>NC_142702.1:23912763-24228676 GCF_029339155.1 Prunus mume
GTTGAGGTAGTCTTGGAGTTGCCAATCAACCAGGTAAGAGCACCATCTTCCATCAAAAGTGAACGACCTTTTCTGTGTCCTGCATATGTTAAACTCCGTACTCAATAAAACGCAGTGTTAAATGTACACAACTACAGAAAGGGCAACTTCTACCAACCTTGAAGAATTCCACGGGATTCACATTTTGCAAAGTTAGCCAGCCCTCTAGCAACTTGAGCAACAACATCGCTGCTCCCGGACCTCGCCATTTCCAAGAGTGCCTTAATGCCTCCATCTTCTTTCAGCATCATGTGTAATCTTTCTGTAATTAACAAAAACCACGCATGCCTCCGTCCATTTAGAAGGACACTTAAGAGATAACATAATAAGATACACTTGGAGTTTAAACCATGTTTTGAGTACTCAACCACGTATGGCATAAACGATATGATGATGCTAATTAGGGATTCGGTTCAAGGAAAGATCATTCGGTACTTCAAAGTTAAACCGTGTGCCCGTATGCAGTGTACAAAAGTTCTTGACAAAGTACTCTAAAATACCTTATGCTTACCATTTCCGCATAAATTAGCGAGTGCTCCAGCAACCATTCTAAGAGTTTGTGGATCATTTGTCTTGCATGCTGTATCTGCTAGTAGTTGAGCTCCACCTCTGCTCATAATTAAGCCTTGATTTACCTCTGAGAAGAGTTAAAAGAGAAACAAAAGACAAAATAAGAAGAGAAGGATATGAATTAAGGAAAACGATCAAGATTCAACACTCTAAAGGGTCTTGCCTTTCCTAATATTAAGGAGTCATTTTCTGCCGACCTTACTACAAGACCACGAGATAGCAGGCAATACATAGTTTTATATTTGTCAACAAATGTGCAGTTAAATGTTCATATAATCAGCAACTCCAATGGTATATGTTTAATAATCAGATTGGTTTGCATTTTCCACAAGCATGCTACGTGCGTGAAAAAAGGAATCAGGTTTACCGTTCATAGCCAAATTGGCAATGGCCCCAGAAGCCACTCTAAGGATAGTTGTATTTTGTGAGGATCGCAACAGCGTAAGCAAAGCATCTAAACCGCCTTCCTCCACAATCTTTGCCTGATTAGTATCTGAAAATAAAGGAAAACCTTAATTGGTACACATAACTAAATCCTCAAGTTAACTGTTGGCCCTGTGACAGGAGCAGTGATAGATCATGAAAGAGACCTTTCAAATCAAATGCATAAAAATATGCCATAGAAGATCACTATTATAATTTATGAGAAAATCAAAGTAGCATACTAGCATGCATCAATTTTATAGGAACACAAATTTTTTTCCCATTAGATTGATTTTCTCATGTCAACCTAATAACACATGGCATTTGATTGTGGGGATTACGATTTTCTCTATTTAACAGTGGGATTAAAGATAATTGGCAAATAAGGGTAAAAAATAGTTGTTGAATAACGCCCGCATCAAATATTACTAGCAATATTATGTAGTTATTATTACAAGATCAATCTACTGGAAGTTATTTTGACTGCTTTTAATTTTCGTTACTGAAAACATCCAAAAATAACTTTGTTGATTAGGCAAAACAAATAAACAGCTACTTTCGATCACGAAATGTGTGTGCTGCTTTCTATCAAGAAGTGTGCGTTTGCATGTGTCTAGAAACATAAGTAGCATGTACGTACTGACACACACCCAAGAGCTAACAAAATTTGATATTAAGATTTATATAATATATATTTTTCTTGACAAATGACAAGCAGTGTTAGTACTTCAACCAATCCTTTAACATGAACACTCCTTTTTTTCATTTCTTTTTTGGCCTGAATATGAATATTCTTTTACTTGGCCCATATTTACATATTATTTTTATTCTACTTGGATCTAAGCAAAATCTGGATCATACTTTGAGTTAACCTGTCCCATATCTTAACCAAATTCCAGAATAAGAACTTCAGTGAAACAGATGAATGTCTTTCTTTAACAGAAACACTAACTGATGCATATTACATAAAGGTAGAATAATGCTACCCAATTAGATGACCAAATGGGCTAATTTTTCTGGTTTTCTGCATATTACACAGCTACGGTACGTCCTATGTTTTTGCATGATGAGAAAACTAGAAAAATGTTCTCCAAAGAGTTCCTGAGAAATTTCATCTAGTAAAATCAAGTTAAGACAAGGTAATTTGCAAAAACTATAAACTTAAGGATGACAGCAATTCATAAAAGATGGAGGGAAAGGGGGAAAAGGTCAGATGCAGAATGCCCATGAAGCACATTGCAACAATAATACCGTCAACTCCTTTGAAAGGGGATGAAAAGCATGCATTTATCCGCTAATATAGAATAGAAAATAAAGGAAAATGCGTACCTTCAGCTGCAAGATTGGCTACCACCTTCACAGCGTGGGTTTGGACATCTGAATCTTCGGATGCCAACAATTGCAAGATCTTTTGAAGCCCCACTGAATTCATTTAGTAAATTAAATTGTCAACGGAAATATTTCAATGAGTGGAACTGGAAAAGGCAAAAATAGTTCTCCAAACTTTGTGGCTTTATTATATAATAAATCTTACTCTCTTCACATAATTTTGCAATTGCGGCCCTTTGACCAGAAAGTGTATCCCTTGATGGATTTGAATTGTGTAATCCCATTGGATTCCCAAAAGCAGAAGATCCTCTATGTATATTTTCCTTCATATATGATTTCTTGTCCTGGAGAACTTCAAATATAAGAACTTATATTTTAATGATGAATGTCATATTTTTGAAAATGCATTAACAACTTGCCTCAAAATCATCTTCTTTCTCTGGTACAGCCTTCTTTAATTTGACCAGCTCATTCTCTACAGACTTCCTTTGCTTCTCTTCAATTAAAAGTCTTTGCTTCACATCTTGAAGTTCTTCACTGAGTCTTGCCTTTATAGTCCCAATTACAGAAAAAATCATGAATAATTTAATATCTCAACCTTAACTGAAAACTAAACTCATTTAAACCGTAGGTGCAAATGCATGACCACATCGAAATCAGTATTAGTCTACATGTTGAGGGGGAAAAATACTGAGCCACACTTTTCCTTTTTATATGTTAACCGTACCTTCTCCTCTGATAGATCAGTACACTCTAATTTCAAGGACTGAACTTCATTTACAGCTTGTTCATGTAGCTGATTCATTTCTTGTAACTTCAATTTAAGTTCACCAATCTCCTTCTTCCCCTGGATTTTAAACCACGGAGCAACATATTTTAATAACAGTGTGTAAAGGAGTCTTGAATTTTGGAGAATCATCAAACCAGGGAGAATAAAGGCAGATAGCGGCTGCATAAAAACTTTACACAACTCAATAAAAAGTACAATTTCAATTATTTAGGGATAATTTTTTTTTTTTTGGCCTATATATATACATGTTAAAAATAATAGTATTGGATAAATGCCACCAGAAGCACCCTGGACTCTTCCAAATACATGGCACATCACAAAGGGTTCATCTAGTAAGTTTTAGGGGATAAGTTTAACCTGCATTGAGTTTTGATGATCACGTTGCTTCTTCGCCAAATCCAATTGTTCTTCCAGATCTTCAAAACGGCCGTGATCATCCTCCAATTGTTCTATTAACTCAGATATTTTTTTCTCATACATCTGAGTAGTTTCGGCAAGTGCTAACTGATATGTAGAATTTTGCATCTCATGTTGCTACAAAAACAGTGATTATGGTTTGTGGTCAGATATAATGTTTCCATCATGCACAAAAAAAGAAAAAGGAAAAAAAGGACCATAATTCAAAGTTTTCAAATAAAATACAAACATAACGTGAATGAGTAATGCATAAGAAATCATACTTTAAATTTTCCATTTCCAAAATAAATAAATAAATAAAATAGCATGCCTAGGATATTACAGAAAACTGTTAAAAGTTAAAAAGGGAAAAAAAATGATATGTTCTATGAGAAATGCATAAATAACTTACTTGAATAGTCTTCTGACCTTCAGTCAGAAGAGTTTTCATCACATCCAACTGTTCCTCTGCGCGTTCAGCACGATCATGCTCTTCTTCTAGCTGCTTAATCAACTTTGCTATTTTCTCCTCATACAACTGAGTGGTATCAGCTAATACTTTCTGATACATAGAACTTTCAAGCTGGTGTTGCTACTAACAGTAAGAACAACACTATAAGTATTGTGCTCTGCTCATAAAGGTCAAAATATTTTATTATGAAAACAGTACAAACTCTACATATGTGTGTCTGCTGCTGCATAAATGATTTGTCTATATGATACTTTTTGTTTTGTTTACCATTATTCTAAAAAGCAAAGTTGGGATGTGGGCCATCAATAATGAGAAAAGAGACTAGCCACTAGAATGGTAGAACCAACATCAATAATCATGACCACAATCTCGCCTCAGCAAGATTGACAAGGAAATAACTAGATGAATAGCCATCAAAATGAAATGAAATGAAGATGCAAGCCAACATTCTCGCACTGTATCTTGAAAAAGGAAATACCTTGCCATGTTCTGAACTTGCTTCAAGCTGTGCAACCTTATCATGCATCAGATCACTGTGTTCTTTCTGACGCTTCAGTTCATCTAAAAGATCCTTCAGATCCAACTCCAAACGAGTATTGTCCTTCTCCAAAAACTGCAAGCATGCAACAGATATTATAGAAGGAAAGACAGACCAAAAGACTCAAATATGTGTTACATCCAACCCTCATCATATTAAGGCCAGCATTCTTCAACCAAATTACAAATATGGTTTCTAGGAGAGACAACTACCTCAGACCTTGAGATTAGATTTTGTTTGGCCTCAGAAAAAGTCTCTTGACACTCTCTCAGCTGACTTTCCAATTCAAATTTGTTACTGTCCAACAACTTCTGTTGCCTTTCCATTTGTGCAGTGAGATGGTCTACTTGGTTCTCAAGCTTCCGACATAGACTTTCATAATCAAATTCTTCTTTAAGTTTCACCATGTTTACTATTTTCATTGCCTGCAAAAGAAGCAACACCATGTCTTGTATGAAATATAAGTTTCTTGCCAATTAAATAAATGAGCTAAACTAATAATATGACATGACATCAGCAGTTCAAAGTACTAAAATTATGAAACGAAAAACAGATACTAGAATTTACATTGGAACTCAATTCAGCCATACATAAGGGTTAACATAAACTTCAATGCCTTCTTCCTTGTTTGTCTATTCTATTCTCTTCCTTGTAAATACATCACATACTGAGACACAAAACTAATCCTGGACAAACTGATAGTTGGTGTTCTATAACCAAGGCAAGACCAGGTAATTGAGCTGATTATATCGTCAACTAGCCTTACTTTTGAACTAGGTAGACCCCTTAGACCATTTTTCTCAACAAAAACAGAAAAAGAAAAAGCCCGGAATTCTTTGACGGGGTAAATGATACAACTAGAGGCAGGGATATAAATTTTTGTCACAAAACCAGCAGACTCATTTCTTAACATTTTGAACTCAAATTAGGCCACATGGTTCCATTCCTCATCAATACTAATTTATTGAAAAGAAATGCTACCTGACAAAGTCTAAGAAGAAAATAATGCATTTACATGCTAGTTTTCATCATAATATATAAACTTCCAAATCCTTACAATAAAATGTATTGAACATATTGAAACTGAAGTTCCAAGGCATTAAAAGAGAGATGAAACACTTCCAAATCCTCACCCGTTGTCCAAACATAATTGTGCTAGTGGTCTCTGCATAGTGCCTTGCTGATGGCCCAATCGTTATTATAAGTGAAGTCCTCGCAGAGCCTATTTAGTGGAAAGAATAATGCATTTCATTAAAGGAAAATCATAAAAAATAAAAATAAAAAGTGCAATTATAAACATACTATCAAATTTGAAGAATAACATATATAAACATACTATCAAATTATTGTTTGTCTCGCTGGTCTCACCAAATGACCAAATGATATTCTCAAGCAATTAATTAAGCCCAAATACATAGCAAAGAACATTATCGATGAAATAAAAATGATGCAAAATAAAAATTATATACATATAAAAGATATAGAGCAGAATGTTAGATATATGGGACAACCTCCAAATGAATCACGAAGCAACCTCGTAAGCTTAGAATCTCTTGTAGGGATATGTGGACTGTTTTCCGCCAATGCATTTATACATTTTCCAAGGGAACTGAGTGAAAGATTTATAAATTTAGCCTCCTCGAGCAAGTGGCCCTCACTGCCTGCAACATGAGAAAAATAATGTCAGGAATAACAATGCCATCAAACCAAGATGCCACCCCAGAATTTTACAACTGAAAACTGCAGATTATTTCAAGGAAGAATACATGCTATCTGGCTTAAATTAACATAAGATCATGCTTCCAATACAAGATATGTAGAACCCAAATCTGCAACACTTACGGAAAGACCTCAAGTGAAATTAATAATGCTTAGTGTTGAGTCCTAAAAGTGATTGTCATAAATAATTTAAAAAATGCCAATAATCTTTAATAAAGGAAAAACAAGTGGGCGGAAATGAGAGCTTAAAGTACTACTTCAGGTGTACAGTATCGACGACAAACCAGATTTATCTATTCTTTCAGATCCTGCAAGATCGACAATCAGCAACTTGCTTCTTCGAACTATAGGTACACTATTTCTACCAGATAAATCAGCCCAAGAGGCTTTTTCTTGAGAAATCATCTCATCTACAGCATTCTCTTGCACAGCTCTGCGAAGAAAAACCTGTAAACATAAAAGATTCAAATAATGAATAAGTCCAGATCACTGCTATTCAAAGAAACAATGTCTAGCAAGCATTAATCAATAAACCCAAAATTATACAACAGACCCACCATGAGAATCGCATGGCTACGTGAAGATTCCGTATTCAGCTTCGTGTTAGCTGCATGACGGTTTGCCTCACCAATTTGCAGAAGTTGTAAAAAGTGATCAAGATCTTTAACTCTTACTACTGAAGCACCAGGAAGTGACACTTCACCAGTCTTGGGGTCCTCACTAATAGGAATATTAGTCTTTTCTGGTGCAAGCAAATCTTGAATAGATTCCATGTACAACTGGAGCAACAAACACAGTTCTTCATACATGAGCAATCACCCAACATGTGGTAGTAACATGACTATCTACTTCAACATATAAGGGATCATATGACAAGTAATCTTTAGAATTTTGGAACAAGTACCAACTGAGAAAATATAAGTTTATGTTCATAATAGTTATTGAAAGATATGGCAGGCACCTAAACTGAAAACAACATATAAAGACAAGGGTTTGACTGAAAACAACTATATTTTCAGCCATTCTTCTTCTACTGGATAAGGACAGAGTTCTACTAGAGATGGTGGAAGTTCACACCTTCCTGGTAGTAATACCTCATCGTAGTCTCATACAACAAGTTGACAAGTTGATATGATGAACCTTAAACTGCACTCATTGTTTACTGGACCCGTGTTCAAATCCATGAAATTATAGCTTACACCTCCAGGTTCACCAGTACTTTCCTAAGTTGTTATTAAGACTTGCAAAGTTCTACTGAAATATTAAAACTTTTTGGTTTTTAGCAGTGTAGCGTTCAACTCAAGAAATGAAAAGTTTCAATTAAGATTTTACATGGAGCAGTGAACAAAACCATGCTAATGGTGGAAATCTAGCACTTCAACAATAAAGTTAGCCCTGAACTTTGACACAAAACCCTGACCATAGAGGATTATCAAACTCTCTAAGAAGTTCATATGAAAGAACAACAAACACAAAACACATAAGGAAATGTTGATGTAACATAGATTGCTACCTGCAAGTAGGAAACTTCCACGCTATCATTAGCTGGAGTTGTATTCGAAATTATGTCCTCCAAAGCTCTAACCATAATACCACGCTCAGATGGGTCATCTTTACCCAGACTGCCAACTGTGTAAGTTTTCCCGGTACCGGTTTGGCCATAGGCCATAACTGTCCCATTATATCCATTCAATACACTCTGCAAAAGAATATCAAAATTGAATGTACATAATTAACATGGCATCCAAAAATTTTAAAGATAAATTTCTTCTGCGATAATGACAGAAGTAAACATTGGCTTGAAATTAACCAATCAAATAAAGATATCCAGACAGGTGCAATAGAACGACACATTGAGCATTTCAACACCTGACATGAATATATATACTGGGCCACTCACCTCAACTACAGGTTTTGCCACTACTTGATAAACACGATTTTGGGAGGCAGTTTCAGTAAAAACTTCATCAAATCTATAAGACTCAGAACTCCAATTGTTCTTTCTCAACTTTAGCCGCTTCAGCTACATTATACATAGAGAGAAAATCGATACTTTTAATTTATTAGATTATTAAATAAATATGCTTTAAGAATCAATCATCATAATTCTGGGAAAATGACAAACTTCATATCACCTCTGGCTGCAACTCAACACTGTCTGCGTAATCAGAATCCGAACTCCGGTCCTCAAGATTTCTCGGTCGAAGCCTAACAGCAACCCTCACTCTTCCAGGCTCTGTTGGAAATTATAAGCCAAAGTCCCAAAACAAAGACAAACAAAATACTTTTTAAAAAATTTAAATTTTGTTCATTGCTCTAAGACTCTAAGACTCACATCAGCAAAATCAAAGTTGAAATGTGCTTGATATTAATTTCGATTAACAAGAACATAAATTCCAAAATTCAAAACTAAATGAGAGAGAGAGAGAGAGAGAGAGAGAGAGAGAGAGAGAGGGGAGACCTTGCTGATAGTCGGGGTTAGAGTGAGGAGTTCGAGAGCTGGGAGTAACGGAGCGCCGTGAGCTTGAAGACGGCTTAGAGCGATGGCTATGGGCTTGTGACGACGTCGTTTGTCGACTGGAGTGAGTAGGAGGGACTTGCTGTCTCTCAGACCTCCCACTAACACCGTTACTGCCATTATTATGCACCGCTGCCACTGCTGTTGCCGACGACGATGATCGTACAGAAGACGAAGACGAAGAAGAAGAAGAAAAGGAAGCAGCCATTGATTTTGAAATCAATTCTGAGTCAGTAAATCCAGATGCAGAGAATTGCAGAGCAAGAAGATTCTCGAGCTTTATTATGATTCATGAGAGAGAGAGTGTGTGTACAGGCCGGCACGACGGAAGAGAGAGAAAGAAAGAAAGAATAACAAGTGAATGAGAGAGAGGGATTGCGATTTGCGAAGCGCAAATTAGATATGAAAGAAACTGGTTCCCGCGTTGTGGGTTACGTTTGAGGAGACAAGAGACGGCCGTTATATATTTATTTGGTGTTTTTTTTGCTGTTCTTTTTCCTTGAATGCCGTAAAGTAATAAAGTTGTGCATCTCTTTTTCGAATTTCAGAGACCCACTTTTTCACCTTCCATTTCATCCGCACGTGTCCCATGTCTATTATTACATCCTTTTTCCATGACATTCTGTTTTCTTTTTCTCATTGGCTTGGCTTGTCAATGTTGTCATTATATGAAAATATTTGTGGACCCAGTAAAGTTCTACAGTGCTGGGCCCAGCTTAGGAATCCCCATAGCTTATTTCTCATCGATTCATAAATTAATCTAATTTAGAGCAATTAAGATTCGAATTTAAGTACAATCAACTGACTTAATTTACATCTGCGAAATAAACACGAACAATTCCGTCATGTCAATGAGTCAATGGATGGTGGGTGAATCTATGTCTGCTTGTAGGTCCCTCTCATATATAGAACACCCTTCTTTGCAAGCAATTGTAAAAAAATCACCCATTTATAAAAGCGATGGTGCACATGTAGTGTTAGGACATTGTAATCAGAGAGACAATGATATTAACTGGTGATGGTTAATTCATTCACACCGAAAAGTAAAAACACGATCGTTTGTTATGGATGGTTCAACTGTTTTTTTATTTATTTATTTATTTATTTATATAAGAAAGTGTTGTGTTTCTAGCTGTGTCTGTCATTTTGTATGTAGAAGACACAACGTGAATGAACTTTGCCGTCCCAAACAGAAGATTTGGTGTGAAACTTTCTTGTTCAAGTCAAAAGCTGACCACTTCAATCATCCATTCCAACACAACTTTGTAAAAAAGATCTTATATTACATATATTAATTAAACCTAGTTATCCAATAGTAAAAAGATTAGAAAAGATTAATGCACATCTCCCAGATGGCAGATGGCTGAGTAACTTGGGTTGTTTTGAAGTGAAATGAGTTGGACGTGTCGGAGTGAGGAAGATGAAGAAATGTTGGCATTTGATGTCATTTCATGTGAGCTATTTGTTTGGTTGTGTTGATTAGGCCGGCAACGTACCACAAATCCCAGCTGGAATGAGACAATGATAGCATGTAGTATTTTTTTTAATAAAGTTTTTTAGCCTCTTATGGCTTGGACAGAATGGAAATAGATTAGAGAGAGATACTTTGACTGTTTCACAAATTTTCATTTATTGATTTGAAAACTAGAAATGGCTAAAACTGCAGCAGCTTGGTTTCATGTTAAAGGTAAAGCACCTGTCAAGACCAAATCTATGTTCTGGTGATTTTTTTTTTTAAAAAAAAAAATGAAGAAGAATCACAGGAATTGATTTGAATTTCATCAATGGTTCAGATGAAAAATCCAATCTATCAATAGCAACAACCAGAAACTACAAAAATCTAGAAGAGGTGACATATTTTCTTTGATGTACAATTAATCTAAGTGAAGTCCATCGCAATTTCTGATTTTGTGGCAAACAGCATAAGATTATGAACAGAAAAACAACCATTTTGGTTAGAGGTACTGGTTAATCAGGTGTGGCACCCCGGATTATGACTACGCTGCCCAGCAATTCGTACACTTCTGGGGTTTATACATAGCTCTAACACCTGCAATGAGCATGGCTTGTATCCTGTTATCGGCTGAGACATAAACTTCAACCAATCAACAAGATGATTCCTTCCAAGCATATCCAAATACTGCCTGAAAAAGGGGTCGGGGCAATTCAATAGCTCCGGCTTGATACATTGGTGAAGTCCCTGACAGCGCCTTGAAGATGCACTAACTTACAGGAAAACCAGCCAATGAACCTTCCTAACTCTTCCAACCCAAGGCAGAAAGATCGCCTTGTTTTAAAGCCATGTGTTTTCCAAGCCTGAAAATTTGAAGTCAATTAGCAAGCAAGTCAAAGGGTCTAGGAGTAAATTATGATGGATGGTGGCTATTGCATATGCATGTTCCTTGTACAAGTTAAACAGAGCATCAGATAACTTTTAGTTATGATACCAACTACAAGAAAGAAATAAATGCTAAATACTTTTGACATGCACAACTGCCAATACATAACAGGGTGATCTCATGAACAATTACCCAAGATCTGATGGAAGCCTGAAACCACCTATGCGTACGCGCTTTAATGAATGTATCTGGAACAACAATCAGCATAAGCAGAACATAAATTTCAAAAACAAGAAACAATACAGGTAAGAATTAGCGGGGAATTTAAGATTGGTAAGTCCATGTCATCAAAGGTCAAATTTATCACCATATTTTCAGTTTCTAGGGAAATGACCACACAGATCTTTAAAATCATACCTCAAGTTCACAACACGTATGTGGAACATAGAAACAACTGTAACTCTCTAACAACTTCAAAAACAGCATAATGACGAATCAAAACATTTAAAAAGAAAACAAAATTAGGAATATTTTTAATGAAAGTAAAGTATTTACTGTCTTAAAGCAGCAACAAGAAAACTTTTATTCAATATAGTCACAAATTCATATTACAAATCCAATTTAGAGGATCACTAAGTCCACCTCATATTTCTTCATATATGTGATCGATTGAGGACAAAAAGACAAACAAAATCAGAATTATTTATGGAATGAGGAAAATGCTCCGCCCAATAAACAAATCTAACCTCAAGTCCAGCATTTTTCACTAGTTCTCGTACTTCGTGGTTCCTCCCTTCATGAACCTACATGAATCCAGGTGGATAAAATGAAATCCATGTGATTGGTATTGCAAAAGTTGAAATTGCATGCTTTAGCCACAACTTTATAGTTGTTCAGGTTGACATTCTGTGTGCATCTCCTTAGTCAGAAGGCAATGTAGCTTCCCCAAAACATGATAACATGAAACAGCATATCATTCTGGAGATCTTCCAAAGTTAAACACCCAGTGTTATCTTATCAACCCGAAGAATGATAATGTTCATATCCAATACAGTTTCCACTCATGCCAGTAAAATTATAAGATTATCAAATCTTGAAACATTGATTCTGCATGAGAAGATACAGTCCATGACCAAAAGAAATGAAAAACAAAGGGATAAAATAAATAAAAGTATCTTATACTAGCATTTTTGGGCTAACAAAACAATGATATGTCAACATATAATCTGTCACTTTTTTCATATTTAAAAAAGAAAAGAAAGCAAAAGAGAGGCATGAACAGATAATTAGTACCACAATACGCAAACGGGGTCTTGACATATCTGGCTGTTGTGGTAGCAACTCCACAGAATCTGGGGTGCAATGGACGCCTTCAATGACTGTTCCCTCACTGATGGCTAACAGGTGCCGCTTACTGACTACACCTTCTATTGCTGCAATGTATCTACAATTACAATGTAAAGGTGTAGGTCATCAGCATTCATATTCCAATGGAAATTACTTGTAAATATCAACTAATGGAGAACAATGACCAGATGATGACATTATGAACTTGCAAATACATCTACCTTGAACTTCCAGCAATTTTCACCTGTTTTTTGATTTCTCCTAAACCAAGTCCCAATTATTGAAATGCATTGCTTTCGTTTTGTTGATTTAGAAATTTTTAATAATCTTACTTTTTCACATGATTTCAGGCATAATTTTTTTGTTTCGAATGTTCTTTCTCTATTGATGGTTAAACATGATAGTCCTAAAATAGTAGAAGAGAACAGAATGATGTGTATTTACTCCTTTGACAAGTTTGATGAAGGATGTGATACTTTTTGAGCAAAATCTCCTGAGAACATATAACAATGGATTAGGATATTAGCTGAATCAGTTCTATTTTAAATTTTTGTACAAGGACAGATGCATATATGTTTTGAATATACTACCATCATTAGTCACAATGATCAACCCAGTTGTAGCAACATCAAGACGGCCAACAGTAAATAGCCGTGGTCTGGGTATTCCGGAATTTCTCTTATCCTGAAAATGCAAAATACAAGTTGATCAATTGACGAATTGAATGCATGAATATGCTACCAGGATACATTTCTAAATGCTAAAATAATCCTTTAATCCATACTTGCCCACATAGGCAGTAGGCACCGAATTGAAGAAGTGTTAGACGAAAATGCAAAATGCATGGTAAGCCATAACATACCCAAGTCTTCAAATAATCTTCAAATAGACTCAACACAGATTTATTCTCCCCAGATGCGCAAATGTACCTATCATCATAATATAAATGCATTAATTTCAAATTGAAAAGTTCGCAACAAAGAATAACCATAGCGGCCAAAACAAGAGCAGCAACAAGCCAGTAGCAGTGGCATACCCTTTAGGCTTGTTAAGGGCAAGATAAACCTTTGGAGGCAGTCTCTTTGGAAGCCGATTTCCATTGACATATATGATATCCCTTCCAGGATCAACTCGAGTCTACACATAAACAAAAGAAATACTAGTATAGTACAACTGTAACACTAAAGTACAACTGTGAATCCGTGATGCTAAAAAGATATACAATATCAAATACAACCCAACACACGAAATAGGGGAAGGAATGATTATGGAAATATACAGAGAAAAAAGAAGAAGAAGAAGCTAACCTGAGGAGTATTGCATACAGAGCCATTCACAGTGACCTTCCCATCAAAAATAAGTTGCTCGCTGCTCCTCCTTGACGCCACTAAAACCAAAGGAAAACCATTAACACTGAAAAACAGTGAAATTGGAGAAATGGTTTCAATTTTGAATTTGAAAAATGCCATTCTTCAATCAATGGCCCAAATTACATTCATACATAGAGAGGAGGAGTTGATATAATTACCTCCGGCAGCAGCGAGAACCTTGCTGAGCCGCTGCGAAGCGTCTCTGAAATTTTCGTTGTAGAACCTACGAGCGGCTTTTGAATACTTGGGCTCAGCTGTGGGCACGCGCTTCTCAGCGCCCTCCTTCTTCTTCTTCGTCTTGCTCTTGGTCTCAATGGCCTGGAGGAAACGCGCAGGAGGGTGCGACTGGAGCTTGAGGTTGCCATCCTCGCCGCGGACGATCCACGGGATGATGAGCTGGCCGGCGAGAGCCTCCGGGTCGGGCTCTGCGGAGTCGGGTTTGAGTTTGGGCTTGGGCTTAGGTGGCGCGAAGGTGATGTTGAACTCTAGAGAGGAAGAAGAAGAAGAAGTAGAGAGGGAACAGGTGATGCGAGGGAGTGTACGGATGGGTATGAGAGAGAGTGAGGGTTTGGAGAAGAGTGAAGAAGAGAGTGAAGAAGAGAGCGAAGCTATTGCAGCAGCTGCCACTGAAGCCATTTTTGATTGCCGGGTCTTTTCGTTTTTGGTTGAGGTTTTTGCAGTGGATATATATTATTTTATTTTATTTTAAATTGGATGGGCTTTTTTGTTTAATTATTGGGCTTTTGGACCTTTGGGCCTTATGGTTTACGACTCAAAACCCATTTATAAACACACCCAAAAAATATATAATTGTTGATTTTGGGGTTGAATGTTTAAATAGTGTTAGGATTTTTTTATAAATATATGTCTAGGATTGAGTTTATTTATAAATTTGTAATATATTTTTATTTTTTTTAATAAAAAAATATTTATTTATATCTCAAAACTCTCAGAAAAATAACTTCGAAATATTTGAGTATTAGACCCAGCGTTAACCTGTGAGTCGGATAAAAGGTTATGTTAAAACTCGTGAAGAAGGAAAAAACATGCGAAAGTTGGTCCTTGTCAAAAGCTTTGGCCACTTTGTTATAACTTATGTATGCTTCTGGCTAAAAATAATATGCAAGCAAACTGAAGGTGATAAAAATTTATTATTAATGATCATGTTTTTTCCCAAGATTACAATTTTAATTTGGAAACCCGAAAATACACCGATTAGGATCAATTGAAAAAATTTACCAGCAACTCTGGACGAATGGGCTGAAAATCTTGTAACAAATTATTTTGGCAGATGTTTGTGTAAGACAATCCCAAGAGAGCAACAGTTAATTTTCATAAACGTGTATTCTATCACCATATGCTGTGTATGGCAGGCATACTCCTTTGCACCACAATAAGGCTGGAAAACTTGCCGCCAGTTAATGTATCTGCGAAAAATGAATGTGCAAACCTGAAGCACAGACAAGCGGCCGATATTCGTTAACTACTGATTAATTCCATAAACTAATTTGTTGATCAGGATTAGAGAGACATCAAGTGATAAACAGGAGATCAATGAACTTACTAAACATGTTTCCCATCATGGAACTGAGCATTTCTTGAAGATTTGAAGGTTTCCAAAAATTCTTTGGCCTTCTTTAACTCGTACGTCTGCCTCGAATCATCCCAGTTGTGTTCAGAAGCTAATATTTCAATTACACGAGGCAATGCCCTGCTTGCTGCATCGGTATCGAGGAAAGCAAGCCGAGATCTCCGAGCAATGAAATCAATGGCAGATTCACAGTACTCATTTCGAGCACAGTAAGCAACCTCAGCCTCTAGAATAGGGTATCCATGGGCAAGCCTCTTCCCCAGATTTTCATTCTAAAATGTGAAAAGAAGTTAAAAGTAAGCATTAACCTCAAAAGCAAGTGAATGATCCAAAGAAAAATCACTAAAGTCACAATCTTGCATGCTGAATTACAATTCCAAATTTCCCAGGGATTACAAGTTTATGCACTAACATAATCCAGAGTGGTAAAAATTATGGAGCAAACATCAGTGTACCATTCTCCAACAAACTTACTTCTAAAGATGTTTAATAATCAGTGACTAACTTTATATTTGAAAAATTCAACTAAAAGAAACCTAATCCCTTTCAAACGCTCATGATACATATGGGTCCCCCCATTCCCCATCAACGCATGGTGTTCTTGGACTCATCATTACTCTAGATGGTGAATATGTTATTGATTGTGAACCAATATTGGGTTATTTACATCGAGGGATAGAAAAATTGCGCAAAACCAAATAATTATACAATATTTGCCCAAACGCTCTTCTACATATGAAAATAGACACCAGCAACAACAATAGCATATTATGATAGGTCATAACTACAAAGTGAAATTGGAGCGAGAAAAACCAACCTGAGCAATGGCAGCAACTCGTTCAGCCCAAGTACCATATGCATGGGACAGATGCTTTGCTGCAGCAGTGTCCATCACTCCAGGAACAACTTTACCATGACTTTTCTTCATGCGTGTATATTGTTGAGCAATAACTGTAAAAGATGCAGGGTCCCATCCATCTCCACCGACAATCTGCAGCTTCGAGGTCAAACATCCATTTTGTGGTGTGAGCTTTCCAGACTTTATTGCTGCATTAACCGCATCTTCTGCCATGCTGAAAAATTTCTAGTCAGCAAAATACTTGTGTGGAGTCAGACAGACAGAGAGGAAGGCGGGCATACAAAGGGAGTGACAAAGATGTTAAGGGTAAAGGTCTTAGTTTATAATGTCAATATACCTAAACATTTAAGCCTAATATTAAGTATGCCATCTGCAAAACAATCTAGAAGGGACATTCGAAAAGAAGCCTATCCAACTAACATAAGTATACTGTTGCCTAGTCTCAAATTGGAAGCCCCTGTGGATGTGTAGCTTCAGTTGCCCTCTAACTATAAAGTAAATCATCTCAGCACAACTAAATAAACATTACCCACGGTAAGTGGTCCACTTGCCACCTGTGATTGTTACCAAACCAGGATAATCTTCACATACAACATGATCTCTGGAGATGCTCTCGGTGTTTTTTGCAGATGGATCTGTTGCCAAAGGGCGAATACCACTCCATGCAGAGAGAACGTCTGTGCGTCGTACCTATAATTTTCCAGAATACTTTAGTCTCAACAAGAAAACTAAACCAAAAAAGAAAGAGAAAGACATCAAGACTGAGCTACAGCTCTAAATGCTTAGATATAAAGTATCAACTAGACAAAGAATTCCTTAAGGAAAAAGTGTTATACTGAGGAGTCAATCAATAGCCTGTTATTCGTTTCAGGATCTCTTAAGCTGTCAAGGAAAATAATGCTCCATAACCTGAGATAGTAAATTCAACAACAGATGACAGATGCATGTTTCCTTACACTGCCTCCCATAACAAACATATAAGAAACATGAATCGTGCATTACTTGCTGTAAGTGCTTGTGTCAGCCAATCATACAAATGGCCAAAATGACAGCATGTGACAAGCCCTGAATGCTGATACACGTGCACTACTTTTCCAATCTGAATAGGGATGATTCAAAGAATTGGCTTGATCATACTGTGAAATTTACTCACAAAATACTGACTAGCTGACCAAATAGACAGAAAAGCAATCATTGAGAAAACAGATATTTAATTTTGTCTAACATCTATTTGACGTGTGATAAACATGGTGCTGGGTGATTGAAAAGTGGATAAGCAATGCAGGCAAAGATGCCACCCACACAAACACGGAGAATCACAGACCTTGACATTCAGGTAATCACAAATGGCATCCAGTATGAATTGAATCTCATCCTCATGTGGTTCAGGAAGCAGAGTAATAGGGGTGTTGGAATCAGTGGTGCCAGCAATTGTTCGTCCCAACCACGGTAGCATAAAAACAACACGTCCATCCTTAGTTTTAGGAACAATCAAACCCATACCTTCAGGAGAATAATAATCAGGAAGTACAATATGTACACCACTGCTTGGACATATCATAGGCTTTACATCTTTGTCTGCCAGCTTCCTTACAGAATCACAAAATGGCCCAGCAGCATTCACAACAACTTTTGCATATGTGTCAAACTCTTGTCCTGGGAACTTAAGAAAATACAGTAAGAATCACAACGCTCAAAAGGAAATCTTCAAATCATCATTCACATAATCACACCAACATAATATATGTCACTAGAAGAAGAAGAAGTGTGTTCTAATTCTACCTGATAAATTGTCTCGGATTCTTGCACCAATTGTCCGATTGCTAGCCTCATCCTTCAAAAACGAAACCACTTCTGCATGGTTAAGCACTGCTGCACCAGCTACTGCAGCAGAGCACGCCAATCCAACATTAAGACGTGCGTCATTCATCTGCCCATCATAATACACCACGGTTCCCTTCAAGCTTTTATTGTTACCCTTCCTTGCAAGAGTGGGGAAGAGCTCAACAGATTCTTGTGCCGAATAATATCTAGACACATGTAACAGGCGTAGTCCTGCGACCAAATCGTACATTTTCAAGCCCATCCAGTAGTATACTACCTCAAACCAGTCAAAACATGGTGTCATGCATGGCAAAGCATGACAGAGGTGTGGTGCATTCTCAATAACCTGTTTACGCTCCTCAAGCGCATGGAATACCAGCTTCAGCTGCCCGTAGTCAAGATTAAAAACAGCTTTCTCCAAGTACCGAACACCTAACAGAATAATTTTGCATAAGCCACCAAAATAGAAGTCAATTAAAAATAATCAATTAGCCGTAAAATGTTATCAAATTAAAGTAGCTTAAAGAAGGCTAATAATTATTAACTCCAAATGAAAAAGTTGAATATCATATCAGCCACCATATCTTACAGCCCACTTTAATTAGTATTTATCATAGCAACAGATGAATATAGATTTAGTATGACAACAAAAAAGAGGTACAAAAATGGATCGCCTTAGACCAATCATAATCGTACAGTCTAAATTGAAAACTACAACAAATCTCCACTTAAAATTAAAATCAAAATCGACAACCATATGCCAGTAGCAATATACAGAGCTAACAAAATTGCAACGGTCTCATTGACGCACACAAATGCATTAACAAGACGACGAAACCAAGAAACGTCAACAGCAACCGGAACTGACAAAATTGAAACTTGACAAACCTCGTAATGTAACGTGTACGCATACAACTACAAGTCTACAAGTACATGTATCATAATTGTATATACGCATACCTCCGTGAATTAGCTTCGTGGACCGCGACGACGTGCCAGATGAGAAGTCCTCGCGCTCGACGAGACCAACGCGGAGGCCTCGGGTAACAGCGTCAAAAGCGACGCCACTGCCGGTGGCGCCACCGCCGACCACGAGAATGTCGAGCGGGTTCTCGGCGGTGGCAGCGATCAGAGCAGACTCCTGGACCGCCCTGGGCGGAACGACGGCGTTGCGGTCGCTGATCCTCTGGCGAACAGCTGCGATGGAGGCAGGCCCACTGCCGCGGTCGCTGGAGGAGTACGACGGTTGGATGAGGAACGCGCCGCTAGCTGCTGTTGCGACTGCGGCGGCGGCTCCGAGCCGGCGCAGGCGTATGGCGGTGGCCATTAATTCGAGAGTTTAATGAGAGAGCGCGAAGGAGAGAGAGAGAGAGAGAGAGAGAGAGAGAGGCAGCGTTGGGAATCGGTCGCGGGGGATTTGGATTTTTGGATGAGTTGGTTTTAGAGTGAGATGCTGTAGTGTCGTAAACTCTCGTGCTTGTTGGTTGAAAATGTGACGCCCTTGTCTTTTTCTTAATTTATCATCTATTACCCGCATTTTAATGAATTTTTTATTTACCTTTTCAACTCTTTTTTTCCGAAAGGACTATTTCAACTTTAAAGAAATACAATTCTAGCAGGAAAAAAAAACTTCAATTAAATTATTTGAAGTAATTATTGACGTCATCGGCTATAAAGCCTCCATCACCACGTCAGCGCCAATTCCCAAGGTTGATGATGGCATGGGACACTACTTATTAAGTTGTTGGCGGTTACGTGAGTTAAAATTCATAGGAGTATTTTAAAATTTATATATTAATCAATTTTTGGAAATATAAACGATATTTTTTTTTTTTTTTGGTATAAAATATAAACGATAGTCTAAACTATAAAGAGAGTGGTTTCACACCCACACTATTAATGTGCTATTAGAATTCCAGACCACTAGTCCTCAAGTTAAAACCATTTTTCACTACTAGACACTGTTGGTATATTAATCAAATTTGTAGTTACATATAAAATGATTATTTACCATTTTTGCTCCATTTTATAAATGGACAGGAAATGACTAATTAAGGTTTGTAATAAAAGGAAAACTAATAAGAAATTTGGTGGTCAGATTTTTTTCTTTTTTTTTTTGTCTCTTGAATATATCTTCGGTGTGCTTGTCTGGGAAAACTTTAATATTCAAAAGCCTTGGTAAATTGAACCATTTGAATTAACAATAAATAAATATTTATCTGTTCAACATACATTTTAAACTGTTTATTTTTGGGCTTGATATTTCTCAGGTAATTATAAAATAAAATAGAAAATAAGAAACTAACGATGGCCCTAAAGCCCAATCCAATTGAATCACCCTTTCCAAATATTTTAAAGCTAAATTCAGTTGCGAGGTGCGGCCCAAATTAAAAAAAGCCCATCAATTGTTACTTTTCCTGACGATGGGCCCACGATAAAGCAACGCAACGGAAGGCGTCTTCGTCTTCATCTCAGAGCAGGCGAGAAAGAGTGCTCTGCAACTGAGAAATAGAGGCTCAACTTCCATGGCTCAGATTCCCAACTTAGACAATGCTCCTCTCAATCTCAATTCTCTCAGGTACGAACTGACCACAAACTTACAGACTATATTTTCCAATTTATGTTATATTTTCTTATAATGTATATATTTTTTGTGTGTGAATATGACCGTACAACAGGGAACAGTCTCAGAAGGAACTCGTAAACATACTCAAGAATGTGAGTTCGAGCTCGTTCTTTCAATCCAGTTTCCGTTAAAATTCAAATTCAGAAGGTCTTTGAATTTGATCTTATGATTGTTATGGAATTTGCAGATTCGAGGAAAGAAGTGTTTGGTCATCGATCCGAAGCTCAGCGGCTCTCTCTCATCGATCATCCAGACTGCAATTCTCAAAGTACTTCTATTAGGCTCTTTGTTTCCATAGAAATTTAGTTTTTTGCTCCTTGTGCTGGCTAGTGAAACGATGTAGTGCTCTTATGTAATTGACAAGTTTGTGGTGTGATTTTTCATGTTTCTTAAGGTAGAATTTGATAAAGAAATTGCATATGAAATTTGACTTTCTTCTTTGGGTAAAGGAATTATTATGTTCAGCTGAAATGAGCTGAGTATAATGAAGGAAACTCTTTTGTGAGAATTTAGATTGTAATTGTTTTTACTGACACATGCAAACAGGAGCATGGGATTGAATTGCGACATCTTTCGGTTGACCCGATTCAAACCGACTGTTCCAAGCTGGTTTACCTTGTCCGCTCAGAGCTTAGTTTGATGAGATTCATTAGTTCGCATGTTCATAATGATACGTCAAAAGGACTACAGAGAGAATACTATGTTTATTTTGTCCCTCGCCGGTCGGTTGCTTGTGAGAAGGTGAGCATGCCTTCACTATTATAAATGTACTTTCTAGGTAAAAGTTATGGTTTCCGATGGATGCAATGTGCATGCATTTGAATATTGATTGATGATAATTGTCATTTGGTTTTCTCAGATCCTTGAGGAGGAAAAAGTACATAACTTGTTGACTATAGGGGAGTACCCGCTATACTTTGTTCCTTTGGACGAGGATGTTTTGTCATTTGAACTTGATCTTGCTTACAAAGTAGGAAACTTTTTTATTTTGAATTTGTGGATTTATTTTAGTATTTCTGTCAAGTTGTTCGACATGATTTGATTTGTATTTATTAATTATTTTTTTGGTCGATGCATGGTAGGAATGCCTAGTTGATGGTGATACAAGCTCACTTTGGCATATTGCAAAAGCCATTCACAAGCTCGAGGTTACAGAAAATACATACGAAATTCTGTTCAGTTATCTTATGTTTAGTTTTCTCTGTGAGAGATATTTATGTACGTTATTTGAATCATGTAAATATGAATCCTTACAGTATGCACACACATATACACAAGTTATGTAAGAATGGTAGGGTAAAGTTGTCTTTGGAGTTAAAGATTACTATGGTTGTACCCTTAAGTTATGATTTTAGTTACTCTAGTTCTTGTTCTTTGCTTGTAGGTGAAAATTATGTCTTGTTTATTGTTTGCAGTTTTCTTTTGGGGTGATACCAAATGTGAGGGCAAAAGGCAAATCATCAGTTCGTGTTGCTGACATTCTAAACCGCATGCAAGCAGAGGAACCAGTTAACTCGCCAGATGTAATCATGCATGACTTTAAGCTCCTTCTATGATGAACTAATTTTAAAAGAAAAAACTGCATATGAGACATGCATTATATTTATGTGATTTACACCTCATATCCTCTAATTACTGGAAAAGAGTAAAAGTACGTTTCATAAGCCTTCCACTGATCTCTTGCTTGTAACTTCAGATGGTTGTGCCAGAGATAAATACTCTCATCCTTTTAGATAGGGAGGTAATTCTCTCTCTCTCTCTCTCTCTCTCTCTCTCTCTCTCTCTCTCACCAGAGGATTACATTTTATATGTGTCGATCGTAAATAACTTAGTATGAGACTTCAGTATGTCACACAGCATGGTTTATCTTGTACTAAGTAACTTTAAATTCATGAAGCATGCCATTTATTTATTTTATACATGATTTAAAGTTTTTATTTGGGAAAGAAATGTAAAATTGCACATACAAAATTATAAATTCTTTATGGTTGTTGCATACCAATCCCTTATTCAGAAAGCTACAAACTCACATTTTGTTACTGCATTTTGATGCACTTGTACCATGAACATGAACTTTGGTTTTTGCTTAAAATTGACTGTTCCTTGGATGTAGGTGGACATGGTAACTCCCATGTGTTCTCAATTGACATATGAAGGGCTTCTTGATGAGGTAAGTCGTCGTAAAAACTGAAGGAATAATTTATTCATGGCATGACACAACAAAAAGCTCTGTGAGAGTAGGTAACTAGGTGTAGCAAGTACAAGTGAAAATTTTGAGTTGCTCATGAGGTATTTCTCAACTGGATTGTTGCATACCAGTTCAATTGGCATAGTAAAAAAGAAAAAAGTAAAAGTTTTTTTTTTCCAAGAACTTTAATTATCAGGGGGTTTTTGAATTTTTTTTCTTTAATAAATCATTATGTTGTTTCTATTCTGGTTAACTAATAACCTAGATTTATAAGGCATGAGACATTGTTTTTCTTCTGAATGGAACAATTCTTGTTTTTGGTAATCTGAATTAGTTATAAGCTGTCCCTAATAGTTTCAGTACAGTTTCTGCATATCAACAATGGTGCTGTCGAGCTTGATGCATCTGTCATGGGAGTCCAACAAGAGGGCAAGAAGATAAAAGTTCCACTTAATTCAAGGTGATTCACTTTTTGCTTCATAGCATTGTTATGTAATGCAAGGGCATCCTGTCACACATATGCCATAGTATTGATACCTTCTCTTTTTCTATCCTTGCTTTTCATTGGGTTGGATTATTGGTTCAAGTCGTTGGCATTTATAAATATATTATCTATACCCTTGAATATTAATCCAGGACAGATCATATTACTGAAAAGGAATTAATATATCCTGGTATGATAAGTAGTTGATAGTGTTCTTGCAGTTGTTAATTTGCTTTATTTGAATTTCTGCTTTTAGTTTTTGTATTTGTTGGACTGCTTGTTCACATCTAAAGTAAGTATGATCATTTCCTATAATAAAATATTTGCCTGTTTATTAACCAAAAAATGGTATGATGGCCATTCACTACCAATACAGTATCTGTTGATTGGGCCTTGAGTTAGATAGGGAATATGATTTGAAGTCTTTTGGTACATAAATAACTCTTGTTGATCCCAAATGCACAGACCATGTTAGTCTTTTCTTTATGTAATTAAATTCCTTCAGGATTTTCTCTCACTATACGTGTATTGTAATAATTACAGCGACAAGCTGTTTAAAGAGATACGGGATCTCAACTTTGAAGTTGTTGGCCAGGTTTATCTATATTCACCAGTTTAGATTGTTCTGTTCATTTCTTTTTCCAAACCTATCTCTTATAAGTTAAAAATGAAATCATATCCTCCCTGGGAGTTCCATTTCTTATTGCTACCTGCAGTATGATTGCAGATTCTACGTCAAAAAGCAACATCAATGAAGCAGGACTACACCGAGGTGACTACCAATGTAAGTGAATGTTACAAAAGCTGGATACTTGCCCTTCTGGACTCATGAGATGATCATTGTCGACTCAATTTTCTGTTCATGAGCCTGATGTTATTACCAGAATCCATTTGTCTAATGAAGTGCTATATGATATTGCATATAGAACCAGACAGTTTCTGAATTGAAAGACTTCGTCAAAAAGCTGAATTCATTGCCAGAAATGACGGTAAGTTTTTCTTTAATTCATTTTTGGAATTCATCAGGGGTGTTTCATTTTCTGATTTGCTGCAATGATTGCTTTAGAGGCACATAAATCTTGCTCAGCATCTGTCAACGTTCACATCAAAGCCATCGTTTCTTGGACAACTTGACATGGAACACACAATTATTGAGGCTCAAAGTTATGACATGTAAGCTGAATTTGGTACTAGTAACTGACATGTTTGGGAATTTTATGCTTCTCATTTTCTTTTTATATGTGAAAATACTTAGAGACAAAAAGCCATGTAATTATGACTACTTTGCTAATACCATGTTAGGTTTCATTGTAAGAGCTAACTAACAAGTTTCTTGTCTATTTTCTCCAAAAACACCTTCTCTTCTTACAATTGGTTAAACATATGAATGTAGGTATCGCCTTGATGAGTTCAAATGTAATATCTATTTTGTAGTACTAGTACATATCCATATGAATGAAAAATGGCAATACATATTATTTTTTGTTTTAGATCATTATATGACTTTAAAGTTTCCAAACCTCTATGATGTTGGTTTGTATACCATATTGGAACCTAGAATATATCTCTCTATTTTGTCTTTTCATATATTTCCACTTATCATATGTTTATGGATTGACAAAGTCACCTAAATTTTGTTTTGCAAGCACGAAACTGATATAGTTGATGAATGCAGATGCTTTGAGTACATCGAAGAAATGATCCATAAGCAGGAGCCTCTTGTAAATGTCCTACGGCTTCTCATCTTATTTTCTATTACAAATTCTGGGTTGCCTAAAAAGAATTTTGACTATTTGAGGCAAGTACTCCAGTCATTCTATATTTCACGTTGATCCTTTTGGTTTTTATTTATATTAAATTGTTTTTGTATTCTTTGTTTAGGAGAGAACTACTCCATAGTTATGGATTTGAACACATGGTTACATTGAATAGTTTAGAGAAAGCTGGATTGGTTAAAAAACAGGTTCGTTTTTATTTTACCCTCATACAACCATCTGCTAATTTCCTTGCATGATACAGTAACTGGTGAATGGACTTTTATACAGAAAAGAACAAAGGATTCACTGTACATCATCTGAACCTTGCAGGAGTCGAAAAGCAACTGGCTGACAGTTAAACGTGCCCTGCAACTTGTTGTTGAGGATACTGACACTGCAAAGTATTGTTCGCCTTCATTGTTTACATTCTTTTTATTAGTGTTCTCTTTTTGCTTGGTACTAACTTTGGAGTCAATTTTCTTATGTCACAGTCCCAATGATATCGCCTATGTATTTTCTGGATATGCACCTCTTAGCATTCGCCTTGTCCAACATGCTGTTCGATCTGGATGGTAAGCCTAATTCCTTGACAGATAAATTTGTAGCAAGTTTGTTTTCTCTGTATGCTTGTTTTTTATTTTTTATTTCAGTAGATCCCATCAATTCCTTTTCACCACGAATATGTATTCTGCAAATCTCAATGCCTTTTGTTATAATCTAGCTCCTGGAAAACCACTGGAAATTATAAAGATATAATATCTATCTGTTAAGCTTCGTAATTATGGCCCAAACAGTATAGTATATTCAAGACCCAAGCAAGTTTAATTTCAGTTGTGGAGACTAAATGTATGTACTGAAGCCTGAAATGCACTCATGTAAAGTGGATGCTTGGTCCCCACACTTTGTTATGTTAAAGGTCTATATTAATTCAATCAACTTGGTCAAAGCTTTCTTATCAATAGACTTCAAGAGTTTCCATGGTGTGGTACTCCGGGAAGTTGGTATTACAGGATGGTTTATTGGTGTCAGAGTATGGATCACAGTTGCTCCCTTCCCCCTGTACACGATTTTACCTTCTTCCCATAGAACTATATTATACCAATCTATTTTATTAGATACAGGTTGCTTTTCTTCATGTTATATCCGGGTCTCTTAGTAGTAAGTACTTTATTTTGGTATATTTCTTATTGAAAATTTTCGGTTTCAGAACTTTTTTTCAAATAAGGCTTGCACCAAAAAATAGTCTCTTCTAGTATTGAGGTGAAAGTTTTGTAGCTTCTTATGATCCACTGAAGGCCCATTATTCCTTTTCCTTTCTCCTGTTCATATTGCATTAGTTTTGGTGGAACTTCGTCATTGTAAATGTGACTGCTGTGCTCTAAAACATGAATTTTTTTAACCTCCAGGCGTCCAATTGAAGAAATTCTGAAGCTGTTACCTGGACCACATTCAGAAACAAAGAGAGTGAGTACATTTCTCTTGAGTTATTTCCTATTTTTCTTCTTTTCTTTTGAAAGCTTTGCATACTATTACTTTTATCTCTGCCTGTGTATGCTTGAAGTGCATGCTAAGCTTTATTTCTGTCGTAACAATTTACAGGGCAGATTCTCAAGCAGTCCATCATTGGACACTTTGCAGGGGCCTTCAGCCAATGTAGACAAGTATGTGCCAACTGGTTCTAGTTTATAAGATTCTGTTCTCAGTACTGCCTTTGTTGATATCCAGTGACATTCTTTCGCTCGGTTGTTCAGATACATGTCATTAACATTTGTAGATTGATGAAAAGCAATTTACAGTAAAATTTTGATTGGTTATTACTAATGTAGCGTATAGACTTCATTGTGACATTCCTTCATACGTCTCAGGGTAGTTGATGGAAGGCGCTCCCTAGTACTTGTCGTCTTCATCGGAGGTGTAACGTTTGCGGAGATTTCTGCTCTACGATTTCTCAGTGCTCAGGTATGTTAATTGTTTTGCACGTATAAAATGTCATAGATTTCATCTATGCAACTGTTTTATTTTGCCCATGTGTCAGGGATGGATGGTTATCCAGATATTTCTATTGTTATCCCTTCTGTTGTCTGCATATTATCCTAATTCCTAATGCCCATGGTAATTTGGATATTGCAGGAAGGGATGGCATATGATTTGATCATCGGGACTACGAAAATTGCCAGTGGCCGTACCTTCACTGAAACATTTGTGGGGAAGTAAGCTGGATTGACTTGTAAAATTTTGCTTGTTTTATTTGTGGGGAAGTAAGCTGCATTGAGTAGTGTCGGCAAGAGCTAGCTAATTGATGATGTGAATTTTTTATGTCATATTATGTTGCTACAAAAACAAAAACAGCAGCAGTATGGTGTGTGCTCATTTTGATTTTATATTAAACACTGTATTCTAATTATATTTTTCATTACTTGAAACACCAGTAACTATATAGCCGTGTGGCGCTAAAAATTGAAAGAGAGCTCAATGTTACTAGAGTTTAGAAGTTCACATTTTTCTCTATACATTTAAAGATGATAATAATAAGAGCACAACCTTCCTCTTGCGACTAGTGGAAAACTGAAGCCTTTGTGCTTAATTATCAAGATTAACCTTTGAGTACCTTTGTTCTTCTGCTAAAACCAAATCTCTATACTTCTTTAGAGAAATCATGATGTCGGTACAACTATAGACCGTGCTAAATCCATCTTTGAGTAGTACACTCTTCATGGAAATATGTGTTAGATCCACAAAGAGTATACTTGTCCTATAGGGATCTTTATCCTCATGGTGGAAAAATATGCCGTGCTTCCATTTGTCAAACTTGGAAAGCCTACACTTAGACATATGAATCTCAAGTATATATGGTCCTAATTATACTTGATATAGCCTTTTGTCGATAGTGAGTATAACTCCTCCACTCGTTATCATATAAGTGAATATTTATTAATAATGAAGAGATGAGTTAACCATACATGCTATAGAATTAGTTACAGCTGATGATGACCATGCATTATTAATAAAACAAATATGCTACACTACGAATATGTCATAGTTATGTTAATATTTCCAAGTGTATTTTGCAAAGAGAGCTTAATATATATATATATATATATATATATATATATTATTTTTCAGAAAAGGGAGTGATACTTATGATTATAATCTTGCACGGCTGAGGGAAATTGTTGTGATATTTTTAACCTATTACTAGGGAGTGATTTACTTGCTAGTTTTTTTTTAACATATAGTTGAAAAAAACTCTGTTTTAATTACGGATACATTCTTAAGGATTTCCTGCAGATTCCATCTATAACATATTAAACTTATTTGGTTCGGAAAAAGAAAAAAAAATTCCAAATCTAGCTAGGTATGGAAATCCTATGGAATATTTGAAAAGTATTGCTTTTGAAGCAACACGAACCTAAAGCCGTCTTGATAACATAAGAGGAATCCTAGTGTTAGTTGATTTTCAGTGTTACTCGGCATTTCTGCAGAACTTGATCACTGAATTTTTGATATGACTGTCATCAAGGATACTGCTTGATAGTAAGACTGATTAAGTCGCTGTAGTATATACATATAAAAATAAAAAATCATGATAAAGAGATTGCAAACAACTTAGAATTCTTAGCAATTGGCATCTCAAGAAATACAAGCGGTCTCCATCTGTGTTCTCAAGTAAACCACATCTCTCCCACTTGCTTCTGCAGTTTTAGTCAGATTCTCATAACTTTCTTCAGATATGGGGCTCTCTATATCTTGCTCTGCTTCAACCAAATCTCCATACTTCTTTAGAGAAATCATGCTGTCCGTACAACTATGGACTGTAGAACCTTTGAGCCATACACTACTCACGATAACACGTGTTACATCCAAAAACAATACAAAGTTATCCTGATTGAAAAATATGCCATGCTCCCATTCTCCACATATAAAAAAAAGAGTGCGACACATCACAAGAGTACCCTTCAAATAACGAAGAGACGGATGTTGTTGCATATCTATTTTGTAATTTAGTATCCACTCTTTGTTATCATAATTTTTCAATTCCCATATCTTCATATCTTCTGATGAAGAAGCATCCACAAGGGTCAAAGAACCTCTGAAATTAAGCAGGTTAACAAAATCAAACATATCCTGCATTTTCTGTGAGGTGGCGGGATGAGGTGTCCAATAGAACTCCTCTTTCTTGAAGTCAAAGGAAAGTACACGTATAGACGATGAGTCGTGGTCATCTCCACGAACCAACCAATGCATGTCTCCATGTGCACATGCCGACTTTTGGGTTAGATGGCAAGGAGGAACTGAGGGTAACTTCCGCCATGAGCTTGTCCCCAATATAAAAACTTCGGCCGCCATATGGGTTTTGATGTCCTTTTCATGGCAAGAAACACGAACAATCTTGTAGGTGTTGGTCATATTATCAAATCCCATGCCGTACGTATCACCATTGCATAGATTGTTGATTGGAACTTGGAGGTCACTCGTTGTTGGGAGCATTAGAACTTCTCCCTTGAAAGGATTCACCAACAAGCATGACCTTCCTTTCTTCGTATGAAGACCAGTAAAGCCAAACAAGTTGTAGAAAACAAAATTAGGCTTATACCAACGCAGACTGGACACGAATTCAGAAACAATTGCATGCTTGCTCTTTGTCAAGTTAATGCCATCGTATTTCAATGGGTACATCTTATGTACATCAAAGGTAGTTTCAACAAGACGAATAAGTCGAGGTACTTGATGAACATCAGGTAAACGCCGCATGTGCAGTGTGGCAAAAGAAAGGTCGTCAACCGTCTTTAACAAAACTTTAGATGCACATCTGATGCAACAAACCGAATTTACAGACAATCTCGAAAGAATGTCGATAAGAATTTCTGTAGGTAAGACATCCATCATCTTCGACAAAGTATATAAAATATGGGAGTTTAGGGACTGGTTCCTATTTATATAGAAATATAAGTAAACTCAACGTCCTAAACCCAATGCGTGTTGGAAATCCAATTCAATTAGGCATTAAAGGCATATTTCTAATTATCCTAATTAGACTAGATTTCCTGTTGATTTCATAAACTATTCCTAGCGGAAAAAGCTTATTTTGTTGGGAAAAAAAAAACACACACACACACACACACAAAGAAAAATCCAAATCTAGCTGGCTAAAAGTTTTGGTGATCAAACCAGCCGAATAAACTTACAGTGTCGGCAAGAGCTAACTAATTTATTTGCAGAATTTTCCATCTCTCATGTCATGTTCGTACACATTATGATTATTAAAAAATTCTAATTTTATAGTTACTTGAAACACTAGTAGCTAATTGGCCGTGGTGTCAAGTTGAGAAGAAATTGCATCAACATATAAAGGAACAATACAAAAACAAAAACCAAAAATCATAATAATAAAATTACAAACTTCCCATTTGCTTAGATTTTTTAGAGTCACTTAAATTTCTCCCAGCTTTTAGTCAAATTTTCATAGCCTTCTCGAGACCTGGGGCATTGTGCTTCAACCAAATCTCCATAATTGTTTAGAGAAATCATGTTGTTGGGACATCTATAGACTGTCATAGAATACATTGACCTTTAAGTAGTACACACTTCACGGAAACACACTCTAGATCCACAAAGAGTATACAATTCATGTGATACTTCTCCTGGTTGAAAAATGTCATGCTCCCGTTAGCCTCACTTAAAAATATGTCAGCTTCTAAAGAGGGAGATGACATTGTTGTTGCATATCTATTTTGTAATTTAGCACCCACCTCACATCTCCATATAATACACCAACTAACCTTAATCTAGTGATGTTTGTCTCAACTTGACTCGAGACTCACATTGTTGTGGGTGCATTGATCCTTTGTATAAATAAATTGTAAATATCCTATCGTTTGTTGAAAAAGTACACATTTTTATTTGTGTAAAATTTTGCTTGCTTAATTCAAACCTGTTCTTGTTGTCCCAAATATCGATTTAGAGGGAGTAATTCAGTTTGTCCTTGAATTTTTTGAAGTTTGGATATATATATATATGAGTATGCATATACAGCGGAATCCATACTAATACTTACTCTCAACTTGTTCGTTCTTTATTTTTTTTAAATACATCATTTGACTCACCCAAAATTAAAAAATTAAAAAATTGGATGATGTTTTTTGATAGATGAATAATGTTTGAAAAGCATGAAACATGCCGGTTTACAAACCTAACAGGTTTTACCCCAAAAAGGGGGAAAAAAAAACCTTTGTTTTAACAAATAAAACCAAACTAAAACCATACCAGCCTTTTCGCATTGCAAGGCAGAAGACCAATTCTACTGTTCTGGAAAAGCTGTTCGAGAATCAAGATTCCTTTTTGCTTCCTTTTTCATAATTTCTATATAATGGAAACTCTTCAATAATATACAACCCTGAAGACTTGATATGCAGGCCTATTGTGAGCCAAACCCGCCCACATACTCTATTTATCCCTTTGTTTTGTACATCAACACGAATTAAGTCACCATAATATAATGTATACACGTACCGTACAAGTAACACAATGATTTATCTGCAGAACATCTGTAAACTACACTTTTTCATCCTAATAATAGTACTAGGAAATGCATTAGAACCACGACCCGAGGATTTTTAAAGATCAATAGAATCTTCGACTCGTTGAAGTTGCTCTAAAACGTTTCCAGCTTTTCTCTTGGCCCTGTCAGTGCCATTTTCTGACAGTTCTTTCAAGGCCTCTTCTGCACCAAGTTCCCTTGCTAGTTTCAACTGCTGTATATCACCTGTGCACAATGACCATAATACAGCAGCAGCATTCTCCCGGTTGCGTGGGAAACCAGTTCTTATAACTTCCACCAAAACAGAGATTGGCTCAGCCTGAGCAATTGCCGTCTTCCCTTCTTGATGGCTAGCCAGAATTGCCAGGATTGCTAGCGCTTCATCCACCATCCCACTTCCTGCATCCTTCAGCAATCTCATTAATGGGGCCACAATACCCGCCCTTATAGCTCTGGCCTTGTTTCCCTGATAGATTGAGAGATTAAAAATAGCTGTAGCAGCATCCTTTTTTCCTCTTGGAGTCCCCTCACAAAGCAGTTTTATAAGGGATGGGATAGCCCCAGCAGCTCCAATTGCCACCTTGTTTTCATCTACAACAGACAAACTGAAAAGGGTTGCAGCTGCATTTTCTCTAGCCTCCATGCTGCCCTTTTTCAGAACATCTACTATATCAGGTATCGCTCCTGCATTTACAATTGCTCCCTTGTTACTCTCATTTATTGAAAGGTTGAGAAGTGCTGTAACAGCATGCTCTTGTGTCCGAGGATCCGAGGAGGATAAAAGCTCAACAAGGAGTGGAATGGCCCCTGCTTCAGCAATACACACTCTATTATCTGCATTCCTCTTTGCCAGCAAGCGGAGCTCACCAGCAGCTGCTCTTTGTTCTTCTGAATTCCCTTTTGCTAGTTTTTCTAATAAGGAAGCAATAGAAGCACGATCACAGTCTGAAACACTGCATCCTGCTTTTTTGTTTTTACCATTCCCTTGCTTTTTGGGCAGCTCAACGCCGTTGCTCTCACACCACAAAGCAATTAGACTCTTCAAAACGTAGTTAGGTGTTATGGCTGTGTGCAACAATGTCTGCTGTGTTTTGGGACAGGTTTTGTGTCCCGCATCCAACCATTTCTGAATACAGGATCTTTCGTATGTCTGCAAAGATCAATAAGAGCATCAACTACTATGAACACAATGGACAAAGATGTACTTTGTGAAAGATCTTCTGGTTGTACCTGCCCAGTAGAGACAATCACAGGATCTTTCATCAGTTCTAGTGATATTGGACATCGAAAATCATCTGGGATAACAGGAGATCTGTGCTTGATCATACTCTTGTCACGTTCAGAGTTGTCAACTTCTGGGTTTTCTGTCAGCACTAAGTCCTTTAGCTTCTTAAGCAGAGCTTGCATCTTTTCAAAGTGGTCCCCTACAGCTCCGTCACTTGCGATAACCAATTCATGGAAAGCAAGTGACTCTTTCTTTAGATCGTTGATGGTTCTGAGGTGCAGCATTTCTGAAAGTCTTTTTATTATTACAGGGTCAGGCTCATTGTCTCCCACCGCTATGGATAAGTCCATCTCTAGTTGTGAATCAAGGGTGTCTTTTCTTTCTTTTGCTCTTTTAAATTGAGTATGCACTAGTTCAATCTGAAAGAAATTTCAAAAGGGTAATACCTCTTGTTAAATACTTTGAAAATTCATAATCCACTATTTGGCTCTACTTATTTCGTTTTACGATTTGTTCATAAAGAGAAAGCTTTCTCTCACATTGCAGAAAAGCAGAGCATAAAAAATAGAAAAGCAAAGAGATAAAAGATCAGTGGTGAGTCATTTCTGATAATAACCTTCTTTAAATGAAAACATAGATTGTAAAAGTACCTGTTCACAAACCTCCTCTGACATATCAAATTTATCATAAGGAATTTTACTCAATGCTGCTTCAATTTTTACCGTCATTTGGTGAAACTTATCAATAATCTTGTCCCTTTGCAAAGCCTGTTACATAAAGAAAACACTGTCTACCTTTAAATAAACCAAAATGTTTGCAAGGCAAGAAGAAGGCCAAGGCACGGAGTCATACAACAAATACGACCAGTATACATCTTGATAAAGAAAACATTTTAGTGATGTTCATATTCGTTTCATATCAACAATAGCACTATTCAAGAAAATAACATGTCATATCTAGTGCTACTAGATCACAGTTCAAGTATGCAAGTAACTGATAAAATCAAGCTTGGAGGATGTCAAAGACAGATAAGAGAAGACCACATAAAATCCAGCTTTCTAAGTTGATATTACTTTCTACATTTTCAATAAGAATTAGAAGAAATGAAAGCGCGAACACACAAGCATTGGAGTCTTGTACAATACTACAAATATTGTACTATTGTATACGGAAAACAAAAAGTACAATAATTTATCATTACATTCAGTATTCACTCATGATATGTAGTACATTACTTGATCATTATAAACAGAGAAGAGTAAGAGACCCCAATAGTTCAGAAAGTAAACTATTGTTTACATTTTCATTTCTTTTCTGAATATAGACAGAAAATAAACCCTGAGAAAGAAAAAAGAGACAGAAATCACAACTCAAAAAACCAAGCATTTTCATTTTAGCATTCTGCTCTTTCCTCTAATGAAAAATCATTTTAGCATTCTGCTCCTTCCTTTAATGAAAAATCATGCTTGAAGACTGATAACCAAAAAACAAGACATAAATTGCGCAATACATTAGGAGTGACAACTTTCGTAATCCTTATCAAACTAAGACTATATAGTACATATTCCAACAGTAACATGGTTTCCTCATTTACACTCCTCTTAGGCTAAATAATGTGTTTCCAGAAATTAGGAACTTCGAAGTTCCTTAGAATTGCAAGCTAGATCAAATGCTTCAAAAAACAAACTTTATATTGTTTTCCTTCCCTTTCCTTCATTTTCTTGGCAACCAAACAGAAAACAGAAAACACAAACCAAACAGAACAGTACCTGATAAAGCTTGCTCCCTTGGTTGACCGACTTGATAAGCTCCTTAGCCGAATTCAAAGCCTCTCCCAGCGATTCTAAAGCTATAACCTCTTCTACACCAAGCGCTTTATCACTGTCCCTCAACTCCTCAAACAGAGGACTCAAAAGCTTGACTCTTCGAACGAAGTTTCCGTATATCTTCCTGAACGCGTTCCGGCACTCAGGCAACTCGGAAATCGTCTTCACCGACTCGGAGAGTCGACTCAGTACTGAGATTCTCGGATCTTCTCCTGTTGGACCCATGTGCGATTGAGAGGCAAATTGGACTAGCACAACTTGAAAGTGGAAGTCTTGAGGGAGATGAAGATTACCCAGATAGAGAAATTCAAGGATTGGGATTGGGATGGCGACGTCAAGGAAGAAAGGGGCAAAATTGGAACGTGAAAATAAACGCCATGGATGGTGCTGCTGCTGGAAGAAGAAGCTTTTATTCTCTCTATATATATGGTAATGAGTTTGGTGTGTCTGGGTCCGACTCTGAATGGAAGGAGAGAATTGTCTTAGTTTTTAAAAACACAAATACATAAAAATAAAATGTTAATAATTATTTATTTATTTTATTAATTAAAAGTAATGAGATTGAATTATATTATGGCTTTCAATGTAGGTTAAGAAGTCATTGCTTAATATCCTGGTTTAGAGTTGACTGTTGAGGGAGCTCAAGGAGGTCAGATGAGATCACTTGTGACCAAATTTATAGTTGCCTTGTGACAGAATTGCCCTTTAGACCAATTAGGGATTTTCCCATTGTAAAACAACTAATCAAACTTGATATTAAGTTTTAAGATGAATTAGTGGTTGAACATTGAGAAAAATAACTTTTAGTGGGAAGCTAATCCTTGGATTAATCCACTGAATCCTTAATTAGCACCAAATAAAAATAAAACAAAATAGTCAAGATAGGTAATAGAAAAGGGGTATTTTTGACCTTTTAACGCAAACCAACTCTGTCGACCAACCAAGTTCTCCCTCCTAGAGTGTTTAGCTTCTTAATTCCCGCGCTTAATTACCAATAGAACGGCCAAGATTTATCTATAAATTAACCAGACGGCTTGGCTGCACTCGGCTTCAACACAAGCCAAAATCTCAAATTGCTATACCGCTTTCATTTCTTATAAACTAATTGTCCTACCTACCACTATGATTATTCTTTGATTAATCTATTTTTTTTAATACAAAGTTCAATTTAAAGTTTACCAAGTTCTTGAAAACGTTGCATTACTGGGTTAAATAATGTAATTCATGGTGTATAGATCAAGTTAATTTCTTATCTATGAACAGAAGATGAGTTTAAAATGATACGCAATTGTTTTAGAAATTGAATGCATGTGATCAGTTCTAATGTTGTGAGCTTTGCACTTTAATTATAATTTTGATATATCATTATTTAAAGTAAACTATAAACATGTTAATAATATATTTTAAAAGAAGTGATAGAGAATCTATCTTCACACATAATCACAAATTAATTATCAATTTCGCTCTATTTCAAAAACAAAAACAAAAGGGAAGAGTGAACACAACTAAATTTGGCCTTCAATTGATAATAACAACCTATACTTTTGCTAACATGAAAATACTTGTAATTAAGTCACTGCCAAAATGAATTAATACAGTTTTAGAAAAACCAAGTCAACTATTAATTGTGATTTTAATGGAGAATGCATGACTTAAACAACCGGCTAGCTAAGCTAAGCCAGCAAAGACAAAGAAGCCACCAGGGGCTCAGTCAACTACGCGTGGCAGAGAACAGGTTCTCGCCGGCGCCTAATAACAAAACGCAACGTGTCGCGATCTCACTGACGTGGAACAGCCAGCCAATCAGCAGCCATGAAGTTAGTTAAGTAGGCGCCACGGCACTCGTTTTCTATATTCTTTCTTTTTTTAAATAAAGAAAAGGGAAAAACTACACAGTTTATTTTATTATTTCATGTGTTTTTGTTGATGAAAATGGACGGTGGCCGGTGGAGCTTCGCATCACTTCGATATCCGCGGGTCCCTCTCATGCTTCCAATTCGATCTGGACCGTCCAACTGCCTTTTCCAATTTGCTTTCCCTTTGAGGTTGAAATGATATATTTCTTTCCTTTCTTCTATGTAATAGAGTAACTGAACCAACTAACTATTCATCCTACCCTTGTTACCAATTGAATTGGACAAAATTAAAATATGCTTGAATACGAAAAATCAATAATGAACTGGAAAAATAAAAATAAAATTTATAAATATAGCTTAAAAAAACCCAAGACTATTTACGAAACACACCCAAAATTAAAAAGTCAACTTTTTGGGTGTGTTTATAAATGAGTTTTGAGTGTGTGTAATGAGTGTGTTTATATGTTTAATGTTTTATAATTTAACTAGGAACTCCCAAATAAAAACGATGAAAAGATGCATTCAAATGTTTTTTTTTTGGGCATTCAAATGCTTGAATTCAAAATTCTGTAAATTTTGCTATTTTTTACCTTTTTTTCAATTTTTTTATTATTTAAATTATCTGCTGACATCACAATAATGTCAATCTTAGATCAGCTTGCCTAGGAAAGTCTTGCCTTTGGGCTTGCCCAGGTTGGTGGAGTCCATCTCTTGCCCTTGAAAGAATGGGCCGTTGGAAACACGAATGGGGACCTAGGTGGACCTCTTGCCAGGGCTGGGACCTCCATCTGGAAGTGCTCTAACATGAAGCTATAAATTTGACGACAGGTTTAGTTATGGAATTGGTCGACTAGTTAAGATGACATTCAGGAATAATAATAATCGAAGATGACATTCAAAATTTTGTAACTAGAAAAAAAATTCCCAAATACAAACTAACAATTAACCCTAGGAAGAAAAATCGTTTTTGACGGTAAACAATTCGCAAATCTCCTCAAGTGTCTTCACTTTAATCAAATCGGCAACCCTTTGAAACATTTGATCTTGCAAGTCCTTGATGCAGAGAAAGCTTGCAGTGCATAAGAGATCAATGACGACGTCAGCTTGGTCGAGCTCTTCCTCCCACTCTTTGATGAGTTCTTTAGTGTTTCTTCTAGGGCCCTGATCAGAAGCAGCATGGTACTTGCACCACTCTATCACCATGGCTAGGGTTTTGGACCTCACGTCGGGCATTGGTATCACATGGTTGACACCGATGACGTCGATGAGGTTTTTGATGGGCTCGGACAGTGCTACAATTGCTTCTTCTACTTCAAATATTTCATTGTTTGCGCTCCTCAGCCTCACAACCCTACTCTTTGATGCCGACGACGACGACATGGTGTTCATCAACTTTTGAAGCAAGTGAGTATAGGTTAGGTTATGGAAAGTTCTAAGAGAAAGAGACGTGACTAAGAAGTACTATATTTTGAAAATAACAAGGTTCCTAATTCGACAAGGATTGTGTTTCTTGAAAACCAAAACTTTTGAAATTCCATAGGATTTGAAATATTAATGCGTAATTGTCTTCTAATGTTTTTTTGGAAATTCTTAGTCTTAAAATGCATAGACCACAAACTCACCAAAACTATATATCTATATATAAGAGTGTACCGCAAGCCAAAGAAAAAGTTGGGGAACGATAAACCCTAGTGTAATTAGGATAACTAGAAATATGTATTTAGTTCCTAATTGAATTGTATATTTTCCAACATGCAACATGCAACATATTTTTTTTTAACAGTATATCGGCACGGCCTTATTTAGATTTTCTTTTTAGTAATTAAATAATATCTTAGCCATCTTTAATTACTTTCATCTGTAATTAGGTTTTAATGATTATTTTTTTAGTAAATAATTAAATATTTTAATTAACTTCATAAATTATATTACTTAATAAATGGTAATTATTTTAAAATATATATATATTTAATCAAATATTTAAATACTAGTTATTCACTAAGTAAATAATAGTTAAAACATAACTAGTAAATAAAGTAATTAGAAAAGAGAAATCATGATTATACTATTTAAAGGGTATCGCCGAGCGGCTATACTGTTAAAATATTCTATTTATAAGTCTAGCCGAACGGCTATACTTTTAAAATATTCTATTTCAGAGTAAGTATGCTATTTACAAAGTACAGCCGTGCGGCTATACTCTTAAAGAGTTCTTTTTGAAATTTTCTTTTTATTAATTAAATCAATCTTAGCCTTATTTAAGTACTTTCATTAGTAATTATCTTTTAATTATTATTTCTTTAGTGAATAAGTAGTATTAAATATTTTAATAAAAATAATAGAAATTTGGTTTTGGCACCCAAATATTTTAGTATTCCAAAAAATAGATTTTAGCCTTGAAATTTAAATAAAGTATTTACTCCTTAGTAGGCTTATGGTTAGGTTTCGAGGCTTGAGAAAGGTTTTGGAACAAGTTCGGAAGCTAGGATTTTCATTTGAGACTTGGATTTACCCAAACTAAATAATAGCTTAGCCTTATTTAAGTTCTTTCATTAGTGATTATGTTTTCATTATTATTTCTTTAGTGAATAATTAGTATTAAATATTTTAATAAAATCCTAGAAATTTAGTTTTAGTACCCAAACATTTTAGTATTCCAAAAATGGATTTTAGCCTCGAAACTTAAATCCAAGTCACAAGGTGATTCAATAATATCAACTGCTTGTTGGAGTTTCATTGAAATACATGAACTTGAGTCTCACATTGGAAAAGAAGAGAGAAAGTATCTACTCCTTAGAAGGCTTATGGTTAGGGTTTGATGCCTGAGAAAGGTTTTGTTAACTTCATAAATATTATTTCTTTAGTGAATTACGCTACAGTGGGTTCGCATCCATTTATAGGTTATTGCTTGGTGCCAATTATGATCATGAATTTCGACCTGAAACTATCGGTTGAAACCCAAGCCCATTGAAAAGCAAAAGTTACAGACTATTTCACAATATACACAAATTGAGAACTGAAAAAATGTAACTAGGTCTCCATAACATGAACAAGTTCTTTAATTAATTGGCTTTCATGGATTCTGCGTTGACGAAATGGCTGGACGGGGTAGCCGCTTGGCAATTTCCTGCCAAAACAAGACAGTGTCAGCATTTCAACTAGTAGATGAGCTTTGGACTTATGGAAGATTTAAGATGTTCTAAGCCTTGATGGCATCGTGTCAAGAGAAGCGTACGTGCTAGTCCGCAATATCCTCTTAAGGGTTTAAAATTTCATTTAACATTTCTGGTTTACAAGGGTAGTAATCTGAAGTATAGACCGAGTTCGCCTGGTAATTTCATAACATTTGAATGGCCAACAACAGAAAAATCCTATTATCAAAACATAAATGTAACTATGCTTACCTCAAACAGCTGATTAATATTATCTGCTGTCTTTGCAGAGGTCTCAATAAAGAACATTCCATTCTTTTCTGCATATTCAATGCCATCCTTCACCAATAAAAGAAATATTTATTTAGTCATACAAATATCTATTTTGCAAATACATGGAAAAAAGATGCATTAGATTGAGGGGTAATGAACTCACTTGAACAGGAACTTCACGTTTCTCATGAAGATCAGCTTTGTTACCGACCAAGGCCAAGACAATATCAGGGCTCCCATGTTTCTGTAGCTCCTGTGGAGAGCTAATATTTATCAATTGTTCTTAAAAACTTAAAAATAATATAGGTGTAGTTTAAACAAAAGATCCACTTTGGTAAATCCACGTATCAAGGCAGATTATCAAGGCAAAGTTGTACATTCTATAAAAATAAAGCTTCCCCAATGCACATTGACATGCAAACATCCAACCATTAGCTGCTAGTGCTATACAGTCAACTGTTCTTACTCCAGAGTGTAGAAATTCTAATGCGTTGAGTACTTTTTCCCACATACCAAGCGGATCATTAAGCATCAACAAAAATCTTCCTTAGAGCTTCTTAGTCAGCCAACAGAAAACTTATCCTAAGGGTTTAAGTCTTACAGAGAAAAGTTACATAGAACAAAACAAAACCATGACTTTTGCTACTGTGATAATAAGTTACAGAATAACAATCTCAAAAAATTTGAATCTGTCATAACGATTACATATTTATCTAGAATTTAGATTTTGGCTGTAGACTATATAACTAACACTTCAACCATGGGGTAAAAAAATCTTAGATACCGATTTTGTAACCTCATACATTACTCAATAGTTATTTGACCTCCATCAACCCTGTTACATGCCAAAATGTGGAGACAAGAACCTACGGATAAAAGAAAAAGAATTTACACCTAAAATTTTAAAATAAAATATTTTTTTAAAAGTAGTTAATGTTTTTGTGACCTTCAGAAAAAATACCTTAACCCAATACTGCGCTTTGTTGAAAGATTCCGGACTTGTTATATCATATACAATCACTGCAACTGCAGCACCGCGATAGTAAAGGGGGGCCAATGCAGCATACCTAAATAGGAGATATCAATAATCAATATTCTGCTGCAAAAGGATTAGATTGCAAGAGAAAGTATCCAGGGAAAAGTAAAGGAGAGGGCAAAGGTGGATGCCTTGTAAACAAAAAAATAGGAAGAAATTCACCATAAACCATTATACACAAGTCTTAAACTAGTGTTCACATATCAATACATGTTCAGCAAAAATACCTCTCTTGGCCAGCAGTGTCCCAAATTTCAAATTTAACTGTTGTAGAATCTTGCAAAGCTATTGTCTGTGACAAGAATGAAGCTCCTACTGTCACCTGAATTTTTTTTTTAAAATCCATCACATTTGAGAAAATGATCATCATAATAATTTCTATGTAGCTTAAGAGAAAGGCTAGATAATGAAACCCAAATACACGGACATAAACCAAACATTCTCTCAAAAGTAAAAATCATGAGACCACTTGTGGTTAACCTATGATATAACAGTAACATGTTCCTTACCTTGGATGTGGGGTCAAACTGACCACGAACAAAACGCAGAACAATACAGCTTTTACCAACGCCAGAATCACCCAACAAAACTAGCTGAAGAGTGACAAGAACGAGATGTTAGTTGCAATCAGTCAAATGTTTTATGCAGATCATAATGAGCATCTTAAATACAATATTTCTTTTACCAATTTATTCAAGAGTCCTTTTCTCTTCAAACAAAAATAAGAAGAATCCTCTTAAACTGTAAAGCAGAAGTTTGAAGCTTTTTTCAATCATAACACTAAATGCATCTTATTATATTTTAACTGCAGTCCTTTGCTTGACTAAACTCCATAGAAAATTTATAAGTCTGCCAATATGTTAATGCATTTCTATAAATGTCTAGACCATATTTCTCAATTGCAAGTTGTAGGGGATGCATTTCTCTCATGTTTTAGGTATATACAGAAAATCAGTGGTGTATCAAAACACACTACTCATATCTGTTAACTTACAAAGCTCAAGTTAGCATTTTTCCACACCAACAATAACTTTCAGATTATCAGAAATTAGTAATTAACCAAGCATCATACCCTTTCAACTTGAAATAAGTGACAGTAACAGCATTAACTGCATCAATTTAGCCTATAAAATACCTTCACGCGTAGATTTTTGGCATCAGAAGCGCCACCGTTTTCGGAATTTGGCCCGACCAACCGCCCAGAAGAACTCCTATCTGAGCAAATAATCCCCATTCAATCAAAATTCAAAACGAGAAGAAAAATAATAGACCTCAAAAGGGTAATCACAGTTCAAAGCAATATTGAAAACCCAAAACCTAAATAAACAAACAATCCATTCTCACTAGCCAATTCAATCTCTTTCAGCTTAGAAATCAAGGAAACAGACCAAAATAACAGCACCCACATGAAAATTTCGATTGAAACAGTAAACCCTAGAATTTAAAGCTCGAACGGATCCAATTTGCACGCGGATTTACCTGGAAGGGAGGCAGAGCAACCCATGGCGAGCAGAGACCCTCTGGTATTCTTGTTGAATATGCAGCTGTAAATGATTGGCGCACGTGTGGAGGTGTATGTATATGTGGGTCAAGGATTTATATGGAGGAAAAGGGAGTAGAGGGAAGGTGAGTGATTTTGCAAAGATGGTTGAGTTTATTGGAGGTAAAAGTCTAAGGTCGTTAATGGCTGGTACAAACTGCAACTTTGTCAAGAAGGAGTATTTTTATACGTATAAGCTACAAAGCGTACTAGGTTTTTAAATATTCCAAATTTCCTGCTCGCATACGTTATAAAAATATTTATATATTTACTTGTATACCAAGTATATTTAACTAATTCTTTCACACACACACACACACACAAAAAAAACAAAAACAACAACAACAACAAAAAAAAACCAGTTTTGCTATTGTTTGGGTCAAAAGCAAATAAACGCCGATCCACTTCTCAAAAGCCCACGAAACAAAAGGAATAGAAAAATGGGCTTCAAATATCAGAACAGGAGCAAGCCCAACCCACGTCTTTTTCAGAAAATGGCAGAAAAGTAAAAAATGCCAAGTCAAATGGCGATTATAAATCAGATTGGGCGCAGTCTACAAAATCTACCATTTCTCTCAAAAGGCCTAGGGACAAATCGACAGCTATTTTCTGAAGAGGCCCACGAGACTAATCTGAAATAAACTTTGAAAAGTCAACAATTTCAACTAAATTGATAAAGAGTTGATAAAAGCAGGCAACTAGGAAGAGACTTCTCTGAAACTCTACCACCAGAAGATCAAAAATCCTCTTTATATATATATTCAGAGATATTTTCTGCTCTTAAGAAAGGCATTATTTTCAAGAGATAAGCAGGAAAATAGGGAGTTGTTCAACTAGAAGATCAAACTACCCATCACAGCTTGAGCTCTCACGAGGGGCAATTAAAATTGGAAAAAGGGATTAGGTTTTCTTTCAAGAAAAACAGGGAAGTGATAGCCATTAGAATTGACTACTGAGAGCTTATCTACCAAAATTGATAAAACCTCTCTTTCCTTGCATTAAAAAAATTAAAGATCTTTTTAGAAAATCTGACGCCTATTTTAAATCAAAAAACTCTACTAAAAAACATTTCTCATAAATATAGGAGAGGGTGAACAAAGCAAATGGCATCCAACACACAACCGAATTCATCAATCAAACAAACAACCAAAAATCAGCCAAAGGCAAAAACTCAAAATGATCACTTGATCACTGAGAACCTTCAAACAAACTGGAGCAATCAAAAGCTCTCTCTCTCTCTCTTAGAATTTCCAAGCTCAGACTTAGAGAAAAGTCATTCAAAACAAGACTTCTTTCATTACAAATTTGATTCAGCAAAAGCCAAAACAAGCAGAGTTTGAGTTTTCACAAATATGAAAACCTCAACAAATTTATGGAGAGCTCTGACCAATTAGAACATGTACAACAGTGCAATTCCAGCTCAGTAAACCTCAAATCCAGCCACTTATGCCTCTTTCAGCTAGAAGAGATCGCAATTCTGCCTACTCAAAAAGCCTTCCAGGGCTCGAAATAGATTAAAACTCTGCCAAAATTGAACTTTGGTATCGATTTACACTAACGCTTAGCAGATTGAAGTTGTTGATTCGTCAAGCACAGACACACTCAGTCCAACCGGATCGAGACTTCTATCCGGATCGAGACTTCTATCCAGCAGAAATGGAATTCCAACCTTCTTTTTGTCTTTCCAGAGTTGATTTTTTCCTTCCAAGTCTTGTAAAGGGCGTTCTGCCTAAAAACAATCCTCTTTATTATCATTTATTCTGGTCAAAACTACCAATCTTGTATTGTGATAAAATTGTGAAGTCCTCACCAGTCTGAGGCAAGAAAAGAACTTACTTGGGAGATATTCCTCACTCAAATTCACACTCACTTGTTTAGAAATCAGTAACTTGGGGCGCAAGTTATCCATTTTTAAGAAAGTCTGCTAGGAATTTCATTGCTAGCAGTGGCACGCTCACACACCAAAGAAAGCTGACTTGTTGACCAGTCAATAGTTTCCAAGGCAGTGGGAAACTTTACCCTTCCATCACAGGAGCAAAAGCAAAACGGGTGAACAGCTATATTCTTACCTATATTAAATTTTGAAACTGTTGGACTTGCATGATTTAGATGGGGTTGAAAGGTCAGACTGTAGAGTTGGATTTATTTTTTTAACCTAGGTCCTTGGAGGAAATAGAACAAAATAAAAAATATGGAACTAATATTTTGTTATTCTCTATAGCACTGGTGCTGTAAAGAGTCTTCTTAATTCTCTACCTGTCAACTCTGAGTGAGCTGGGCTTGAATTTGTAATAGTCCGGATTTATTGTATGCAAGAACCTCCATTTGAGGTGTCTTCTTCTTGTACATCTCTTGTATTTACCTCTTTATTAATGAAATTATGCTTGTTCTGGAAAGAAAGAAAAAAACCTGATAATAATAACTCTAGCCCTGCCCTTTGGGCTCATATTGAAATGCGGTAATAGAAACTTCATCGGCCTAGAGTTTATGTTGACTGTCCAATTCTAAAGCATAAGTTAGAGATCCCCACATATCCTTCATTGGCCCAATTAACATACAGTTTAGGGTTTCTAAAAAGTCTAAAGAATTAGGAATTTGATTTGATGAAGTCCAAATTCATCATGGTTGGTTTCACACCAGATATATATGAATCTAAGTCCTAGCTAGCTAGCTATAGCTATGTATGTACCAAGGGGAAAACTTATGGAGTGCAAAGGAATGAAGGATATATCCCATCAGCATTAGGCTGAGCTATAGCAGCTCAGAAATGTGAGGTTGGCAATAAGCAAATACATGCATGTTTTGGTGATATTTGGAGGTCTTGATTAGACTAAGCAACTTCCTAGGGGACAATCCCACCTGAAGTGGAATAATTGGGGTCCCTTTTTGGGGCAACGTCATTGATTTTTCAGCTAGTAAGACATTTTGCTTTTATAGTCTCTCCTTCCTAGTTTAAGATTACAATCTTTAAACTGTTGTTGGTGGAACCCAACAACTCCTCAACAATAATGGAGTGCTATATTAGCATTTCCAGATCTAGTTAGTACATATCTTCATTTTTATTTTATTTTTTCAGTTTCAATATTTAATTCTTGCGTTTAGTACAAGAGATATTGCAGGAGATGGAAATTAAACGCAAGGCCTCGCGATGCAAAGAAATTCAACGCTAACGTTTAATCACGTGAACTACAAATGAACTATTAATTTTCAATTGTTGAAATTGAAAAGGAATTGAAAAGACAATAAGTTTTCAACCACACAGAGGTGATGACGAGATCACCCACCCCACCTCACACACACGTATACACATACTTTCAAGCTCTCATTTTGCCTAACTCAATTGGGAGATTGTATGTGGACATTTACTCAGCCATTTCACGTTAGATACCACATAATGCCTGGTAGGATGATTGTCTTGTCATATGGGCAAACATCTATCCTGTCCAAGCCATTATCTTTATTCCTTTATCATGTCTTCTAATTTAACTTAATTAGCGTTATTCACGTTCCTTGTTACCCTCTTCCTCCAGTCCAACAGGTGTCAGATTGATAGCAAATTTGTAGGACTGCTTCCAAAATGATTAGAAAACAATATATATAAAATTATCAACTAAAAGTAAGAATTTCAAATTTCAAACGTCTCGTAACATAAAGATAGCTATTAATGAACTAAGAGTTAGTTGATTCGAAAAATAGCACAATTGTGCAGCATTTTAAGACGAGAAGATATAGAAACAACAAGAAGGCCTACATAAACTAAAGTGGTAGGAATTTGTCTGGAGGATTGGCTTTGTGATAACTAAATGATGGGTGAAATGAAAATAATGAGACTATATATGGGGACATGTAAGTAAGTATTGATATTCCGCAAGGAGATGTAACGTGTCATTGGGGATATTGGAGTTGCTGATTAGACTAACCCAATTTAAGGGGCACAACCTCATTGAAGACTGAAAGCAAATGGGTCCTTTCCTTTTTATACTTGTTTGCAGGCTGCATTCATATTTCATAGTCTTTGATAGCAAATGTGACCGACACCTAACCCTCCAATTGCGCATAACTAGTAGAAGGAGGAAAAGGTGACCAATGAATCATGCATATGGCCTATGGAGTCATTTAGATCAGGAAAAGTATTTCCCTACCCCCTGTTTCAGTGTTATTTTCTTTTTATTTCTCTCAATGCTTAACCTATCACATAATAAGAGAAATAAAAAGAGAAGAGCCATGAAGTTATTCTGCAGTTTTGTACTCATTAACAATTGTGTATTAGCATCACACGCCCACGAAAGACTGATCAATGCGGAGCACCGCCTAGCTAGGGTAAAGGCTTCTTCCCAGTCCCAATTAATAAACTTACCAAATTGCATTCATGTTTGCCAACTTAAGTGTTCAAAGTTTTCTGCTTCATGGAAAATGGGATTGGACATAAAATTCACCATAGCATATGCAATTGGCAATTGGCGGGAGTAATTGTCACATGCATTAACAAGCGAGGCAATGCTGCATGTGTGAAGACAATTGAACACTCTTTTTCCCCATTGGGATCAGAGACCATTATGATTCCACGGACTAATGCCTGCCCCAGATGTGACACCCTGCCTTCATCAGGCCCTTCATTTCACCTGCACGTGTCATGCATTAAAACTGGCCCCACATCAATGGAACCAATTGCATGCCTCATGATTTAATTCTTTGGATGATGCCTAGCAATTACCCTAGATCCATCCAAGTTTTGATTATGAAGAATATGATCATGTTTATAGGCATGTACCCATAGCCACATGAAACAAAGATAGAGCGACGTAGGAAAGGAACCAATGGAAGCATCCCTTTGAAAATAAATCGATATTGGAAAGAGGGAATTCGAACTTAGACATCGCTTCAGCTACAAACTTCCTTGTATATTTGAATTAATAAACACCGTGAGGCAATATTACGATCACAATTCAAAGTTTCTTTTCACCACTATTTCTAAATCATCGAGAGTACTCGAGAGTACTTGATCTCCCAACTTATAAGATGATCCTATTAGGGCCCAGTCCCCGGGAGTGAAAAAGTAAATAAAAAAAAGTGAAAAAGTGAAAAGGGGCCGCACGAGGGGAAAGGTGGATAGAACCGTACCATGTCCCGCCGTCTGACTTACGTTTCCCATATTCCCCGATTCCCGTCCTTTATTCCTTCCGATTTTCCTTACAAAAAAAGTGGTTTTGGTGATATTTCGAAGTCTTTAGCTTGTGATTCCAGTGATTTTATTCCATTATTCAGCAGTTAAATTTTTTAATACGCATTTGGCCACAATAACTGAGAAAAGCAAACTTTAAAAAATTAAAACTTTTGTCAAATCAAAATTGTTGATAAGTAACCAATCAATTACATACACGTAGATAACGATTACAGTTGTTAACGACATAACATTCATTATGAACTGTACATTTGTAATTCATATATCATTATCCATACATAACTTGTCACGTCAGTTTAGAGATCAAATCCGTACTTTAAAATCTCATTAGATATAGAGGATTATTAACAATTAAATATCAGATTAAACCAAGATTAGTAATAAGACTTTTATAATTTGTAATCTAGTTTACTTTTTTCGGTTGGGATATAGATTTAGGTGATAATTACACGTCTCCTTCAAAGAGGAGTTCTCTTCCTACACATTGACCATCTTTTTCTTTAGAGGGAAACGGCATTTGGTAAGGGATGCATGAGTTTCATCATAACCCACTGAAAAACAAAAAAAGAAAAGAAATATACTAATATTATGTCATTATAGAAAAAGAAAAATCAGCAGACATGATGGGAGCTTAATTAGAAGGGAGATATCCCATTAATTTTAGGAAAATATCTACCTCCTGAGTCATGGGCCTCAGCCTCTCGGCCAAAAGAAAAAATATTCTAAGAAAATTGAAAGAACAAGGAAATCCCTATGATCTAGAGTACAAGAGAAAAAAATCCAAAACCAACCTGAATTTAGAGGTTTAATTCATTAACCACCCCATGATCCTCAAACAAAACCCTCAATTGAACTTTGAATCAATTCCCCCTAATTAACTCCAAGCTTCTTAAACCAAATCTAGAGAGAGAGAGAGAGAGAGAGAGAGAGAGAGAGAGACAGAGAGAGGGGAAACCAACACATAGAACTTGAGTGTAGCCAAAACTTTCAGCTATTAAACAAAATTGAAACATATAAAATTGGCCCCTTTTTTTAGCATGGTCTTCTTCTTCTTCTTCTCATGAGGTGTATGCTATAATACATATACATATGCACACTCATATATATATATATATATATTTATATGATATAATGGATACAAAAAAAAAAAAAAAGAACAAAAAAATTATAAGTCACCCCGCTCATGCCAACAAAGGAGCATAGTGACACATCGCCTGAGAATATAGAACCTTGCCCTTTGCTCCTTCACCAGCATACTGCATCTGCGCCCAAATGACCTACATGGCTCTCTCACATGCCTGCAACAGAAGTTGCTGTTGCTGACGTGGCCCTGCCCTTGGCTTTGCTTCATATCTTCTTCTTCTTCTTCTTCTTCTTCTTCTTGAGCTTTGAATGGCTCTGTGTATATATGGAGCTTGAATTAGAGTGAGAGAGAGAGAGAGAGAGAGAGAGAGAGAGAAAGTCTTTGATTTGTTTAGTGGAGAAGACTGAGGAGGGAGGGACAAGGGGGTGCCCTTTTATAAGTTTGATTTGGCTAAGTCCTGGAAGAAAGATATGACTTAAAGATTAGGTGGCCCTTCGTTGAAAAGACAAGTTTGTCCATGGTGTATTTATCTGCTTAGGGAGATTTGGTAATATTCCAACAAGGGTTTGGAGGTCATTTGGAGAGATAGCCTATGCTGTCATCCACTTGCACACGGGTACTTCCATTTTAAATTTGGAAATTATTATCTATTTGTTTATTTGTTAGTACTATTATTTTGGTTGTTATTAAGATAGCAGTTAGAGAATATAACGAGGTTATCATTATTGAATTACTATTAGTTTGAATATTGTTTTAGTTTTTAATTTTCCAATGGGAGCCAGAGTGAGTAGATTCACAAGTCGACAATCGACTGATTTTAGAATCGAAAGCTTCTTTTAGCCTGAGAATTTTTAATTTTAGTACACCAAATTATTGACTTGACGACAAAAATTCAACTCTCGTTAATTTTTTTATTTATTTAAAAAGTAATCTAATTTCATGCTCACATGTTGCGAAACTAATTTCAATCCAATAATAAGCAGCTTAAGCTAGACTCTATAAACTCTTAATTAGATTACATTCTAGTTTGATTTATTAAACGAATTATTCAGGTTGTTACATGCCCAAGTAAATGAAGAAATTGTGATTAATAGGGTGTTCATTGAATTGGCTCAAATTTTTGGTGTGCTTCTAAGTAGTCATGAATTCAAGCTCCCGTGTATGTCTCCCCCTTTCTAATGTTGACAAAAAAATAAAAAAATTGAAGAAATTGTGATCATGAACACAATCAAAGTTTTTATATTTTATATTTTTGAAGATTCGGCAAATTAGACACATGACAAGATATGATTGGTGGTAAAGACAAAGTTGATCCTGATCACCCGTGACGACCCAAACATTTTTCAACCAAAATGTCAATTTTGTAAGACTCCATACATATAATAATTGATGTTAGAAAACTATTTAATTTAAATATGTTTTAATGAACTTTTTATGCATCAGTTGAAGAGATTGAATTCTTAATCAGTACTTGTTCTAGAACACCCTCCCCACCCCACTAGAGCTATTTAAGCAATACACAAGACGTAAAAAAACTCACCAACTTTATGTCAGAAAATTTCATCTTCTTCCTTTCCAAATTCCATCCCTTTCTGCTAACATTACACTCTTTCAGCTCTCAAATTTCCACTGCCATTAATTGCTACGAAACAAACAGTGTCAAATTTTGTATCTATGGAAGTTTCCTTTGGTCAAGGCTGGTTTAACAATGCAATCTGAGAGGGAACTAATTTAAGAGATTATGTCATTTAGAAAAACGAGTCACTATGGTTTCTATAATCAACTACACACTTCCTTCTATAATCCGGGGAACATAAATGCTTTTTTTAGTTTAGAAGGAAGATTAAGTAAATAAATAAAAAAGTTTAGAAGGAAGATATTGAATTTCTTATGTTATTACGAAGCTTCTTTTTTTGTTGGTCAGGATATAAATAAGCTTTCTCTATCTCATTTGGTACCTATGATTGGATTGGATTGGATAAGTCACTAAATATAAGGTATGTTGAAGGAGAAAATGAAAGCAGAGGTGAATGATTTTCCATTGTGGAATTAGGATGGATAATTTATAAGATGTTGTTATCCTACTATTTTGTGGAGATTAGATGCGATTAGTTATCTTCATGAGTAATCCATCTTTAACCATTTCAACTTGGTTTCTTTTAAACATGCTTTAAATATAGGGAGTTATCCTCTCCAATCCAATTCTAGACACCAAACGAGCACATAGAGGCCCAAAAAGAAGAGCAAATTCAAACCCTGGTAAATAATAATTTGCTTCACTAATCTTCATTTTTTTAACATATAAAAAAACACCGTCATCCAATCTACTACGAAAAGTTTGCAACTTAATTCGGTACTATATAAAATCTGGAATTTGATTTTAGTAAATCTAGTATATTATACTTGAGCAAAGTGCAGGTAGAAGTCACCGACCAATGCATTGTAAAAAGCAATGACTATAATAATATTCCATTTAAGTGGCAGATTTTAGGCCAAGGTGAGGTGATGGCTGAATATGTTGAGTATTGTGTTCATATCTCAGTAGAAATTCTGTCCTCCCTCTTGGAGATATGGGATGCTCATCTGCTTTAAGTTGGGACTTTCAAAACCCAAATATTCCTTATCACATCATCACCATCCATGTGAGTCTGCTTACCGATACGCGCAGTGATCTGATCACATGAAAAAAAGGAAGAAGAAAAAAAAGCCACATTGATTTGGTACGATGGTATCCAAATGTGATGTTCATGTGTCCATTTCAAGTGTGAAGATTCGGCAGAGAAGGGGCTGTTTGTTGTGAGAACCTCAACCACATTAAGCGTCATTCCAATTTTGCTTTTCCTACCCTTCTGTGCCAACTCTTGTTCCATTCTAATCTTACTCCCATCCAATCCAACTATGCCTCTAGTGGGAATATGATACTTATTGTCGAGCCCTCTATCTAATCTAAGCACAACATTGGAGGATCTTACTGTATGATCACCTCCGAGCGTGTCTGCGGAGACGACTTAATTCTTTGTCAATTATACTATTAGTATTGAGAGTATTTTTCTCAATCTTTAGGCATCAAGTGATGTGACAAATGACATCATCGTACATGTATAATGTATTTGTCAAACTAGTCGGGATCTAAAATTTTGATATTTGATTTGAATGCACGTGGTATTTCTCATCCAAGCAGTGATAAGAGTTGGCACATATATGCTCCGGAAATTACAAGGAAACTAACTATGCGTACGTACCTCTCCATGATCATCATGGTATAGAATTGTCTAGTTGTATATACTTTTTCATACTAGCGATATTAGAAAAGGAGGGAGGGAGGATGAGGAATCGAACCTAGTACCTTTGATAAATATTTGAGCTAAAAGCGATCTTGCTTTTAGCTCGATACTTTCAAAGTCATTAATTAAGAGCTTACGTTATTAATCATTCATTTAGTTATTTAACCACCTAATTACTAGATCCCCCAGAAAAAAAAAACACATGTTAACAACTAGTTTCTAATCTAGTATCGCTTCTCTTTTCAATGTTGGAAAAGGGTTACAAGTTCAAATCTCACCCCCATGTTGATAAAACATAAAAGATCAGGTTACTATCATGGTATCAATTCAACCTGCTGGCAAATACAAATTAATAAAGGGATAAAAGAAAATGACAGAATTTGAAGGGACACAGAGTTTCTATATAATTAATTTAATTATTAATTGTCTTATTTTATATATTAATGAACATTATGTCATTATATCTATACCCTATAACTTATGGAAATTTACATCTCCATTTTCATCATAACAACACAATCACACAGCTTTTATCTTTCTTCATGGCCTATTCATGCGCTTGCTTGAAGAACACAGTTCTGAGCCGAATGTCTGGCCGTTCGCATAGTGGCTAGGGGCAGAGGAGCGACGAGAACCTTTCGGCAAACAACTCTCCACAATGTGACTTCCAAAACCATTTGCAGCACCACCATGGCCCTTTTTATAAGCTTTAACAGGCACATAATTTGAAGGGTTTGAATTTGACGGAGTTGGTTCCAATGGCCTTATGGCAGCCACAACAAGCCCTTCAAAGTTGCTTTGGATTAAACTGGGAGGAGGAGCCAAGAGAACCAACAAGAGGAAGAACATTGAGATCAAAATCTTGAAGGACATTGTGATCAAAATAACGCGATTCGAATTTGGATTTGGAGAAGAAGATGTGGTGAAAATTGAAGAGTGAGAGGAAGGCCTTAAATAGGGTCATGAGGAAAAAATAGATGGATGCAGCTAGATATGCCCAGCTCATAGCTAGCAAAGATTGCATGCTGGTCTTCGTACTTGGTGTGCAATTATGTCTTCACTTTTTTGACTATTCAGATAGGACTTCCCGTGTCCTTAATTACTATTGTCTTGAGTTTCTTCTTGTCAAAGCCAAGTTCTTTGATTTTCCACAGAATATGTAGTTATAATTATGTTTATACACAGATGAAAAGGAAATTAGGGCAACTAAACCCTAGCCAAGTCAATCCTATCAACTTCAAAGGCAACACATGGGGCCATCTGATTGGGCCAGGTGGAAGTAGTAGCTTACCTGTTTGGCCTACTGTATCAGGTTTATCCTTCCAACACAATCTGTTACACCTGGCTAAGCACATCTTTTGCCACGTTTGATCAATTATCCAAAACTTTAGATCTGCGAGTGTACTTTGGCATGCACATTGTGCAAAATCTCAACAACTACTTGCAGATCTGTAGGCGAAGATATAAGATTTAATGAAAGCAACAAGTGTCCTGCTTTATAGTTTCTTGCCTTCTTGGTTTAAATCTCTGGTTGATAACATTAAGCTAACTGTGGGAGCAAAACACCCACCTATTTCCATCTTTATCAATTTCACTTTAACTACTCAAACATGTTACCTCCCTAAATTTTGATTTTCCCAAATTTTCTCATTGTGTTAAAATGAAACTACTTCGATTTATTTAGTAATAGGTCACATGATTTATGAGTAGGAAATACCCGAGACACGTGGGGCAACAGTCGCGAGGCAGGTCCTCTTTTTTATATTATTAAATAGTATAGCCGCACGGCTGTACTTGGGTTTTTATAAATAAAGACTAGTATAGCCGCGCGGCTATACTTGTTTCGACATGTGACCTTTTTTTTTTGGAATTAAAGACTATAGCCGACCGGCTAAACTTGGGTTATTTTTAACTTTTTAAAATGGTATAGTCATGGGCTTACTCGGGTTTTAACTTTTTAAAATGGTATAGTCATGCGGCTATACTCGGGTATTGACACTTAGGCGCCTAATCGCTCGGTTGGTTTTTATTTTTATTTTATAAAAATAGTATAGCCCAGCGGTTTTACTGGGCTATTTTTAAATTATTTTTAATAAATAGTATAGCCAACCGGCTATACGCTTTATCTATATACTGGGGTCCTTTTTAAAAAAATTTATTTTTTTCCCCCGATTTCTTTTATCGATAAGAGTAGTTTAGAGCATTATCCATTACTATTAGGCCATTACCCTAGTCTCTATTATCCCCTTTTGAAATTTTACTTTTCAGAGTTATTACCCGTATAACGAATTTAGTATTTTCACGTTTAATACTCGTATTATACACGTATGTATGTTTCAATAATACATTCGTTTTTTGTACATGTCTTGAAGACTTAGTAAAATACACGTTTTTTAAAAAGAAAATGTACAATACTCGATTGTACATATACATTTTTTTTTGGTTTAATACACTTATTTTTTTCAAAATTTTCAATATTACAAACAAAATTTACGTATTATACACATAATTTTTCCAAATTATTGAATAAAAATAATATATTTAAATAGTATAGCCGTGTGGAGGAGGGGGGGTTTACACAAATATTCATTAAGTGCATTGGGGCTTCAAAACTCTGCCCAAATAAGTGAAGGTGATAGGGCTCAACCAACTAAGTTATACCCCATTGGATTTATGAGTAGGATTTGTATTACCACTTCTTGTTATCAAGAAATTACTACCTTCATTTAGCAAGGCAGGTCATGCATTCTTAGACCAAATAAGTTTGGGTTGAACCTCCTTGACCCAAAAAACCAAAAAAAGTTTTGGGTTGAACCGCGTGGGTGCAGATTTGATATTTGACAAGCTTTCATCATGTTAATGGGCTCTTGGGCTCAATTCATTGTTGGTCACCTCTTGGGGTCGACAACTTCTAAATTTGATAGATTTTAGGGCTATTCCCAAGCCATGAGAAATTAAAAAACGTTCCATCCATATTGTAGACCCAACTTTGTTAAAGGAACCCATATTAGATATGGGCTCAGAGATGTTCATACGGTGAAAAAGACTTTTCCAATGTTATATCAAAATTTATTTTTTAATACAAGTGATTAGCCCCGATCTCTTGGACCACAGGGGTCCAAGAAATTTGTGGCCATCCACCATTTGATGTTAATCTAACGGTTCTAAAAATTTTCTTAAAAAGAGTACAAGAGTTACAAGTGATAATCTAAATTATAAGGAGATGAGATTTCTCATACACAAAATATCAAGGTATCTTGAAAGTTCGAACCTAAAACCACGATATGCAAGTCAAGGCCCTCTAAATTTATAATAAGTAACTATAAAAAGGTTTTCATTAAAGAATTGTATTAAGTGGTGGTAACAACCGACCAAATTATTTACAAAACTTATATTAACATTCACCCCATCGTGGTTAAATTTATAAAAAAAATAAATGATGGTGTGATTATGCTCTGAGCACAATAACCAAGATATATATATATATATATGAGAATGTTATTATGAATTTGGCACTGGCTGTGCACTAATGCACAAACTAATTGTGCAAGTACAGTGTCCTTTTGCTTCACATATCTATGTGTTGGTACACTGCCTACGGTGGCTACAAGACCAAATTAATTTTACCTAGTACATGTTTTTTGTTTTTTCCCCTTCCTCGTTCCTGGAATTAGTAAAATATAGCCCTGGTTTCGAAATGACCGCCCAAGCTCTGCCATTGGTTTCAAAATGAATCTCCTTCAACTGACAAAAGCTGCTCTTTTAAACTTCTTTTAATTAACCGTCCAAGCAGGAGGCTAAAGGTGTGATTTATTTGTTAATTATTGAAGAGTCGGCCAATCCTTAGGTCAGGTCCTATACAACTGTACCTACACTTGGGAGATTGCAAGCCGAGAATTCCACCTTCTGTTTGCCCAGCTGTGTGATCATTTTTCTTTTGTTTTCACTTTGTCATGAAGCGCAGGCAAGTGTGAACACTTAGGGTTAGTTTGGCATTGTTATGCTGTGAAAATTATCGTTGTTAGATTTGCTGTGAGAGAAATCAACTATAAGATAAAATAGTTTGGCGTTTGGTAACTTTTTGTTAAAAGTGTTGTTGGTTCTAATTCATGCATAATCAGAAAATAATTGCTGCATAATTATTAAACCCAGCGCCTATTCGAAACTGATTCTTGCATAGTCTGAAAATGAAAGCACATCATTAACTATTTTCCCATATAGTTTTCTCTCACAATAATTTTTAATAATAAGTGAATTTATCATAGTTTACTAAACCGATTGAGCTTCTCAAAATTTTTAAAAATTCACTTATCACCCCAAATATACCAAACGGACACTTATTCTATTAAGAAGATGGTGAAAACTTGAGTGGACTTCAAATCCAATTTGTTAGTTTAGTTTTCCGGAGAAAAAAACGAGATGAAAAGATAGGTCAAATGGGTAATGCGCTGCGTTTCATCCCTTTTTATTGGAACTTCAATTCCAAGTCAATTCTTTTTCTTTCTTCTGTTTGGTAATTATCACATCAATTTTTACAGTCAATTATTTTATATAAATAATTATAATCTGTCAGGGTTTTTCTGTTTTCCAAGTTTGAATAATAATAAACACATGAAGTCCCCTCTCTATATCTCAATGTGTTGGCAACCTAGAATCCAGCAAGGCACTCACGCGATGATTAACACGTACTTCTTAGAGCAAATCAAATGTAATCTTAAAAAAGATTCATGTGATCATAAAATAATGCAAACCAGCTGCTAGCCCACTGTTTTGGAGCAAAACCACACTATTGTTAAACAATATACCACTCCAACAAAGCTCGGATTATCATATTAAGTCCCTAATCTCCAAACAGCTTAAACCAATTAAACTAGCAAAAGATACTTAACTCTCGTGATTACTTCAAGATTATCAAAGCAATAATCAACTATGGCCCGATTAATTAAGTTGCTATGTTTCACAGCCCAAGAGATTGTTCTTCAGCATCCTATTAATCAATATCCATATTAAAGTAACGCATCAAACAATTTTGCGTCAGATTACCACCGACTAAAACTCGATGATTACAGGAATAAATGATAACCATTCACATGAGTCATGTGTGTTGATCATTGAACTGGATTACCATTAGATTAGGTTGTCGGCCTGGATCATAATAATATTAAGAGACTCCTTTCTCATAACTACCATTCAACGATCACGCGAATAAATCATAACCATTCACATAAACTCTACTCATTAATGTTTGACTTAGGTCGTGAGCAGATTAGGTTGCCGCCCGGATTTTTTGTAATGTAAAGAGGTGAAAAAAAGGGTTGGACAAGTACTCATTTTACTATCTAGTTTGCTTAAATGGTATAGTTAGTCATTGCCAAAAATCAGAAATCTAAAGACATGTATTCTTGGTGCTCACTTAATAAGTACCATCCCCCTTTTAAAACCAATAAAATTTCAAGTGAAGGTAAGATTAGCCAAAAGCGAAAAGCATAATCTATCTAGTAAATCCTTCAATATAGTTGAAGCACTTCATTCACTCATGGAGGGGCAGGGCGTGACATTAGGATCTAAACGGGTACTAGGTTGTTGGCCACGAGTGGGGCATGTCGTATCTCCCTGGCCAATTTTTTAGTAGTTAATAATGGGCGGAAGTTTGTTGGCCACCTAAGGAGTGGTTTGATTATTTAGCCACTTAAATCGCAGATTCTTAGCGTTTATATACAAATAATTTTTTTGATTTAAAAACCGCAGATTCTTAGTGGAGTATGGTCCACCATGAATTGGCCCACATTCAGCTTTGTGTAAGTGTCGTATGATCAGCTTGAAGAGTCCAAACAAGAAAAGATTAGTGCAAAATATAATATGCAGGCGTGTAGGTTGAATGAGATGCTACTATTGAACAAACCTCAATGCCAACTAATCTTTAATCTTTAGTGTAGTGGTTAGTACTTGTCTTTATTTAGTTGGAGGTTTCAATTTCGGCTTACATAAATACGAGAATGATATATATTTGTGATAAGTTTAATATTTAATTATGTTTAGTTCTATTGTGATGATGTAGTTTATTGTAAAAATATCTTATAAATATCTTATCGTTTATATAGATAAAAGATACGGAATCACGTCTATCTTTTCACATATAAATTGGCAACTTTTACATTTACATAAAGTGTAACTGGTGACGATTAATTATATCTAAACATGGTACAACTGGTGCGAGTTGCATCTACACATTGATCGCAAATTAAACCATCATCCCAAACAATAGTTCTATTTGAGTTAGAATCAAAGGACAAACACTTTCACAAATATTTTTACAATGTGTCATAGCTTTTAAATCTCTCATGCAATCCAAAGGGCTTTTAACAAGGTGACGTGGGAGTTTTTTAATCCGTGGATGATACGGAGGTGATGTGACATTATAACTAGAGAGAAAAAAACTCTTGGATTAGAGTGAAATTAAGTTACTTACCTAATAAAATGAAAAGTTGATTCGGTAAATAATAAGCACATATATATGCAAGGACATTGATAAGTGCTTGTGCAAATGGTGGAGTTAAGTTGACCTTAATTTAAAAATAAAATACAATAAAAAAAATCTAAGTGCCGTAAAGTAATTTTGTTTTCGTACGCAGTGCACCAGCTAGCAGCGCTTTGCAAGTGGTGTACGATATCAATCGAGTACCATCTATCCATCTCTCTGGTTTCATTCTCGTTTGTATTATTTTCCCTTTGTTCAACAAAAGCATTTACGTCATAATACATTAATTCATTGTCGTGTTATGCGTATTTTATGGTTTATGTAAAAGTGAAAATGAAAGTTTTAGTTACAGGTTCATCATAATATAGAGAGATAAGATGATGATATTGATGGGTGAATGGCTTGTGCTTATCTATAATCTCTATTTCCTAAATTCCGATCTTATCATTATACATGTCATATAATTATACCGTCTTGTTTTTTTCCTCTCAAAAGAATTATATAATTATATGACAAGTATATAGGAAAAATTCGTAGGCGTGATGATCACATTGCCGCATAAATGTTACTAGCTAGTACCGAAGAATTTAGTTTTACAAAGCAGAGAATACTTTTTTTCAATTCACTTTCTAATATTTTCTGCATAGAATTGAAAATCAAGGATGGCCGGCCGGTATTGATTGGTTGAGGCTGTGCACCGTTAGTCTTGTGGATTAATTAAAGCAATGAAATTAAGAAATTAGGGAGAATTATCCCCTTTAGAAAAATAGAGAAAGAAGATGAAAACAAAATAAAATAAGGTCTTTTTTGTTGTTGTCAAAAAACAAAAAAAGAAGGTCTAAACAGCCATTAATGAAGCATATGGCTAACAATATTATACTGGAAATGCTCTCCTCAACCATCGGGTCCATCATAAGCACTGTATATGATACATAAAAAAGATGCTACGATCTTTAGCTTCGCAGACCACCCACACACAAAAAAGAAAAAAGAAAAAAAGAAGAAGGAAGAGAATTGCCCGACACTCTCCACTAAACCCGTCTCAATAATTGTCATTGTACCCAAAAAAAATAATAATAATAGAAATTGTGGTCATATGGCTCCCTATAGGCAACAAGGAACTTGATACTCTAGATCTTTTTTGTAGCGATATTTGGGGAGGGGAAAATCGAACATAAGATCTCAAGTGCATAGGTAATTAATGCTCTTAATCACTTGAGCTACAAGCTCCTTGTTTGATACACGGGATCTTTGATTATGGAATTATCATTTTCTCAAATAGGAAAATATTGTCGTGGGCTCAGCTTTGATCAATATGGGAAACCTTCTGATTTCTTCCATATATAGTTTGATAATTAATTGTTGAACATTTAAGGGCTCATTTGATAACTGTTTTAATTTTAGTTTTTAGTTTTTAGTTTTTTGGTTAGAGTATAGAGGGAAAATGAGAGTTAAAATAGGAGTGAGGATGAGATGGAGAGAGAGGATGAGAGGGGAGGAGAAGAGGGAGGAGTAACAAAATGAAAACAATTTGAAATTGAAAACTAAAAGAGTTTCCCTCTCAATCTCATCTCCACTCTCATCCTCACTTCCATTCTCCCTCTTGTTTTCTTTACTCTAACACAAAATGAAAACTAAAAACTGAAATTGAAATAGTTATGAAATGAGCCCTAAATTATTAGGTCAACACCTTTATATCAAGTCATCTTCCAAGTATCTCTGATTAGTGTAGTGAAATCAGCCATGCACCCACTCTTTGAAAATGGAAAAGTTTCTGCGCCATAGCTTTGAATTGCACCTCAAGTGTACATAGGTCATGAGCTTTTGTTTCAGAAGTCAGAAGTTTGAATAATTGAGCAAACTTTTAGTCTTGATAGGAGTCTTCCAAACTTTTAATTGAAAATGTGTCAGTACTAAAAGTAGATATTCAAATTCGTAAACTTAATTAGAAGGAGATGGGAAAAGTGTTAATTTGAATAATTGAGCAAGCCTCTGCCTTTTCTCATTGAAAAGCTACATCCCAAGTGTTGACTCAAGTTTTAATCTTGTATGACATGATACGCGCGCGTTTGAGTTATAATGAAATATCAATAGACAAAAAGCTAGTTGATAATATAACATTACCTTTTAAACTCATGTTATAATATTGTGTGACATGATATACATTTGAGTCATAATGAAATATCAGTAGATAAAGAGCCAGTTGATAGTATAATATTACTTTTTAAACTCAGGTTATAATCTTGTATGACATGATATATGTGTTTGAGTCATGAAGAAATATCAGTAAACAAAGAGTTAGTCGATAGTATCACATTACCTTTTAAACTAGTCTCATCTCAACCCATGCCGGCTCAATTAATATTACATGCCCTCAGTTAGAAGCTTATTTGCCCCCACCTTGAATTTTTCACCCACTTGGTTTTGTTTCCCTTAATTGGATTCATCGGCTCTGTCACAGCTTATGATTAGTTGAGATGGACAGAAGAAGAAATCTTGACTCCTTCAACTTTGTTTACTACATATAATGTGTTAGCTGGGGTGTTGACAATCTAAGTTAATCGGCTCAAACTAATTAATTCAATCCAATCCAATTCAATTCAAATTATTTCAACAAATTGTATTCGACTTCTTAATTCAAAAATCCTTTGTGGTGACCGTGCATTTATCTCTATATTAACCCTTTTATGAGTATTTAGTCATTGTGTTTAATTATTGAATACAATTATCGCTAATTTTCAAAACGAAAAAAAAAAACCATATGTCCAGTCAGCCAGCCAACTTTCCTATGAAAACCCAATCTAACTCCATTTGAGGTTTCTTACTTTTTGTTATACTCTAGGTTTACAAGCATTTGACACTACGTAATCTAAATCATTTAACAAAATTATGTTTAATGTTCAACAGCAATTTGCTCTTGAATATTAATGTCACATATAATTATTATGTATATTAAAATTTGTTACTGGATTTAATTTGATGACAACAAATTTCTTTGTTTCAGTATTTGTGTCTTCGTTAGATAAACTGAATCATCCATTCGAAATTGCAAATCTTCGAACCAATCAACATTTGAATTGGACTGGATTTTGTCAAACCCACAAAATTTGAACCCAGGAACACTTTCCCTGATCTTATGACGTGGCGTATCACTGACCAATCAGAAACCTGGATAGCTTTTTACCCTTGTGCAAATGCAAGGGCGAAACCCCTATATATACACAACCATGGGCACACAAGTTCCATGCATCTAGCAGTCACGGAAATACTCCACAGCAAGACGTCAGTGTGTATATATAAGTACCCCTAACAACAAACCCTTCCTCACCTACTCTTCTCATCTCTGTCTCTCTGTCTCTCACTCTCTCTCTCTCTCTCTCTCTCTCTCTCCTTTTTAGTTTTATGAATAGATCTTGAGCTTTCTTCTCTTCCTCTTCTTCTTTTTGTTCTATACACAATTTGTATCTGATTATTTCATTCCTGCAACTTTTGCTTGTTCTTCTTCAATTTTTTCAATGCGTAATGATTCGTATCTCATCCACCGGATTTCGAATCGGGAGTGCTACAGTTTTTATTGGTTTTTTAAGCTGATGATATATTATTAAGTATTTAACCCACATGTAATCTGGTCGATCAGTCTTTTTATTTTTCTCAGCCTGCAGTACTATCAGCCTACTGACCCACAAGTACCCTGACACCCAGTGACCATGAATATTATTACAGAAGGCAAAAGTAGTTGGCCTGTGTGTTGTTAGCTTTGTGCTGCTTTCTTTTTCATGGCATAATTAAAAATCCAATTTTTTTCAAAAGGATGTGTTTTTTTTTATAAAAAATTTCTCAGTCTTTGGTAAACGTATATACTATTAGGGTTCCCTCAGGTCATTGGATTCGGAGCTGCCCTTTTATACAAGTCTTAGGACTATTTGTTAGATGCCAGTTGCCACCTCAGCCAGATGCGAACATACACAAGAAACCTCAGTATATTAATTGTTCCTTTTCTTTTTCAAATTATCTTAATTTTCTTTCTTTCTTTGGTTCTCTTTCTTCTCGATCGCCCGCAGATGAGACTGTACAGAGTACAACAAATTGATTCAGTCATTGTTTGCGGGTGCAGCATCACCAAGATTCACAACTGATCAAGGGCACAGTGACATCATGATGTTATGATTTTATTATGACTATGTGTCTCCTAAGTTTGAGAATCTTGATGATGCTGCATCAGCAATAGACGACTATACCCCGGGAAAGCTGCAAATAATCGATTTTTCGGCATCTCCAGATCAACAAGGTGAACTCCTTCCCATCATCATGAGCCACTATGCTGTGATTATTAATATTCATCATCCTTGTTTTTATGCATAATTTGGTTGTTAATTTTTTCTTTATTTGAACAATTGAGGGTTTTCCTTCTTGGGACCAAAGAACTGGTCATGAAAAAGGAAGAAAAGGTTACCGAAAGGGGCAGAAGAAAGGAGAGTGGGACTGCACTCTTATATGTTATGCTTACCTTTGGATTTTATTATGTTTAGGGTTTTTGAATGTAGAGATCTAATGGGTAAGTGAAGTTTAGGGTTTTGTTTGTCATGGAAAGAAGAATTTCTGGGTGATTGAACTGCACTTGCTATTTTAGGGATAATTTCTTGGTGTGAGTTTCTGGATCTATAAAAATTTGGAGTTTCTTTACTACTTGAAATTGAACCAGAATATATGTGGTTGGTTCTATGAGTTGTGCTTCAATCATTCTGGTTTTTCTTTACTCTAAACATCTATTTCTGGGCTTGATATAGTTCAATCGAATTTTAAGCTAAGCGATTAGTGTTGCAGAAGTGTACTATCAACTACATCCAAATAGAAAAGGGAAAAGAAGAGAAAAGGCATGTATACTCCTTAATCTTTTCCTCCAATGTATAAGGAATCGGTTGTTTTGACTTCCATTCTCTCTAGAAATATAGTGGATATGTTGGATTGATCATGGACATGAGTGAATACCTTAATTTAGAACTGTTTTTAGGCCTATTTCACTACTGAGATCACCTTCTTCATTCTTAATCCCACACCGATATTCTTCTGAGACCTAGTTGATCAGTTAATACATTATAATTAACATCAAATTATGATGAGAATTAAGGACTTGCTACATGTACTTATGCAGTGGAAAGTAAATTAACTTGTGAATATGTGAGATATATAATTAAGTTTAAGGATAGACAGCAGTTCATAATTCCTTTACATGTTAAAGCCGGTCGATGCCATGCATGCGCATATATGTTTCTGTATTAATAATATCTGAACTTCATTGCAGTGAGGTGCGTGCTTAATTAAGCTTCTATCAACCTGATTAGTTTGGAGGGTGCTTGGTTAACTTCCATTAACAAGCTGTATTAGTTTGGAGGGAGCCATTTTCTTAAGTATCTAATTAGTAAAAAACCATGACAAAAAACCTCGCTCTGATACCATGCTTGAGAAACTTTCAATGTATTGTATGACTATGCCGAAGTCTCAAACCTAGTGAGATAAGGATTTTCAATTACAAACAATTACAGAGAATTTCCTAGAATATCTACAACTCAAGTTAACAGTTTGAAGCATATGTTGATTTTTCTTCTGCAGTTAGGTGAATATTAGACCTAAGAGAGCACCCAAGCATGGCTAAAGTTACTGTAGAAATTGAACTGGGGAATATTGTAGCAAACTTATGAAGAAGAATCTTAAGCCATGTCATGTGGGGGCATTGGTGACAAGAGCTGTTATGTCAAGTGAAAAGAAGGGAGAAGAATAATTCATACATCTGAAGGTCCACAAGTTTGTAGAGTGAGAGGGATAGAAGAAAATAATAGTAATGAGTATGATGAGGTCAGAGCTAGCAGATCAACCCAACTGCAAAAACTGCTGGGATGCGTATGCAAATAATGCATGTAAAAAAAATTAAAGTCTCTGGTTTCTTGATTGATAACTATTCTTGTACACTAATATGTGGCTAGAACCTTGTCGTACAATTCATCTAACTTTTTATACAGTTATTAGTTGAATGTTCCAATCAATCTTGGCATTGTACAGTTCTTGATTTTGTTTCAGGGACCTTTTTTATTCTTATTGTATGGTTCATATATTGTGGTTCACGTAAATTACATATACATATCAATGTCGAAAAACAAATTAATTTATTTTATAATATATTTATATTTACAGTTTGACAACATAATATATCTTATCATGCCCAAAAAGCAGAATTAATTTGTTTCCGGATATCATGCTTATAATGACGACCTACCTTGTAAGCTAAAGTTTAGGAAAGCACAATCATTAAAGCTATCCTGAGCACCAAAGCTAACTTAAGGAATCTTATGTATATATAATACCAAGAGGTGAATCCAACGTTTAAGTTATTGTGATAAGATTGCAAGTAAGTTGTCTTTAACTTTCTTTTGGTTAATTAGTCACGGCCATATGCTTGCATGTGTGCCCTAGCCAATTCATTATACAAGTCAAATATTTTCAACCCCCATTCTTTTTTATCAATAATGGAAATCCTTACAATTGATCATGACATTTTCATGTCTCTTAACTATATTTTTTGTGGTTTTCCGATTGATTATTATCAATGTATATACATGACTCATCTCATACTCGATCTTTACCACTTGAGCTAAGGTCTTGGTAAAATTATTGAAGGAAAAGTTCCTTTTTTAAAGGGTGCTCGGTAACAGATCAAGTGGAGAAGAGGTGGGCCTGTAACTCAGAGAATTAGAGTACGTGGCTACGAATCATGGTGTAGGACTATAAAACGGTTACAAAGTAATATTAATAAAACGAGTGTTATTACATTGGTGGACTGTAACATCACCTAGATGGTCATACCAAAAATTTATAGCTATTGTGATGAGTGGTTGCTTCTTGCCATAGCCGTTCTGACAATTAACCAAAAAAAATATAGCTAGGTTCACTACTGAAGAAAGGAAGTACTGCCTATATAATGGTCAGACGACGGACAAAGTAGCAAATTAATTTGAACCTACCGTAAATGAACAAAGCAGATCATAATAGTACTGGACTATACAAATAGCAGTATATATACTTAGACATTGATATCTACAAACCGCAGATGAACAGAAAACATTTGAATTCTGTGGTACAATACCAATGTGGTTTCAAAAAGTTCTGGCTCTTTGTGGACCAAATGCTAGCTAGCTCTAGCAATATGATTTCTGTACGTTTTGGAGGGAAACGGTTTAAGAATTGTGCATGAAGCTGCGTCCACCAATAATGATGTGAGAGAGGAATAGTACCGTGGACCTGTATAAAAATTATTTCAATTGATATTTGAATTCACAGAACCATTTTCATCCATTATATTGTATAGAAAATAAAGCCATCACGATACTGTCTTAATTAGTCCTTCCAAAGCTTTTCTTAATTTGTCTCATTTTATTATGATATACTTACAAATGCTTTTACTGTCCCACGTAATAGCAAACTTTGTATTTCAACAAGAATCAAGTGCAATTAATAATTTCGATTCACAGTCCGAAAATATAAACATGAGTGTCTTATGTTGTTAAACAGTGTGAAATATAACATAACTTCAAGGACCTTTGGGCACATCTATGGGACTGGTGCGCATATTTATACCATTTCGTTGGTTCTTAAGTCTTGCCATGCGTTGTATTGATCAACAGTTGTCACCCTAGCATTGTACAGTGGCACTGAAGACGCTAGCTATCATGCAAGCTGGGTTTTGGGGTCCGCATATACAAATTAAAGATTCAGATGGATCATATATCAATGGTCCCCATATATACATACATGTATACATGTCATGTGTTTTAGAGGGCATAGTACCATATATTGATGCTCGAGGCCGACAATGGTGTGGTGTATTCCCACTTCCCACAATTCCAACCTAAAAGTATGCAAAATCGTAGACGTGGCATTTTGAATGATATTCATGTTTGTGTGATCAGATAAATCCGTTGCCGTTGGCACTTGTACTGTTTTCTTGCGGACCACAAGTGTAGTTTGTGGGTAATGACAATTGCCAGAGAGAAAAGTTATTCAACCATATTTGATGGCTCTGCTTTTGAGTTTTGGCCGGTTTGAAGCTAGCTCAAGATCGAAGCCAAGTGATTGTGCCTTAGTTTGATGTATGCTAGCTTTTTAAAGTACTTTTCCATTATGGAACAGCTGGTTACATATATTTATGGCGTTTACACGATAATAATGTCCGAACGTTCGCATAGAACAAAATCATATATATACACAGAGATTCCATGAAGGATTCTTCAAATAAGTTTATTTGAGGGACACTCTTGTAAAGCCTACTTCGTATTGTATTTTATTAATCCAAATTTCTATTTTATAGATATTCATTCAAATATCATCTATACAAAAAATCACTTGAATCCGATGTCATTTGACCACTCAATTTGGATGTTGAAATGGTTTTTGATTTGTCTAGTTTTTTGCAAGGATGATGTATGAATGTAGACTTAAAAAATAAATGGTTTGAATCGTTGAAAATAAATTCGTAAGGGACCCTAGAAGGTGTCCCTCAAATAAAATTATTTGAGAGATCCGTCAATAGAAGGGGACTTATATATATATATATATGCATATATTATTTTTGGCCCATGATGTGTTTGGATAATACTTCATCTAAAAACTTATATATATGGTCTTAATTTGTAGGTTAGTTAATTATAATTTCCCAAAACTTATCTGATTTGCCTAAACTCAGTTGGGATGCGACTAGATATTTCACAAGACCCCCTAGCCCCAATTGTCCTAGGCTGACCTTCCCAAGTTCCAACCCTATTCAACTAGTTAATTAAGCTAGCCCAAGTTCCAAGCCCTCTGAAAATCAGGAAAAGAAGAGGAAATTAAGGGCATAAACAATAGGGTTAATTATTGCCAACTGCATGGTGTCTAACGATTAGTAATTAACTTACTCGTTTGATGTTTTTATTTTTTTTTAAATGCAAGCGATAGTATAAACTACAAAGGCAAGGGGGGTTTCTCACACAGACACGATCAAAGTATCATGGAGGTTTCTCACTACCTTGTTGGCATTAGTTTGATGCTTTAATGGAATATAAAAGGCTAATGAAACTCAAACATAATCCTAATCTCTATACAATACATCGGCACCACAAATGACATATCGCAAGAGGGCTAGCAATTTGCTGTCGTACAATAGTTAACAGCTAGGGTTAGGCACCACAAATGACATATCGCAAGAGGGCTAGCAAATTGCTGTCGTATAATAGTTAACAGCTAGGGTTCGATTTTCCTAGACAATAATGTTTAAGTGCATATAAGATTTTCTCAACCCTGTAAGATTTCCTTAGCCAATAATGCAAGAACCTTTTGTCTGCGCTTTAATGTTGTGGCGTGAAGATTATTACATGTACGAGCCTGACTAGCTTCAGCCCCAGTTGAGGATCGAGATCAAATTCGATCAGGACACCAGAAATGGTAGGCCTTGATTGAAACATCAGTGACAGAGGTGGGAGCTTTGGGGACCGCTCTACTTCTCCAAAATCTTGCAGGCTAGCTGGGGTTCTACTACTGACTTACCTAACCTGAGTAAATTTCTTTCTTCACCCACCTCCCCACAAAAAGCAAACTTTCCTAGGTCGGCCACTGCACAATGCATGCATTTAATTAAGGTTAGGATTCATGGGAAACTTTGAAACTAAATAATTGAGATCATAACTTCATGGATTTTAAGGCACCACAAACAAAACAAGTTGATATTATTATCTCTCAAAACAAAAAGATAAAGTGATATTACAGATGAGTGAGAAATGAGAATGGTCTTTGATGTTGCTTTCCCGAAGAGAGGCTATAATGAGGAGTTTAGAGTGAGGAGGCTATTTGAGGAGGTCAATCTCACCATCAACAAATGTAAAGAAATCATGAGACTTAAACATTTCAAATGTTTTGATGGTGAGATTGACCTCCTCAAATAGCCGCCTCACTTTAAACTTCTCATTGTAACATCTCTCGTTGTTTTCCACGAGTCATTTCATGGTGTGGGTGCCATATATAAACTATAGATGTAGACCTTCATATTAGCCATATGATTAATCTAAATAGTAACTTCACTTAAGTTTAATGAAATGATCATGTGGTTAATATAAAAATTTACATGAAGAGTCCATATATGACACTCTCAATATAGAATTTCGCTGCTTTCCACTCCATTTGTCTATTGTTCTCATGGGCTATGTTAAGGTATGTCCAAAGACAAAGGTACTTTCATGCTTGTTGGGCCAAAAGGCAAAGTGTCTTCAATCGTTGTTATTGAAGAAGATGGGTTCATAGATGTCTAAAGATATCCATTTGTTACTTGGGTTTGAGACTGATTTAGGCCCAAATTCTGACATATATTTACGTCAAATAAATAAGTCCTTATTTATTTTTATTTGTGTATTTTTTGCCTTTATGATACCATAATCAACAAAAAAATTATGAAAGCAGGGTGTGATTAAATTATTTTTTACGCCTAGAATAGAAGAGAAACCAAAAAGAAAAAAAAAAAAAAAGCGCTGACCTTTTTCTTGGATTTAGAATTCCCGGGAAATAGACTTCCCAGAAAAAAATTGGGAAACTTTCCTGTTCTTCCATTCCTCAAAACCCACGATGAAGTGCGAAAGATTCCTTTCAATTCCAATCTTTATGGTGTTTCTGTTAATTGGTGTTGTGTGTTACGTCACGCTTTTCATCTTCATCGAAGATTGGGTTGGGTTGAAGAGCTCTGCTGGTTCTTTGAACGCTCTGATTTTCATTTCCTTGGCCTCTCTCTGCCTCTTCTCTTTCTTTTGTTGTGTTCTCATTGACCCAGGTTATGTTCCAGCTTCCTATGTCCCTGATATTGAAGACAGTGAGTCATCTGATCAAGAACTCAAGAAAAATGTAAGCTTTTACAGGCATAGATTTGGGCGTGGTCTGTTTGGTTGATGAGAAAATTGAGCTAAACGAAAGAAAAAAAAGATTAAATTTTTAATTCAAATGCTTTCTGTTTGGCTGGTGATTAGAATATAAGTTTTGACTGGTACATTAATGGGTTGATGAGAATGTATCTAATTTTTAATTCTAATGCTTTCTGTTAATAGCTATTGTCACTCCATTGTGTCTTAGATCTGCTTCTTGTGTGATTTATGGAATTTACACCAAAAGGTTTAAGGTAGTGAGAATTATATGAGTTATATATTTGTCACTGGCTGATATGGCATAAACAAATTAATTAACATGCATGCTTAGTGCGTGAGAAAATATGAGAACTGGACCACTAAGTTGCATTGTTTGTTGAAGGAGATCTTTTCATATGTGAGTTAGTACTGTGTTACCTATTTCATTAAAGGTGGATATTTGTTAGTGTAGTAGAGAGTGATAAAAAAATGTTAACAATTAGGCCACCGCTGAGATGAAAGTTTATACAATTACAACCTTAGGAGCATGGACATGGGACATAGGTGACATAAGATACAAGTGAAGGAAAATCTTGACAGCAGCTAATAGGGGTTTTATTTTTGGTAATGGCTAGGGATTATGCACTGCGTACCAAATAATTATGATTTGAAGCTCTTAAGGGGGAAAAGAGAGGGGAGGAGAGGGGGAAGAGAGAGAAGGCTGAATGTTGTTTTGATGCTATGATTGGCATCGCTGATAACTGTCAGGATTTCGCTTGAGGTTTTACATGCTGCTTGTTTAAGGTTTTATGTCATAAAGATGAGTCAACATGATCAGGAACTCCCCATTTCTTACTCCTCAAAGACCATAATTGCATGAAAAAACTTCTAGAATTATGGATTAAAATGGTGCATTTACAGCTAATTAACAGTGGAATGATTTGTCTACCTCATAGTATAAATCTTACAGTCTGTTTAAAAGCGTATCACACTTTTTCATTATATCCAGTACTTTATGCATTAGGATACCCTGTTGTGTATCTAGACACGCATTTGTAATACTGATTTCTTCTCTTTGTAGCTAATTTTAAAACGTTGGATTCTTGATTTCTGACAGGGCATATCATCCAGGCGCTGTGACAAGTGTTCTACATACAAACCTCCCAGGGCTCATCATTGCCGGGTCTGCAGAAGGTGTGTTTTAAGGATGGTAGGTTGCATTACATTCTTATCACCATATCATCTTATTCATGATTTTTCTGTACATGGATTAGAGTTTTTATTTCTTTCATGCCAAAATTGGATGCAGGATCATCACTGTCTGTGGATCAATAACTGTGTTGGTTATTGGAACTACAAGGCCTTTGTTATGCTTGTCTTGTATGCAACACTAGGATGCTTGTATTCTACAGTGAGTTTATCTGGTTCTTCCTTTTACATGCTTTGATAATAAGCAGCCTCATATTCTGACAGAAGCTTTTGACATGTTTAGGTTATGATTATATATTGTGCATCTCATAAGGACTTGGAATACAGTGGCAGTGGTGGCCTCAAGGTTTTTTATGTGAGTTAGTACTCTTTTTTTTTTCTCTCTTTTGTGCTAAGGATGTGAGTACATAATCATCTATTCTGTTTTTTTGTTTTAAAGTAATTTCCTAAGTTACTCAAGTTAGAGCAGGAATCTAGTTAACCCTCTTCTATTTTGATGGACTCTTAAATGAGTTAGAGGCAGAAATAATCCTGTCTACTACAATGGATGTCTTATAGCTCATATTGTAATTTTCAACGGTGTCAAGCATTGGTAGAGTGCGCAAAAATATGGAGAACTGGTTGCTAATAGTCACATAAATGGGTTCTTCTGCATGTTCCTCTTTTCAGCTGTTGAATACGGGTTTCATATATATATATATATATATATATATATGTATTCATAACTCTCTATTTGGTTCTTGGATCTCTTTGCAAATTAAACCACTTAAACCCTTTGTTGCCTCACCAATCATCTTAACTGGTTTTTTAGGTTTTGTCTGGACTAATGATGGCTTCCTTGAGCATAATGCTTGGAACTCTTTTGGGCTGGCATGTCTACCTCATCATCCACAATATGACGACTATAGAGGTAAACTGTGACTTTTCGTAACTGGAAGCGGAACTTTTTATTTTTATTTTTTGGGAATCATTGATACAGAACTTGACATGGATCTTTTACCAGTATTATGAAGGAATTCGGGCATCATGGTTGGCTAGGAAATCTGGGCAGAGCTACAGACATCCATACAATCTTAGTTTCTACAAAAACATTATTTCGGTCTCTCTCTCTCTCCCCCTCTCCCCCTCTCTGTGTGTGTATCTTGTATGTTCTTATATAAGTTATGTCTGATATATGTTGAAAAGGTTAACATTGCAAGTCATCTGCCTTTTTGATCAGGTCTTGGGTCCAAACGTGCTGAAATGGTTATGGCCCACAGCAGTAAGCCATCTAAAAGATGGACTTATCTTCCCTACTCCGCGTGATAATTCATGAGTCTTCTGCCTCTGCTCAAATTCAGATTTGGTGGCCTAAGTCCTTGTTTGTCAGCACACAAAGAATGTGAAGCATGTTCACTATAGTCATCTCCTAATCTGAAAAGAAGCTAGCAAAAAAGCAACAGAGGGGAAGAAGCTACATATCTTGTTGATAAACGCAGGGCAGGTTATCAGCTTCATTACGAGCCTAAGAAAGTGCCAAGACTTACACAATAGGATATGTTGAAAGCAGGTAGAACGAGCTTCCTTTTTCACATGCTGGAGATCAACAAGTCTTTTTTTGGCAACAGTAGTTTGGATATATGAAGTGTACATCAGATATTTTATACGATAAACCTTTGAGATATTTTATGCCGGAGGACAATGCAACCCACTTGATTAAACCTAGCCCCAAACTGAGGGATGTTGGAATAGAAACAGTGTGTGTAACTTCATGTAAGGTTAGCATTTTTGTTTACACTCTTGATAAAGAGCTTACATTGTGCCATGTTCGCTTAAATGACCAGTAAAATGTTTATTTATACTATTTGCCTCTCCACAAAAGAAAAAAACTATATTTGTGACGCCTGCTGGTTTCGTTTTAATTATATTATCAAGAAATAAGGATTGCTTAATGCTACGGTCGGTTGCACAGGTCATTCCTGGCCATTAATGTGTTGATGCATGTAGCGGCCACAACGCATCAACGATCTGATTTCTTCCACACGTGCCTGCCTAGCTAATGCTAGCTAAATCCTTGCTTTAAAACTTCGACTCAACTCAATTGTAAATGATGATATTTAAAAAGTGATTAAGGCAAAGAATAGAACACGAAAATACAACCTAAAAGATTTGGTGTAACATTAACGATCATATGTGTAGGGAGAGAGAGACTATTGAGAAAATTGCAGGCACTAGGAATCATTGATGACGTCGCATGGAGAAATTTCTGTACGTACCCGGTACACCAGCTGGCTATTCTTCATTTTGCTCCCAAAAACAGGTTTTTCTTGATTATTTTGGCTGGCCTTGGATCAATAAACCAGTCAGATCTCTTCACAGCTAACCCAAATTCCAGAATTGGTAATTAAGAGAAATAGACAAAACCAAGAGACCATATTCTATGGTTTGAAAAACTTGAATAAAATAAATGGTTGTTGGGATGGGACAGTGTAAATGTAAATAATGCATGGTGTTTGATAGGTTTATGTTGTACAAACAAAATAGTTATATATATATATATATATATATATATATATATATGATAGAGCCTGTCAAGATCGTGCATCCTGACGTGGTTTGATAACCATGCTACCCATCTGCCAGTTGCATTATATTGAGGGGAAGCAGCTAGGGGAGATTGATATATATAGATGTTGCGAAATATTTAACTTAAAACTTCTTTCAATAAAATAAATTAAGTGTCATTAGACTAAATGATTATGTGTCGAGCGAGGGCGGAATCAGAAATTTTTCAATGGGTGGGCTAATTATAGTTGTTTAGCTTAAAATCTAAGGACCAATTTTTGTTTGGATACGTACTGTTTCTATAGTTTTTCTAGAAATATATTAAAGTACATATTGGGATAAAATAGTAAAAGGTTGAGAGTTAAAATCATGAGTGTTTATTAAGAGATTATTTTATTAATTGAGCAAACAAATTAAATATGATTATATGCATACTAAAATTGAGTAGACAATGAATTACAAAATTACATTTGAGTGGGCTACTAAGTGTTCATGGGATGAATAACATTAAAATATATGTAATATATTTTAATTTTATAAAAAGGCTACCTGGGCTAGAGCCCATGGTAGCCCTCTACCTAGTTCCGCCCATGGTGTCGAGTGAGGTGTTTTATTCCTTCGTCTTTAAGGTGAAAAAAATTATATAGAGATATTTTGCTAACTTGAACGGACTCGATATATATCCAACTCATGATCAGAAGGAATTCGAGTTAATCTCCAGCTTATTCAATCCAACCAAAATCGAAGTTAAGCCTCAGAAAACATCTTTATTATAATCATAATCTCATTTACTTGACCACAGGTAGGGACAAACACATAAAGAAATATGCATAATTGGCACCCAACTCGACTAACATGTGGCTTTTTTCTGGGGCTAAAGATAATTTATTTTAGCATTAAGAAATATGATATATTAGACAGCCGTATAACACCGTCCTTAATTCACAATTGAAAATCGAAAGACACAAGCGCATTCAGATATTTCTATCTGGATCTAGATTTTTATTATTATTATTTTTAAAAAGAACAGTTTATACTAGCAGATACGATAATATACTAAATTTACACATATTACACGGAATGCTAGGACTCGAATTCCTAAATAACTATACTAGTGAGTCATTTGCTTAAATTTTGGTTATTAATATATTAGCAATGCTTAACAAACAATGAGAATTCATTATCAATTGAATTATTACTATTAATTAGTGACACTAAACAAATTAGAAAATATGGTGAAAAAATAAAAAACCAACCCTCCAAACCAAAATCGCTTTCAATGGAAACCGATGTACCCAACAGGCTTGGTCAACTTTCTTATAATATTATATCTGGAAATTTAACTTTCGTAATAGAATGAAAAAAATCCAATAATGCATGATTGAGATATTTCATGATTTTGGTCATTAAAATTTATCATGGACGGACAGATCTTATCCATACCTTGTTAATATGATATGATATGTACCAAGATGCCTCTTTAATAAGATGTGCATCAACTCGAGAAGCAAATTGTCTTCATTCATTCTCGTCATGTCTCTTTAATTTTTCATCAAGACGAAAATTAAAATTACAAAAAGGATCTCTTATGAATCCCTAAAAACGTACATCAAAACTTAATTTTACAAACAACATTAAAAGGAAAATTAGTAAACCAAATATGCGGCCGAGCATACTTATGTCCAACATTTGCCAAGGCATCACCATTGCTCATTTTACTTTTCATGAAAATTTTCCTTTTTTTTTCCTTATTTTTTATGATCGGGATTTTTTCGTTTTTGGATAAAAATAAAATTTATGTTGTAATTAGGTTGAGGGAGACTCATGGCACGTAATTGAAGGTAACGTAACTGTCATGAATAGGCTGCCTACGCAACTAGACAACCAAGTCGTAATATATCCATAAAATTGTAACATGGATTTTTGTCATCATCTTGAAGGGTAGATCTTGTCTGGTCTGTTCTGCTTGTTTGCACCAAGGAAATTGTACATGCCACCGCGAGACCTAATTATTTAATTTGGTGTCAATCACATCTAAAAGCAAACCTAGATCCATGTGGATGAGTTCTATACTTAACCCTAAACCTAATCCATACAGTCCGATGTAATGCGTCATTTTATTTGACATTGTCAATAAATATAAAGAATGTTTTTGTAAAAATACTAAGTTATTTTATCATTAAAAAATAATAGGATATGTAGGAGTCACTTCAGTATCAGACATAAATTTGATCCTATTACAGAAAAAATAAAAAATAAAAGACTTGATGCCTTTCTATTAAACAAAATAAATAAATGAGGCCACAGTATGTAAACAATGATATGATGAACTTGGACTGCAGAGTTGAACTGGTACATTACATAATCCTCAATCTCATTCTTATTACTTAAATAAAAACTATTTAGGAACATCATTTCTTTTAAGAAAACACATAGAACATATTTTCTAATTTTCTTTTTTTATTATAAATAAAATAAAAAAAACTGGGCAGACAGATTTTGAATTTATCAGTCCTCTCCCCCCCTTCAGCCTGATTGGTTAGGAAGTTTATTTTCCCAATGAGGTTCTGGGTTTACATGTGGCATATACCCATATGTAACATGTAACTTAGTTAGGAAGAAAACAAAGACTATTCAAAATCTGGGGATATTTCATAAGAAGCATTTTTGTAAAATTAAAAATCCATATGCTCCTACATATTCAATTAGAAGTAAATGCCTTCTGAGAAATGGTTTAAATGCCAACAAGATTTAGCCGAATGAAAAATGACATTGATTTGCAGATTAATGGTCTCAAATTCAACCCCTCATGATACTATGGTAGTGTGTGTAAAAATCCTCATCTCCAATAATTTAGACTATTGCTTGTATTAAAGAAAAAATTTAAAAATCTTCATCAAACGCAACAACCAACCATACCAACATGTAGATCGGAGTGAGGAAAAAAAAGTTTGATATACCCCAAAAAGTGCCCAGGAATGGTGAAAAATAGCCAGTCCCAATGTCCCGGCAAGGACGGATCCAGGCACCAGTGCTAAATTTGGAGATGAAAAAAAAATTAATGTTAATTTTATAAGTCAAACCCAAATTGATTAAAAATAGTCCACTCCTCTTTGTTGAAATTAGCCTATCACAACTGTAAGATTTCATCTCTAGAGGCATCCACATCACACATATCAAACATCATGTTTTTCTATTACCCATCCATGTAAGCTATAACTTTATATTTGAACTTGAGAGCTTAGAAGTAGTAGGCCTCATACTCTTTAAAATTGTATCAACCTATAATCCAATGGGTTCTTTAATATTAGTAAGTTTCTCTCCTACTTTTTGTTTAATTTCCAATTTCAATTGTTATTGTTAGCTTTTTATGATTTAAAGTTTGGGTGTTAAATTTTGGGGATTTTTTCCTTATGTAATTTGCTAGGATTTTATTGATGACTCGTCAATTTTCTGATTTAATCTATTATTATTTGATCTATGCTTTTATATAGCCTAGTTATCTTTTGGTTTTGTTGAATGCTTGTAGCTTATGATTGCTCAATTGTAGATTTATATGACTGTACTCCCTACGTCTACGTGTACTCCCATAACATTTAAAAATTGTTAATTGATACCACTCATTTTCTTTGCATATAAAAAAAACCTATAGCCTATAGCCAATTAACCATGTAAATATGTTTTTAAAAAGAAAAAAAAGGTAATATAATGGATCTCCCATTAAAAAATATTAGTCCATCCCTATAAAATTTCCGGGTCCACCCCTGTGTCCCATAATGTTTTTCCAGGTTCCCCCCCAAAAAAAACAGCCTTCTTAGAAAAAAGTGCAATTATAACTCAAATGTACACATTCACTTATTTATTTTAAATCTTACAAAGAACATATATTCTGTCATTTGAAAATGCTTTTACACTGCCAAGCAATCCCAAATCCACTCCAGCAACACCAGCAACACCAGCGCAGGAGTAGATCTAGATTACCATCTTCCCTTTGGTCACTTATTAACCGACTTATAATTACCTGAAATCCCTCAAATAATTAGCTAAAAACCACTCAAATAATTAGCTAAAATCACGCAAATAAATTTTTATAAAAGAAGAAAGAAACCCAGACCCACTTTAATTCAAAAAGGCAATCAATTATAGAAGCTGACACGAACCAGGGAGTTCTACAAACTAAAATAAGTGTATGAAAAAAAACTAAAGCAAAACACTTACAAGTTCACGTTCACAGAACCAAAACCATACCATACTGACTGAGAGAGACAGACATCTCTCTCTGAGTCTCTCTCTCTCTCTCTCTCTCTCTCTCTCTCTCTCTCTCTCTCTCTCTCCATATATATATTGGTTGTGCAGACGATAAACGTACAGCAATATCTTCTCTCGCTCTGTTTTCCTTTGCCTCTGTTTCTCGTTGTTTCTGGTGCTTTTCTGAAAAAGCCGGAGTCTTTTTCAAATTTTCTGCCTACCACTCTCGTGTTTCAACAGATTCTTGAATCCCAGAAAAAATCAAATCTCCTTTTCGATTCGCGGGAAACAAAAGCAAGGAAAATCCAAAGAAGAAAAAAGGTTTACTTTTCTTTACTTCTTTAGTTTTTTTTTTGTTGCTCTGAAGCTCCTGTAATAGCATGACACTTCTCGCCTTTAGAGGTCTCCTTAGTTAATTTTTCTTTCTCGTATTCATTACTTTCCTCTGAATTGTACCAGAAGACTGTATACATATTCTGTCGCATCCCTTGTTTGGTTTCCGAGAAAACCGAGGAAAAACAAAAGAAAATTTCCGATCACATATCCTGATATCCGCTTTGCTAGTTCTTTGTTGTTCTTAAATTTTTATTACAGAATCCGGGCTTAGCTGAATTGGGTTTCTTGTTTTGCTTAGGATAATGCATGAATCAGTGGTTTCAGACCTTAAGTCAGCTTTGTCTTTTCCTTTATTTTCTCGGAAACCAAACAGAGTGTAGCATGTAACATGCAGGGTCCTTTTGAAAACTTCAAACTTCAGCCAGCTAGAATTTCTGCTAAATCCGTGTACCATAATGTCTCTACCAATCTGAGTGTATTCTTTTACTAAACGATTTTTAGTTTTCTCTCTATGGTATGCAATTTTCATGTTTTATTTTTTTTTGGTCTTCTTTGTTATGATTTACATTTTTGCTAGCTGTTACTGTCATGTCATATAAGCTTATTTAGCTGGCAATATAAATTTTTTATTTTTTGACTACATTCAGACGTTCTGTTAATCCCAAACAAAGAAACCATTATCTCTAACTTCTTAGTATCAAACAAAAAAGAAAAATGTGTCCCAAGCCTAACTTTGTTCTCATCCGATTAATATTTTTTTCACTGTTTTCCCAAGTAGGCCAATTGCAATTTGGAAACCCTTTAGCCTGATCAAGATTTTCATTGGTTTCTTGGTGTTTTGGGAGTTTCTGCAGAAGGTAATTGGCAGAGGAAGATTTGAAGAAGAAGATGAATAACTCAGTCTCGGATCGCAGTTTTTACATTGAGAGTGAAGATGAAGAAGATGAGGAAAAGGAATTCAACAAAAGCATAGAAGATGGAGGAAACGACTCTGATTCTTCTGAATCTTATACTGAAAATCAGCAGCAGAATATTCCCAGTTCTTACAACACCCAATGGCCTCAAAGTTACAGGTTCTCTCTCTCTCCCCCCTCCTCCTCTCTTCCTCTGTCTCTTCTTTTCCTCTGTCTTTCTCTGTTAGGCTGCTTGAAATTCTCAGCTGGTTGTATAATTTTCCATGATTCTTTCTTGTCCAGTTAGCATTTTTACTGCAGAAATATGTAGTAAAGGAAAATTTACTACTTTGATATGTAAAATTTTGTGGGAGAGTAGTGACAACATGGTTTCTGCTGGAGAAAATGAATGGTAAAATTTGTTGGATTTGGTGATAAAATCTTACTTACTGAGAATAGAACTCAAAACATGTTACTATTGCAGTGGTGATTTACAGTCAGCTAAAATAATATCCTAGAAACTCTATACAAAGTAAAAGAAATCCGTTCCAATATTGAAGTAAAGTCGGCCAAAATTTTAGTTGGGTCAACGTCAATATTTGGCTGCTTTAACATTTTGGATTGTTTAGGCCAAAAGAATAAAACTTTAATTTGGGATTATTAGGTGGTAATGTAGGATGAAAAAGTAGTTCTGCTTTGTTGCTTTTTGAATCCTTCTTTTTAACTCGCTGGAAAAAGGGAGTGATTGATATGGCTAATGGCTCTATCAAAGGTCTCCACAGAAGTATAGGGTGGCTTTAGGCTTGTACTTTTGCTACAATGACTTGCTCTTTGATCTTTTTAGTTGTCTTTTTCGGCTCCATCAAATGTCTCTAGAGAAGTTTACAATTGATCAGTCAAATGATAAAAAACTGACCGATTTGTTCTGTTATTCTGGTGATGTATTTTTTTCAATTTTAGTTCCAAATTAATACTTACTGTTTGTCATTTACTGTTTCAGGCAATCCATTGATCTGTATAGTAGTGTACCATCCCCTAGTATTGGGTTTCTGGGCACTCCTTCATTGTCAAGATTAGGAAGTTCATTTCTTTCCTCATCACTGACAAGAAGGCACACTCCCGAAACATTACCTTTCTTGACGAAACCCTCGGTACCGATAGTTGCGGATGAGCAGCAACAACAGCAACAGAGACGTAGTTCTCATTCTCTCCTTCCTCCTATTCATTCAAGGAGGTCTTCTATTAGAAAAGATGATAAACCATCCAGGGTTTCTCATGAACATCATCCTATTTCTCGCCACAGCTCATTCACACAAGCTGTGATTAATGGTAAGTATGGGCAAAGCACATGCTATTTAATTTATTTCTTGCATTTATGTTTTGTACACACATATTTGTTCATGCATATCCGTTCACCCTCATCTGCAGATTTTGCCTAGCACTGTTTAAGTCTAGAAATTATATCTCTGTCATCAATTAAATCTCTTTAACCATACATCAAATTCAAGTAATTTCTGGTGTTAAGCACTCCGAAGAGTGTGCTTATGTCTATGAAATGAACATCCATAGTCATGATTAGCTGAGTTAACTACATTTGGATTCTGATCTGCCTAATAATTTCATACATATTATGATAAATAGTTATTGTGCCCTAGGATGTCCAATACATAATGAGATGATACTTTTTATGTGTTCTAAATGCAAATCCAATGAAATTATTCCAAGCAAAGGAAACCAAAATCCTGCACCTACAGACAGACAGAGCTTCATCATGTGTCAGCAAAAAAGTTGCAGGGACCACATAGTCCAGTATGATGGTTCTATCCTTTCAATTAAAATCAGTTTATTACCCTTCACATGTCTCAAGATAAAGTAGAAGCTGTCTGTTCAAAACATTCTCCACTTACCACCGAAATTCTCTTTCTACACTGCAATTTTGAGCTTGTTCTGATGCTAACATGCATATACATGACATGTTTGCAGATGTATCTTAATTTAGTATTTCAAAATCTGACCATGTTTTAGTTATTTCTTCATATCTTTGAATATTATAGAACTTGTCCGTAGATCACCACATTGCTTTGTCCTTACCCTATTGTTATCTTCATTTATGAGTTTTCAAACAAGCCAGACTCTGTTTATTTCACATGAGTTGATGAGGTGGCTCACCCCCGATTGCACATGGTGCACATGAAAAGATCTACTAAATAAGTACTAAAATTGTATTGGTACCAATTAACTTGTTTGGCTTGGCTTGTGTAGCTTTCAATGCAGATTTACAATTTGGATCCTTTTTTTTTTTAACTTTGACTGTGAACATATTATATTGTTTGTAACATAATTCCGAGCTTGATCAGTGTCCACTCACCATTTCCTGTGATTCAGGAATTAATGTTCTTTGTGGGGTTGGAATCCTTTCCACACCATATGCAATCAAAGAAGGAGGATGGCTTGGGCTCTCGATTTTGCTTATATTTGCAGTGCTTTCCTTCTACACTGGATTGCTCCTGCGTCGCTGCTTGGATAGTCAGCCTGGCCTTGAAACTTACCCGGACATTGGCCAAGCTGCATTTGGTACGGGAGGACGAATCGCCATCTCGGTAAGCTTACCACATTTATATATTACTTAAAATTCTCCTTAGGTAGTTTGTATACAGAGTCATACTATTCGTACCACATTATGAATCACATCTTTGATAGAGACGAGATTCACATGTATAAATGAATCCCATCTTCATTTGTCATGTTTGAGATGTGGTTGTATAAAATTTCATCAATGCTGCTATTTCTGTCGTTTTAACAACAAATAAAGTTAAAACGTCTATTAGAGTTCAGTTGAATATCTGCTATTTCTGTCGTTGTAGTGATTTGTTTTTTTGTGGGTGCAGATAATACTGTACGTGGAATTATATGTAAGTACCAGCTGGCTTCACTGAGTGAGTATTTTACTTTATTTGTGCTTCACCTATATCTATGGTTTGAAATGGAACACATGGATGGGTGGAAAAAAAAGGAAGTCGGGCTCCAGTGGGGTCCACCCTCATATTCTCGGGTCCCACATCTGGATCTGATTGATTGAGTTGAGCCTATAACTTGTGTCCGCATTTTTGGATCTTATTGGTCACTTGTTCTTGACTAGCCCATATGGAATACAACAAGCTGTACCTGGTTGGCTGATTGTTCAGTTCTCATTTGATCTAAAAATCCCTGTTTCCTTGAAAATTATTTTTCTTCCAATGCTCCTGAAAAGAAAGAGCTTGATGGGTTCTTTTGGGATTTTCTTTAAACTTTTTTCTGCTCCTCTTTAGGATGATGAGCATTTTTCATTGCATGAGATGATTGGAGTTCCTTAAATCATGCCAACACTAATCATTTTCAGCATGAATGACTGTTAGGACATCACATGAGACACACTGATGTATTTTTCTGGTCTCTTGAGTGCAGCATCTAATTTAAATTGCACTCAAGGTTGCCTTGAAATCCATATCCGAAGGAGGTTCTTCGCTTTTTAGGGAACTTTAGACTCCGCCAATTAGAATTTGGTATGCAGATAATGACCAAACTGGCTATTGCTGGACAAAATTATGGATTTTCTTTTGTTAGAACCAAGCTTAAATGGTTGTTTAGCCATTGATGCACTTAGCCAAACGAAGGGGTTGTTTTGTATCATATATCCATCATCAACATTGTCATGCTGCTCTGAGGCAATGCATCAGTAATACTCATCATTTAAATGCTTGCACTTGTAAGGATTGATCACGCACCTCTGTTAGAGCCATTAATGTCACAGCCCTTGCCAGAAGACTTATGTAGCGTGGAATTGGATGATCTGAAATTAGGAGACCTGACAGGAAGAACATCCCATAATTTTTGTTGCAATTGCCATACACCTGCAACAGTGTTTCGTTTTATAGTTAGAAAAACTTATAGCTTAGATCATTTTGATCTTTAACCTTACTTGACATTTTGAGTATTTTTGCTTAATAATTTTAAAGCACACAAATCACCTATTTTAAGTTTTCCTCTATTTGCAGGCTTGCTGCATAGAATATATAATTTTGGAGAGTGATAACTTGTCTTCACTATTTCCAAATGCGCACCTAAGTTTGGGCGGATACATGCTAGATTCTCGCATTTTATTTGCGATTTTGACCACCCTTGCTGTTCTTCCTACTGTATGGCTTCGAGACCTCAGTGTTCTTAGCTACATCTCAGGTGAGTTTGGCAATTTGAATATAATCCATGTATTCTATACATCTAAACATTCTGTGAAATGAATTTGCGTTGTCACGCAATATTTTGATTATGAATAGGAATATCTAGACTAGTTGGCCAGACCGGTAGTGTCAAAGGTTCAAGTTTGTTGTCTATGAACCAAGAAAAAGAGTCTGTTATTCGAAATTGAAGTCCTATTTGGGGCCAAAAATAGTTGAAGCTTTTGGTGGCTGACAATCACATTTAGATAGTGAATTTGCTTTACCAGTCCTTTTCCTCTTTTGAACCTTCTGTATTCTCTTGGACTGCAGTAAGACCGTTAACCAAATGCATGCTGTCCTCTTGACAAATTTTTAAATTTTACTTGGTTTACTTCCAGCTGGTGGAGTTATTGCATCGATCGTGGTGGTCCTTTGCTTGTTTTGGGTTGGTCTAGTTGATGGAGTTGGCTTTGAGAACAAAGGAACACCACTGAACCTTTCAACTCTTCCTGTTGCAATGGGTCTCTATGGCTACTGCTACTCAGGACATGCTGTTTTCCCAAACATTTATACTTCGTTGGCAAAACCAAACCAATACCCTGCAATCCTCTTAACATGGTAAACTAAAGATGCTCAACTATATTTCTATTTAATTTAATAATTAATTTCCTCAGAATCTAGCCTTAGTTTTTTCACACTCGTACTGCTGTCTTATCTTTTTGTGTGAAATTTCATAATTCCCTTAACGTCTTACAGGAACTGCAATTATTTGTGAGCAAATGCAACTTGTTATACTTCATTTATTTACTTAATCGTTTTTTCCGTGTAGTTTTGTGATTTGCACTATTTTGTATGGTGGAGTTGCTGTCATGGGGTACACAATGTTTGGGGAATCAACAGCGTCACAGTTCACTCTCAACATGCCTCACGATTTGGTTGCCTCCAAGATTGCTCTGTGGACTACGGTATGCTCATGAATTTTTTTTTTATTATGGATGTTCTCTTGATGTTTTTGACTTTATTATTTGCACAATTATCAAGCGGGGAATCATGCTATTTTCCTTATGAGTTTTGCACAACTATCAACCAGAAAATCAACTTTTTATCCTCTCCGCCTCCGGAAAACCATGCAATTATTAAACCGGTCCAGGCAGTCGTTGATAAATATAGATTTGTTGTTTCCCTTGCCCATTGGAGGTAAAGAAAACTGGGATTTGATTTGAGGTTTTAGGCTGTCGAGAGATTTCACCATTTGGCTAATTGGCTAGTTCATTGATGTAGCCTGTAGGGATGGTTTATCCAACTTTTTAGCTCCATTTGATTTAGGCTTTAATCAATAGATTATAGAAGGAACAAAAAATCTAGGGATGGCCTTAGGCTGCCTACAGTTCTCTTCAGCAGGTCCTTTTTATGCCTATTGTTTTTCCTTAGGCACCTCAAACATTAACTTTATGTTCTTTCTCCGTGTTGTGAACCTTTCCTTCTATACTTGGAATTAAAACTGGTGGCTAATACTATTATCGGGCATTTGTTCTTTTGCAGGTAGTCAACCCATTTACCAAATATCCTTTATTGCAAATTATGCAGATAATGAATGCCATCTGATACACCAGCACACACGCATCACACAAACACACACATCCATGCACAATTCATGCAGTCTAGAAGGTATTTTGTGCCTTCGACAAACATCAGAAAGAAACAGTAACTCAACTCTCTAAAGCATACTGAACTTGAAGAATCATTTTTGTTTCTTTTGTGCCTATGTTGCTCAAAGTCAACGCACATGCACACACACACAAGATAAAAATTGGAAAAGACTAGATATGTTTCTCCTTAATAAGAACCACGTATGCATTAACTATATCTCCAGTCGCAATGAGTCTGGAGGAGCTGGTTCCATCAAACAAGTCCCATATATATGCAATCTTAATTAGAACGGCACTGGTTGTCTCTACCCTGGTAGTTGGTCTCTGCATCCCCTTCTTTGGTAAGTCTCCCTTGAACTTTCTTTATTTATCATTTCCGTTTCGTTGCCATGGAAACTGTCTTCCTATACCTTTTGTCTCTTGGTAACCACATGTGCCACAGAGAAAAAGAGAACAGACATTAGATAGACAGGGAACAGCAGCATCTCACTTGGCATGCTACATTCACCATTACCATACTGTTATAACTTCAATTTTAACTTATCGCAGGTCTGGTGATGTCGTTCATCGGATCTTTATTCACAATGCTTGTAGTAAGTTTTCCTTTGTATTTGATTACAAGAAATATATTTTCAAATTTCAAATATCAATCTATGAGTTAAGTTACACTATATTAACAAAATATAATGTTTGCAGACCTTGATACTTCCTTGTGCTTGTTATCTGAGTATCCTGAGAGGGCGAGTAACTCGGCTTCAGGTATGTCTGTTTCATACGCTTGTTAACATTGGTTTAGAAAAATAGACAAACAAGAAGCACAATCACATTGTTACATAGAAAAATGCTTTCATATAATTTCAATGTTGATCAAAGAATGTGAATTCCAAACCAACTCGTTAACATTTTAATCTGCTGTTTTTTTTTTCCTGCTATTGCCAGGCAACACTTTGTATTATAATCATTATAGTAGGTGTTGTATCATCTGCCTTTGGAACGTATTCGGCGGTTTCGAAGATTATTCAGAGCTTGATTCACTGAAGTTTTTGGGACATTTTCTTGGAATAGTGAGAGAGAACATGATTATTAATGTATTGTGGATCCTTAGAGAGTATATATAATCTCTTGGTGTTCATTTCCAATTTTGAGCCGTCTTTGAATTTGTTGTATCCTGCAATAAATCCTGTCTTGTTTCCATTATTATTTGCAGTAATATTACATTTTTTTGATATTTAAAAAAAAAAAAAACTAATTAGATGCTTCCATATTTCTATTAGTAAGACTCTGCATCGGTCTTGTCAAGTAAGAGGAGGCTCTCTTTATAAAAATCACCATCGCTAGATTGATATCCAGAAATCCCAAGTTTTTTCAACTGTTTGCTCACAAGGTCCAGTGATATTAGTTCCTTCCATGATTTTTCAGTGCCACTAGTGACGAGCAACAGAACTTCCCCACTCTTCCTAAAACATATAGGCCCCGTGGATAAAAATCTTTCTGGAGCTTGTGGACCGAGAGTGATCAATCTGGTCCATGACTCCTTTCTGCCACTCTTTCATCACCCATATGTCAAGAAAACAATCTTCCTCACACCTGCGCCGGGTATTCACCGCGAACAAAGCAATAGATTTTGTGTCCCCTGAAATAGACAAACGCAATCCCAACCCGAAATTACGTTGGATAACCTTGGGCATAAATATCTTACTGAACACCTCCTTGCCCAGGTCAAATGCCAATATAAAAGAACAAAGATCACCACTATTTTGTCCTACAGTCTACTGGCCAATGAAGAAAGGAAAACATTGGATGTAGCTCTTGCAGTCACCACTATAAGTAAGATTCAATACATTGATACACCAAAATGAGCGGGATTGCATGCCTTCTCTTACATCGAATAAGACGAGACAGCCCAGTAAGCGAAGAGATTCCAATCAGATTTTGCGGAAAAATTACCTAGCATGTCTCCGTTATTCAAGGTCATTTGTCAGATGCTTTTCATTACCACTTAAACGAGGACGCTCTTCAATCAAAACTAGATAGAAAACATAAGCAAAAATAAATTAAAAATGGAATTTCCTTCAATTCCTGAAGCCTCCACCGATTTGAATTTATCCCTTGCTCCTCCTTCAAACCAGGAAACAACACATGAAAATGTTGTGTTTCCACACTCCAATTTCCATATTGGTTTTACCTTTGTGCAAGTTGCAAATATGCACAATGAAATCCCAGCAACTATGAACGTGCTTACACCATATGCGAACTTGGTAATGGCAAGGATGTAACATCCCACATTGACCTATTGGGAAGTTGCTCGTGAGTTCTCAAAAACAAAATTATGAGGGCAGGAGTCTCAAAGCGGACAATATCTTGCTACGACGGAATTGATCCCGGGATGTGACAATTTGGTATAAGAGCCACTTTGTCGTGTGATGCGAGTGTGCCAACTAGGATGTCGGGCCCCTAACGGGGGTGGATTGTAACATCCCACATCGACCAACGAATAGGAGGTGATGTGCCTTTTATGTATATGCACACGAGGCTTTTTTGGAGCTCACTGGTTTCGAGTCATGAGAACTCCGGTTAAGCGAGTTTGGGCTAGAGCAATCCTAGGATGAGTGACCTACTGGAAAGTTGCTTGTGAGTTCCTAGAAAGAAAACAGTGAGGGTAGAGGGCCTAAAGCAGACAATATTATGCTACGACGGAGTAGAACTCGGGATGTGACAAAGGAGGTCTAACAAGACTGTAGTGAAAGACACCAATTTTTCCAATGCTCACCGTGCTGCTTCGATAGCAAATGTAGGATTGCATCTGCTAGCGAGGAACCAAGAGTGTGCCACATTGACTGCTCAAGTCGCATCCTTTAAGGATGAAATTGCCGAATTGCATAGGCTCCTCAAACATGCAAACCGACATATAGAAGCACTAAAAAAGAAAAATCGAGACTTTGCTAAACTGGTGGAGGTATTACAAACTCTTGTATCAAAGAAGAGACAGATAAGGATTTGAGATGAAGAGATGCAATTCTCTTTGATAATGAACATGAGTATTTTCTATGGTTTTATCTATTAACTATGAATTAGAATATTATCGTTTCATTTCGTTAGGTCTATTTTTTATAATTTTTTTTAACCTTTTATACGTTGACCCCTCGAATGTAAATTCCTGTATCTGCCACTTCCCAGATTGTTCCAATAATGAGACAACTTGCACAACCTTATAGTCATTGGACCTAGCATCAAAATCGAATCCAATCGAAGCATTGTATTCACCGTGCGTATTCAATCTAACACTAGGCTTGGGAAAGGGTCACTAACTTTCTAATGGCTAGGGTTCCATATGAAGAAGTTGTAATGATAATCGAACATATCATCCGCTAGGCAGACTAGCCCGTCACAAGTGCCGACCACACGAATACATAAGTTGTTTTTTCTTTTTTGACAGAAACTGGAAATTCTATCTTGGAGTTGTATTGATCAAAAGCCTGGTTATCATAATACACAGAGTGAACCTCGTCTATTATCTTGGAGACGACCCTTTGGCCGAAGATGTGGGGCTTCTCCATAGCAGAAACTTTGTGGAGTAGGAGGAGGTGACTGCACAGTCATTCATATGGGCGCGAATAAAGCTCTAGTTTATGATCATGGACCTCCATGTCTTGCACACTGAGGTGCATTTGATGAGAGATTTGACGGGCAGCCTAACAAGGATATCTTGAATGATTTCCTTAGGAAAATTTAATTCCTGCATCCCTTGTCGATATCTTGTATGACATTGGTAGTATCCATGTCTTGCACACTCAAATAGTTGTAACAAAATTTCTGGTTCTGCGTTTGAGAAGATTGATAGGCTTTTTAGTACCTGCGCAAACAGGGTTAAAACTCCTACAAAACTTGCAAGAATGACAAGGTTATTGTAGTATAAATGAATCTCACAAGGTCGTTCTTCGCAGGGATTATTTAAATAACTCGTAGCAACCAAATTCTAATTAATTATTGCAAAAGAGAAAGTTGAGATGTTTGATTTGAAGACCTTAAATTAAAAGGAATTTAACTAATAAAGATAAGGCAATATGCAAAATTAAAGCTAAGAGCAAGAGAAACAGATTGGTTTTAGAAATCAAATTAAGAAAGCACTAGGATCCGCCGTCACCTTAACAATTCTATATAGTTCCCCAATTACTTATGACCTATACATGCATATTTCGAAGGCTAGGTATTCCTAATATAAGCCTACTTGGACCCCAACATAGAGCGATATCACACATGCAATCCGTCTGTGGTATTCGATCAAATCTAAACATACATGACTCATTAAGTTCTGAAACCTTTTGAAAAACCATGCAACCCTTAAGACGTGGTATTCATCCTAAGTGAACTTGCACATATTAATCACAAGAAGCCTTCGTCAATTTTAGGGACCGACCTCCGACCAAAACTGCATCAAATTACTTTTCTAAACATCCTAATGGTGATCAAGCATCAAGACACTTAGATAGTTTAACCCAGTGATGAATAATTCGAAAACCTGCATGCATATAATCATAAGCAAATTGGACAGAAACTACATATTCTTGCTAAGGCTCGTGGCCTCACCCTTTAATTCGGTTGACAATAAAAATAATCAAGTTCTTCATTAAAATAATAAAGATCGAAAACACTTGAAGTATAAGTTCTTCCAAAATCCTAGCAAAAGTCGCGTTCAAAACCCCAAGAGAAGTCAAAAGCGTCCTTTAAATTGCTGTGAAAAGGAGCTTAAATATAAAACCTACCTGCCCAATCCCCACAAGGAAACTAGGTTAAAATAAGATAATACTAGGATATAAAATCCAAATTGGATTAGGAAAATCTGCCAAATCTGCCCAGCCACGTTTTGGTCTCAAATATCCTCCAAATCTGGCCCAAGATAGCTCGTTTTAAAGATAAAAACGTTCGAACACTTCTCCAGAAGGCCACGAACCCATCTGAGGTCATCTGGCTCCAAAACACAATAAAGCCCAAATCGTCATTATTCCAGATGCTACTTTATTTTATCGCCAGAAAATAACAGTAGAAAAGTCTTAAATTTTGATACGATCAAGCCAAGTGACTCACGAACGTCCTCCAACTGGAATTACTCCAAAATTCGTCCATTTGATTATGTTTTGCTCCAGAAGTCGAAAGTCCTATATTGGAAATATAATTCAAAGTATCAAAATTCTTCCAAAATATTAACCAAACTATATTAAAAATGGGGTTAAATATATAATATAAAATATGCGCATCAAAGATGACGGAAGAAGAAGAAGAAAAGAGTAGAACCTTTCTTGCTTGTAGGATATTACTTCTGAAACCGAATATATGAGAGAATTTTGGAATTTTATGATATGGAAGTATTTATAAAGATGTACAAAGTGGTAAACCTAAAGGGTTTTTAGAAATCCGAATTACAATAGGATTATACAAAGGGTAAGTAATTACACAGAACCAAAAAAAAGGAAACAAAAATATATTAAGATGTACAAAGTGGTAAACCTTAAAAAAGGGTTAGAAATTCTAATTACAATATAGGATTATACAAAGGTTAAGTAATTAATTACACACAAAAAACAAGGAAATTAAACATATTCTCCATCGGTCATGCTAGGGAGACTAACTTTAAATACCAACTTGTGTACCATCTCTCTAATAGAGCGTGGGAACATTTTCCCTCTCGAAAACATTCCTTCCCATACATGATAATGTGGGTCGGCTTACATTTTGCCTCACCGTTCAATAAGTTAGTACCATCCTCCATTTGACTGGTGTGTTGTTCTATTAGCTTTAAATTGGGTTTGGATGCTTTTGGTTACACACTTTTTAAACATAACATATGCAATTGTTGCTCATGATCCAAAAAGGCTAAATATTCTATTATTTTGTTAATTTTCTTATTTTAATTCATTTTGGATTCCTAAGGTTTATGGGGTATTTAAATCAACTTTGAACTCGTGGCTAGAGTTATGTTATGTTATTTCATATTATCAATAAATTTGAGGTTTCCTCATTCTTCCTGTTGGATTCCATAGTTGTGTGTTTTAGGCTATAGTTTTAGGCATTCGATTGTCACACAGCGTCAAAATGCTTTCATATAATTTTGATGTTGATCAAATAATGTGAATTCCAAACCAACTTGTTAACATTTTAATATGCCGTTTTTTTTTTCCTGCGATTGCCATGCAACACTTTGTATATATTATAATTGTTATAGTAGGTGTTGTATCGTCTTCCTTAGGAACGTATTTGGCGGTTTCGAACATCGTTCAGAGCTCGATTCACTCAAGTTTTTGGGACATTTTCTTGGAACAGTGAGAGAGAACATGATTATTAATGTATTGTGGATCCTTAAAGAGCATAATATATAATATTTTCATTGAAAAAAAAAGAAGAGAGTATATATAATCTCTTGGTGTTCATTTCGAATTTTGAGCCATCTTTGAATTTGTTGTATTATGCAATAAATCCTGTCAATATTACTAACTAGATGCTTCCATATTTCTATTAGTAAGACTCTGCATCGGTCTTGTCAAGTAAGATGAGGCTCTCTTTATAAAAACCAACGTCGCAACATCGATATCCATCAATCCCCAGATTTTTAACCTGTTTGCTCGCAAGGTTTAGTGATGCTAGTTCATTCCTTGTGTTGTCTTCAGTGTGAGTGATAAAAGTCCTTCTGGACCTTGTCGACCGAGAGTCATCAATTTCGTCCATGACTCCGTTCTGCCATACTCTTTCATCACCCCATATATCAAGAATACAATCTTCATTCCTGTTATCCACCTTGAACAAAGCAATAGCTTTTCTGTCCCCTGACGTAGACAAACGCGATGACACCCCGGAATTCCATTTGATACCCTCGGGAATAAATATCTCATGGAACACCTCCTTGCCCAGGTCAAATGCCAAAATAGAATCATAAGGATGATGATAATCACGTCTTATAGCAGATTACAGACCAATGAAGAACCCCATTAACAAAAACATTGTTTGCAGCTTTTTCAAGCCTTAGACATCTAGGAGAAACAACACCAAGACTGTTCCATGTGCCCGTGGCTAGGGAATAAACCTCTGCTAGAATTTGTAACCCACGCATGAGCGTTAAAGTGACAACTCGTACAACCTTATAGTCATTGGTCGTAGCATCAAAACCAAATCCAATCGAAGCACTGTACTGGCCATGGGTATTTAATTTAACAGCAGGCTCGGGAAGGGTCACGAACTTTCTAATGGATGGGTTCCATATGAACAAGTTATAATTGTAGCCGAAAAGATCATCCGCATCATCCACTAGGCAGACTAGCCCGTCACAAATGCCGGCCACACGAATACATGAGTCGAACGTTTGTTCCCTGACAGCATCTGGAAATTCTATCTTGGAGTTGTACTCGTCAAAAGCCTGGTTATCATAATGCACAGTGACAACCTCTATTACCTCGTACTCTATCTTGGGCACGGCATGGTCTTCTCCGTAGAAGAAACAGAATATCTGTGGACTAGGAGGAGGTGACTGTCAATATTATTCTGTGGACTGAGATGGGCGCGAATAAAGGTTTGGTTTATGATCATGGACCTCCATGTGTTGCACACTTAGGTGCATTTGATCAGAGATTTAACGGTAGCCTAATGAGGATCTCTTGTATGATTTCCTCAGGAAAAGGGTGTGCCGTCGTCGCTTCAAAATTCAATTCGTGCATCCCTTGTGTGATATCTTGTATGGTAGAACAAAGTATATGAGATAATTCTCGATACATTGATAGGTATTTATTTATAAAGATGTATAAAGTGGTAAACCGAAGAGGGTGAAATCTGAATTACAATAGGATTCTATTACTTTTTTACTGACATTTTTTACAAAAGAAAAGGTCAAAAAGTCAGTAAAAAAGTCCCGACGTATGTTGGAATTTTATAAAAATCCCTCCTCTATTACTTTTTTACTGACGGCTATACTATTTATCATTATAGCCGCTCGGCTATGCTATTTATACAAAAACTTAAATAGGCGACCGAAGTAAGGCCGAGCGGCTATACGCATTTTTTAAAAAAAAAATCACATGTCTAGCCGCGCGGCTATACTATTCATTTGAAAAAAAAAGGAACGGCCTAGCGGCAGTATAGCCACCCGGCTATACTCAATTTGGGGAAAAAATCCGGAGTATAGTCGAACGGCAATACTCCTTTTTTAAATTAAAAAAAACAAATCCAGGGTATAGCCGCGCGGCTATTTATAAAACCAAAAAAAGACCAGTCTAGGGATTCGACGCCACGTGTGAAAAAGTATAGCCGTTCGGCTATACGACTTATTAAAAAACTAAAATTGAAAATATTAATAATAATAAAAACCAATCATTTGGGCCTGGTGGAAGAAAAAAAAAATAAAAACAAGGGCTATCTATAACTGGGCTACTTGTGTGTGTTTGGGCCTTCATCGGACACCAAAAACAACAAACAAAAAGAGACCCAAAAAAAAAAAAATGGCGGCTGTTATATTGGTTCTTAACGAACTTCAGTCCGACGTTGCTTCAGCAAATCTGACTGTACCCGCTGGATCGAACAGTCCGGGTGACTTTTATTCCGTTGGTTTGGTGAGGCCATGTGGGTCCCGCTACCCTCCAGCCACTAACGCCGTCAGGCGCCGCTATTTTCCGTGATGCCAAACTCTCCTTTTCGCCGTCACCTCAAATCCTCCGTCAACGGTCCTAAATAGTCCCAAGTCGACGGTTGCTCTCTCTTTCTCTGTTCGACATGTCCGTGGTACCTACCCACCCTGCTCTCAGGCACCTGGGAACCAGGGCCTCACGTGACCCGTCACGTGACCCTCCAACTTCACCCAAACTGAAAATTTCAATCTTGAGCTTCAGGCTCAGAGGGCTAACTCGCTACCCGCCTTCTTCAAATCCTCTGGTCTTTTCCCGTAAATTTGATGAAATTCGGCGTCCAATTAGGGCCGTAAATGCTCTGGGCCAAGAAGGGTCGTTGCAAGAGCTCGATGATACGCCGGTCTCGGTGGAGCTCGTGCCGATTTCCGGCGAGACCCAGTTCGACCGGGTCATGGCCCAAGCGCAGCAGCTGGAGGAATCGGTCGTTGTCGTTTGGTAAGTTTCTGGGTTGTGATGGGATTTTGATTTGGTGAGGTTTTTGGGTTTTTGTTTGGTGGGTTCTTTTCATTTGGGTTTGTTTGGTTGCTGAGAAATGTAGGGAGAGAAAAAGGTGGAGGCTTTGACTTGCGTTTCCATGCTTAAGTGAAAGGAAATGCATAAAACTTTATTGGGAACTTGTGATTAAATTTTGCAAGCAGCACTTCACTTCTTCCATTGTTAAAAGATTCTTTATAGTTCAGAAATTTTCTGATTTGGCATTAAGAAATTGGTAGATTTTCCTTCTTTGAAATGGAACTTCAATTGAAATGTCTCTGTAGGATGGCAAGCTGGTGCAGAAAATGTATATATTTGAAACCAAAATTGGAGAAGCTGGCAGCTGAGTACTATCCAAGGTTAGTTTGGCACTAGTTCACCCTCTATCCAGTAGTATAAATTATAAATCATTTTCACATTGAAACTTCAGAACATTGATATGCCCCTCTAATTAAGTTCAATTTTTCTGAGTTCCATCTATGCGCGCATTAATGAAAAGGTTTTGAATCAACTTAAATCTGCATTCTTTTAGTTTGCCAATTGTCAAACTCTACTAAAATTCTGATGAGCCATTCATGGAGAGATTAGAATAAAGCTTCAAGCTCTACTAAAATGCTTGCCCTTCTGATATCCCTGCCCTTGTAGAAGCATCATTCCTGGTGCTCAACTTATGATAATATAACAGTGAGATTTCCATATGCAGTCTGCAAAAGTGGCATTAAAATTATAATAGAAAAATAAATGTGTGAAAAAGGCAGAACAAATTGAAACACATTAAATCTCTCATTGTATATACAGATAAGTATTTTAAAGCAAAGTGAAACTTGTCATGCATTTATGTAAAGAATTACACACATGTGTACATATGCATTCTATGCTTAGATAATTCAATAGTATGTTATTGTTCTTGCTGGATTGTAACTCTGCAGTAGAGAATAAATCTAAATCTTAATTAATTTCATGTAGATTGCGGTTCTATTCTGTTGATGTCAATTCAGTTCCACACAAGCTTGTTGCTCGTGCTGAGGTCACTGTAAGTTTTTCATCTCACTTGGAAGAATATGTCAGAATGGCTTGTATTTGAATGGAAGTAGGGTCATGTAAGTTTGGGCTGAACGTCAATTGTAAAGTGTATAGCTTCACGGTAATGAGTAAAAGCCAAATATTCAAAATCTTCTGTGGGATATGGACGTGGCTTTTTCGTCATTAGCTATGGAAATCTTAGTAGCTGATCAGTGAAGTGATATGCAGTCTTCATAAGTTTGTGGTTTTGACTTTTGAGTTAGTTTGGTAGTTGTGGACATCATTTGAAGTTAATGTTGTTTGCACTGCGCGTGCAAGTGAGAGGGAGGGAGGGAGCTGGTGGGACTTGCCAAGCTATATGAGTTTTGAACCTTGTTAGCTCCACCAATGTTATCTAGGTCATCTTTATATGATTAAGTCTTTACTATAATCCCACGTATCTTGTGCTCTGCATTTTAAAGCCATCCTTTTTTTTTCTTTTTTTTTTCCGGTGCATCACATGATGGGCTTCCGAAGTCTGTATGTCTGTGATCATAAAACCATGGGAGTTCTTAAACTTGTCAATTGTTATTTTTGCCTTGCTTCAGCTTGAGAATATGTTCACTGACAGTTGTGTTTTTTTGTGCTATTTACATGGCGGGCTTTCATATCTGTGCAGAAGATGCCAACTATACAGGTAAATCCTCTTTGAGGAACTTGGGATGTTTTTTCTCCCCCTTTCTTTTTTCTTCTCCGTAGTAATCAGGATGATTATGTTACAGCTGTGGAAAGATGGCAAGAAACAAGCTGAGGTGATCGGTGGTCACAAGGCATATTTAGTCGTTAATGAAGTTCGTGAGATGATTGAAACTGAGGATGACAGGTGAGGTTTGGTAACACGGACAGTCTTATAATTCACAGATTCATTAACATGAAAAATCAAAGTTGTAAATTTTTTTTCTTCATAAATATATAAATATACCAGATTTAGGGTACAGAATAAATGGAAAACTGGTTCTTTTGTTTTCAGTAAGAGGTATCCCTGGCTTAGCCAAATACAAATCCCCTATTAGCTGCATAACCATGACTTTTCCCCTTGTTGTGTGTGTTGGAACCCAGCTTTTGCTTGGATAGTCTCCTTTTACGTCAGCACTACGAAACACAATGCTCACGTTATATTTGATCTGGAGGAAATTTGTCACCTTCTTTCAGCATCGAGTTCTAAATCAACCAACAAGAAAATCGCAGGGGACTGCTATTTTGACAGAAGATGATCTGCAGACTTACTAGATTCTTACTTGAAAAACTAGTGCCACACACTTTTTCGTATTTTAAGAGTATAGAACATAAAACATAAGTTGAGAGCAGAAACCCATATATTTTTTCTTGGCCAGCCATATGCAGAAAAAACAAGCAATAACAAAGAATACATCTACTCATTTTTAGAGTAGATTCCGCTAGAATAATTGCATTGAATTTTTCTGTCCTCAAAATTACATTGGTCATTTACAGAGCCGAACACTTTAAACTCCCAATAGAAAATCTTCAGAACTATTCCCTCCATTAAATTCAACCTCCAAATTTTTTCAACAATTGTGATGCTGACTCTGATGGCCAAGTACAAAACGATAGGTGAGTATCTAGTGTTGTAAGTCATGACCAAGGACAAGCTTGAGCCGACGGTCTTTTCCTATGATTTTCTGAATGAATAGCTTGAGCCAATGGTTACCTCTTGGTATTTTAATCAGGATGAATAGTTTTCATCAGGGCCCCAATCCATTCACGAACTGTGATGTGGGTGCATTTGGCCATGGTGGGTTCTGTGATGTGATGCCGATGATGGCGGTTTCAGGGCAATGGAGTGTGTGGTAGTAGATGAGTGCATCCCAATTCTCATACGTGTGCAGCAAATGCAATACAAAGTTTGTGGCCATAGTTTCAAATAGGTAGCAAAACTAATGATATGAAGACATTGAAAAACAGTAACAACGGCAGAGCAGCATTTAAAGCATTAGAGAAGCTGATGTTGCTGCAGACAGGGCAGCAGCAGCATGCAACTACGAGAAGTCACAAAGTCACAACACAAATAGGTAGCAAAACTGAAGCAAACTTTCTTCATCTTCTACATTTTCGTTTGTTTGGTTAAGTTTGCAGCGCGGGCATTTAAATGGTTCAAACTTTGGACAATTGAGCAGAGCTGAAAAAGTCTCCATAATTAGCTCCAACGTTTTGGTTTTGTTTGGTTCACCATTATGTGAGCTTCGGTGGGCTGGGACCCATAGAGGATGCCAAAATTCTTATCCTATTTAATGCTAAAACCCTAATGCATAAGAACTTTTGTTTGATAATCTACGTTAAACTAATCTAAACTACGAGGAGAGGGATTTGAACTTGGGTGCATAATGGAGAGCATATTTGCTCTAGCCAACTTGACTAAGTCTATATCAAATGAAGAAAAACTTTGACCATTTAGCTTATCACCAAAACGAAAACCTTATATTGGCCTGACCATTTAATAAATTTCGGGTTCACAACACTTCAATTGTTGCACCCAGTATAGTAGGCTAGGAAAATTTTATAAAAATTCAAGGTCCTCAAGGAAGCAAAATTTTGTACACATTTGCTGTTAGGCGAGCTCAGTTTTCTCAAAAACGATGCAAGAAACTTGTAGTTCAAGTGGTTAACAATATTTACCCATGCATTCAATGTCATAAGTTCGATTCCCCTCTCTCCAATATCGTTTGTATAAAAATAAAAATAAAAAACCTCTAAAAAACTGTAGACTTGTCAATAGATACATAAAACATCTCATTTTCCGCTTTAATAACAAGCAAACTTTTGGGGAATGCATTAACAATAATCAATGTTTTTTTTTGTGAGAACATCACGATTGCAAGAGTGTGAGCCATTGCCAAAATAACATTAGAAAAGTTCAGACATTTACTTGTATTTATAAATAAATAAATAAACATAAAGTGACATTGCCTAGAAAAGAAAAACATAAAGGTGGGACACAATAAATCACAAAGAAACCAAATAAGGAAAAAACACAACTAAAAGTGAAGCCAATAAATAAGTTTGTCACAACGCCCATGCACGTACCCCCTCCCCTGCACCGCCCATCACCGTCCATCCCTTAAATCCGACGGTCGACGTTTCCTCTCTTCCCGCCATGTCCCCACCAAAACTCTCTCTCTCTCTCTCTCTAAACATTAAAAAGTGGCCGTTTCGAAGGATATCAGGCCCACACGATCCCATATCCAACCTTAGCTTCTCTCTCTCTCTCTCTCTGTGTAAAGTTTCTCTCTAACCCTTGGAATTGTTCCAAAATTCGTTTACCTAGATTTTCGATCACACACAAACCTTTAGCATCTCATACATTCATACATATAAAAGGTATATAACTTTTGTTTATACATATAAGAATTGGAGCTCCTTTGCGATCAATTTCGCGACGTAAGTCCCTCCCTCCTCCTCTGCGACAAAGTTTGATCCCTGCCATGTTTCAGTAGCGATTTCAATACAATTCACGAAAATTAATTTTCGACAATTCATATTGTTATTTGTTATTGATCATATGCATTTGATTTTGATATGTTTCATTATTTGACGCAGTTAGCCGAGGATCTGTTCGGGCTTTGTTTCGTATTGATCGATGTGAGGATTTCTCCTCACGCTAAGCGGTATGTAATTATTGGTTTCAATTTTTTATGTTTTGGAATGCTCAATTTTTGCTTCGGGAAACAAAAAATGGCTGGGAGGGGATGTCATAATGGGATTGAATTATACAATTATGTTTTTTTGTTGCATTTTGGTCCTTCTAATTCAAAAGTTAGCCCTTTTTTTTTTGGGTCGAAAAGTTAGCCGTTTATGTACCCATCTTAACGATTTTTTTATTATTATTGAAGCCGAAAGTAGCTGAATTTTTTAGAATTCAAATTGCTTATATGTTTTTGAGAGTTTAAATTTAGATTCTTTTGGTGGTTTACTGTGTTTATATACTGTTAATTTGTGTTTTTGTTTTTGATGATTTAGAGGTTTGGAGATGGCTACTGGGAGTAACATAGATATGCTATCAACCCTAGATAATAATCTGCAAAGACCCAATGGGAATTTAGAAGATGCTTTACAGACTGAGCTTGAACTGATTTTAAGAGAGCAGCGAAATCAGCATGCCATTCATCGGGAAAGGGATCTGAATATATATAGGAGTGGCAGTGCCCCGCCAACTGTTGAGGGATCGCTAACTGCTGTGGGTAGTCTCTTTGGGAACTCTGATTTTAGGGATGTCACTAGTAGGATTAGTAATAACAATGGGGTTTTGTCTGAGGATGAGATTCGATCGCATCCTACTTATCTTTCGTACTACTATTCACATGATAATATTAACCCAAGATTGCCTCCACCATTGTTGTCAAGAGAGGATTGGCGTATTGCTCAAAGGTTTCAGGTCGGTGGGCCTTCTTTTGAGGGCATTGGGGACTGGCGGAAGAAGAAATTGGTAGATGACGGTGATAGTTTGTCGCTGTTTTCAACGCAGCTGGGGCTTTCCGTACAAAAGGCAGAGAATGATTTGATGGAGTTGAGGAATGGCAATGGAAGCAATCTCCCTAAACAGACTTCATCTGAGTGGCTTGATAGAGGCTCAGATGGTTTAATTGGTTTGTCGACAAGTGGGCTTGGTGCAAGGAGGAAAAGTTTTGCTGACATTTTACAGGTAATCAGCAGTACAGTCAAGACTTCACTCTGTAGCATTTATGTAGTTCTTGGTTAGACTTCGATTGTATGGTTTTCTTTCTGGATTTTGTTTGGATGCCCTTTAACAGCTATTATTGGTATTTGTTTATTTCTCACAATTTGTATACTTGGGCGTCTTCATGTTCTTGATCACTGCCCCCTTTTGATTAGTATTGCTCTTGTGCGGAGGACTAGATGTCGGTTTGAAGCTTGCACACAGTTTATGCATACTGTCATTTTAGATTTGATATTTATTGCATACTACATAAGTCCTGGGACACCCATATAGGGATAAAGAGCATGGATGTAGCCAAGAGCATGATCCTACTCCTTAGAATCACTGTTGCAACTATCTGAACTGACTTCTGTTGGAAGTGCTAGCTTTTATATTGTATGCACATGTCATAACAAATGCATCACGTTGTGCTAAGTTCTCATTTCTTTTTGCTTTTTCCTCTTCCTTTCTAGATATCAAGAAAATGCAGATGTTTATTAGTTCTTCCTGGTTCTTATGCAGAAATTTTCATCATCCGGATTCTTTAAATTAATATGCTTATATTTTCTCTTTGCCAAATAAATTCAAATGATGTGGTTTGGTTTGCCATGCACAACTACTATGATGAAGTGCTTGGTTGTTTTGTTCTTGTTTCATCTATTAGTGCCCTGTTTCATTGATAACTGGCATGTGCTGCAGGAAGGACTTGATCCACCTGGTTCCTTGACAAGGCCATCAAGTCGTATTGCTTTTAGTGATATCATGGATTCCACAGGCATGGCTGATGCCCGGCCAGTGGGGTTATGTAATGGAGTGGAGTCTGCAGACGGCTTGCATAATGGAGCAGCTTCATGTGGCCTGGTGGGAGTTCAGAGCCATGGTACAGCAGCTTCTCATTCCTTTGCATCTGCTGTGGGTCCTTCTCTGTTAAGAAGCAGAACCCCTGAACAACTATTTGGGAGGTCTCCCAGTGCTGGTCTTCCTCCTGTGGGGAGTAGAGTATTTCCTGTTGAGAAGAAGAATGTTGCAGGTCCAGATATGCCAAAGGATAATTCTTCTGGCATGAATGATCTGGATATTGCAGCCAATTTATCTGGCTTAAGTCTGTCAAAAGGTAGATCTGTAGATGAAGATAGCCGTATTCAGTCTCAGCTTCATTTGGATCTTGATAAACAGCGTGATTTTCTGTTCAACATGCCAAATGGTCATAATCAGAGGCTGCAGCAGCAACTGATAGAGAAGTCAAGTGCTGAAAGTTTTTCTCTTGATTCAAATTATCCTCATTTAGCAAAACAAAATGGGATCATGACAAACCGTAATTCATCTGATGGGCAAGCTAATTTTGGCAGAAGAACTTCTTCTGCCAGTTTTTACTCAAAAGGGAGTTCTTCAAGCTTTGGAACTTTGGAAGGATCTAATGTTCATTACCAAGATGCAAATACTCCAGGCATGGAGTTTCATGGCCATTCTGGGGCCTATCCTGTGATTCCAAAGTTGAATATGACAATTAATAATCATCTTGATGCAGGTAATTATGTTTCTCAAATTTCTTCTGCAAATTTTTTTAATTAAAAAAACCCTCATAGTATTTTGTTTGAATAAGTTAATTAGCATTGACAGTTCTCTCTCCCCCCTCTCCCCTCATTTTTTTTGGAGTGCAGCAGCATTGCCTGGTAGTGGTGATGGGCATAGTATGAACAGACTGGGAAACAAAGTAGGGTCTGGTCTTCATTCTTCAGTTATGGATCCATCTTATATTCAGTTTTTGCAAAGAGCTGACTATGCAACACGTAATGTTACTAGTCCAAGTGGTTATCCTCCCAGTAAAAATCACTTTGGCACTTTGCATGGAGACTTAGAGGGGCTTCAGAAAGCATATCTTGAGGCATTGCTTGCTCAACAGAAGCAACAGTACGAGTTGTCATTTTTAGGTAAATCTGGTGGATTTACCATGGGTATTATGGGAATCCATCATATGGGCTTGGCATGACATATCCAGGAAATCCAATGGCAAATTCTGTTCATCCTTCTGTTGGATCTAGTAGTCCAATGTTTCAGAATGAGAAGATTGAACGCTTTAATTCAATGTTGAGAAGTTCAATGGGAGGGTCAGTTAGCTCCTGGCAATCAGAGATTGGAAATGACCTAGAAGGACGACATGCATCATCATTATTAGATGAGTTCAAGAACAATAAGAATAAGTCTTTTGAACTTGCAGACATTGTTGACCATGTAGTTGAGTTCAGGTACTTATAATACTTTCTTTAGTGCATATTCTTCTTAGGTTGTTTTGGCTGCAATTCTGACTGCACCATCTTCTCCTCAAAATACAGTACTGATCAGTATGGAAGTCGCTTTATTCAGCAGAAACTTGAAACTGCCACTGTGGAAGAAAAGATGAAGATATTTCCGGAGACTATTCCTCATGCTCGTACCTTGATGACTGATGTATTTGGAAATTATGTCATACAGAAGGTATCAGCTTTGTATTTCAATACTAAAAAATGCAATCCTTACAGTTCAAAACTATTAATTTAATTGTGTGAATTTGCAGTTTTTTGAGCATGGTACAGAAAGCCAAAGAAAGGAATTAAGCAGCCAACTTACTGGCCATGTTTTGCCTCTCAGTCTTCAAATGTATGGTTGCAGGGTGATTCAGAAGGTGATTTTCCGATCCTCAAATTTTGATCTTCTTCCTATTTCTATCCTTTTAGTAATGTCTTTCTAGATGTTTCCTCAAAATTTGCATTAGCATTGTTATGAAATCAGTTTGTCCAGTTTTTGCTTTGGGGAACTCTTTCTAGCATAGCATTTGTTATTATTCTTGCCACTTAAGTTCTTCATTTCGCAAATGATGTGCTATAATGTATTTGACTATTTTTTTTCATGAGATGTTTATCTCATTGGACAAGAGAAAGATAAAGTTGTAAAGATGAAAAAAAGTTTTGGAAAAATTCAAGAAAGATGCCCTCCCACATGTTAAGCATGCTTGTGTCTTGTATGACCCTCATTTTGACTGATGACTATGTGCTGTTATGCTCTCTCCTATGATATGGAAAGGACACTTTGGTGGATGGAAGAAAACAAAGAGCCAATCATATTGTTTAAGAATTGTTTAAGCTTGGTATGAGATGAAGCATACTGGGAAACTAAGTTGTAATGCTCTAAATTTTACCATAGGCCTTGGAAGTGGTTGACGTGGATCAGCAGACTCAAATGGTGGCAGAGCTTGATGGTTCAGTCATGAAATGTGTCCGTGATCAGAATGGGAATCATGTCATTCAGAAGTGTATAGAATGCATCCCTCAAGACCAAATTCAGTTTATCATTACATCCTTCTATGGGCAAGTTGTCACACTTTCCACCCATCCTTATGGTTGCCGTGTCATACAGGTTAGTTGTTGGCATGTTTTTTCCTTTTGTAGGGAATTGTTATGTTTACTAGTGCAAGTCTCTTTTGATGCCTACAGAGGGTTCTGGAACATTGCGATGATTCAAATACACAACAAATTATCATGGATGAAATCATGCAATCTGTATGCATTTTGGCACAAGATCAGTATGGAAATTATGTCATTCAGGTATTTTTATACTCTTTAGAAACTGTTATGTATATATTTGAGCTACAAGGATTATCTTTAGTTATTTTTTCCATAAATTGCTGCAGATTGTGTATTAGTATTTTGTTAAATGAGTTAAATCCCTGAAAATGTGCATCATGTCAGATGGAAATGCTTTTTTTAAAGAAGGAAAAGAAAATTGGATTTTGCTTCATGAGCAGACATATTGTCCTAACTAGATAACAACTTAATTGGTTAGAAAATATTTGTTCATGCTGACCAGATTTGATCTTGTTTGGAATTATTATTATGAGCATTTGTACAGAACTGGACGCCGAGGTACCTGATATATATATATATATATATTCATATTTCTATGCCTTAAAGATTATTATTTATGATATGTCTCTCACATCATCTGGTTTGGGATTATTCTGCGCATTGGCACAAAACTGGATGCCAAGGTACTTGATATTTTATAGACTACATGGCTTGAAAGCCAATGCTATTTATGATGTGTTCTCCCTTTGTAAACAATGTTAGTGTTATGTCTCTTTGAAAGCCTACACGATTTGTGATATGTAACATCAGCTATATGTACCTGATGTGAATGCTCATGTACTCATCATCAACTGTGCGTATCTGATATAACTATTCTTGTTTGGTAGCACGTCCTTGAACATGGTAAACCACATGAACGGTCAGAAATTATCCACAAGCTTGCAGGACAAATTGTAAAGATGAGTCAGCAGAAGTTTGCTTCTAATGTTGTGGAGAAGTGCTTAACATTTGGGAGTCCTGAGGAGCGTCAGTTTTTGGTGAATGAGATGCTGGGTTCCACTGATGAAAATGAGCCCTTACAGGTCTGTTCCATTCCTAGTTTTCTTAAACCTTATACGGTTTTTCTACAGAAGATAATATAGGTTCTGAATCTAGTCTATATTAGTGGTGGCAATTGTTTGCGCAAAATGGTAACACAACTCGAAAACGATTGGTTACAAGTTACAACCGTGCTTGCATGTTTGTGTAAAAATTGTGTCAACCTGTTCAACGTGATTAATAAACAAATCAATATATATCACGTTGACCCGCCTAACCTGTTGTGTAACCAAATTTCAAAAATGCAAATATGCAGGCCATGATGAAAGATCCATTTGGAAACTACGTTGTGCAAAAGGTTCTTGAGACTTGTGATGATCAGAGTCTTGAGTTGATTCTTTCTCGCATTAAGGTTCATTTGACTGCCCTGAAGAAGTATACCTACGGCAAACATATCGTTTCTCGTGTTGAGAAACTCATCACAACTGGAGGTGAGGCTTTTCCTACAGAAATTATGGATGTTATCTTTTTACATAACACAAAATACAATGACTGCTAACAGATTTTTGATCTATCAAATGCAGAAAGGCGCATAGGGATGTCAGCCTCGCATTCTTCTTGAGGCATCCAATTCGGAGCAAGCACGGCATTTTTCCTGTTGCCACCACCAATAAGTATGCACCTTTTGTACAGCTAACATGGACAGGGACCTTAGCAAGTTCATTCGATCGTATAATATACAGAGGGACTATAGTTGTAAATAAGCATGAAATCCAGAGGCCCCTGCGATATGATATTTTTGTCTATCCGCCTCCGCGTAAACATTTTGGCTCACCAATTCTAATCTGATCATGAAGACTCCACATGGAGGAGGGTAACTCTAGCCTGTGGAGAAGCACGTGTAAAAGGTTCATTGTCTATATTACAGCATTAAGTGTAAATGGTTAACTGCATTTTGAAAGAGAGGGTAAATAGGGATTGTTTATGTATGGTGGGGTCTTCGACTTTGAGAACTACATAGTGTAAATATACTGCAATTTTCTCCAGGAGGAATCAAAATAACATTTAATTCACCTCTTTTTCATTCTTGTGTTAAAAAAATTCTTATTCACAGCCAAATGGCAAATTAGACACAAAGGGTTGTCACCTTGTCGCTTTCCCAAGGGCTTTAAAAGCGTTTTGAAAAAAGAAAAGAAAAGGGCTTTACAAAGCGAATAAATCATTCGAGCCTGTAACAACAAAAGCACCTCCTGGTTTCAGTTCTATTATCGCCCTCATGCCATGCCAAGCTTGTTCTCCACTTTTTCATTTCCGGAAAGTGATTGCGCTGCGTAAGTCTTTGTCGATTTAAGCTTTCTCATTTGTTGTTTTGAACTCTTCAGGCAAAAGATGTTTTACTGAATGTTCTTTGTAACTAAGCCTGTTCTCTGTAACTCCATTAGAAGACTCTCTTCAGCTCTCCTACTTTTAGTTTAGAAGCAACTTCTTACCGGTCTTCCATTGGACTATGTACTGAAAATCATCTACTAAGTACACTCTGCCACCTCCTTTCCATCTTCATTCTCAGAACCTGAATCCCAACGATCAGCGAACCGGCTATTCACTCTCCTAGTTTTCAAGATCGTAGCCGATTCCCTCATCAAATTAATGTACTTATTCCTTACCCTTAAAAGTGGATGCCTCTCAATAGTAGATTCGTCACAGTAAGCCTCTTTAAGGATGGCTGTACAAGTCTTGTTCCTCAAAGACAAATAAAACATACTGGGGTGCCTCTCAAATGCTTTGTGCACCTTCTGTGGCAGCCCCATGTGCTTCTTAAGACACAGAAGCTTCTTCCTCTCCGCCGAATGCTCAACAAAGAGACTAAGCAACTCATGAAGAAGCCCCACAACTCGTTTTTCAGATATGTCACTATCTGGATCCAAATGCGAAAATTCCTCATAAGGTGAAACATAGGGAAGCTTCTGAAACTCCTTCAACCAGTCCACAATCTTCCTCCTCAACCTCAAACCCTTAGATGGGAAAAGAGGAAACTCAATTGCCTCCATTGGACCTCCAAGATACACCCCTTTTTTCATTGCATTCCTTTGCACCGTAGACAAGACCTTTTCACCACTCTCCACAGCCAATCCCTTTAACCCATCTTCCATCTCCACAAACCTAAAAGACTCATCCAGATTCTTATCCGGGTGCTGCAAGAAATCATCAGGCAAACCCAAATACCACTGCATTCCTTGTATTATTTTCAAAGGCAAAACCTTTTCTTTACTCATCAGGATAAACTTTTTCAACCTATCCCTCAAGTCCTCCCTGCAATCCTCATAAACCCTTTTCTCCTCCCTATCAATCTCATCAGCTTCTGGGGTCAACCTAAACCATGGAAGATTGTATTGTGGACCAGTAAACTCTTCAAAGATTGATGGGTAGAGCCTCACGAACCTTGCAACCTTCATGGGGACCTCCAATTGTATGCCCCTTTTGGACACATCAGAGATTGGGATGCAACCATTGGGGTCCTGGGAAATGCAGTTCTTGAGAGAGATGATGGGTTTAAGCACTATGGACTTGTGAATTTGCTCGATTGAATCGTAGTACGAGTCTTTCTTCCATTTCATGTAGACATCGACATAGTTGAATTTCTGGGTGTATGTGTGAGGAGGGCTATGGGGATGGCGCAGGAAGGAAAATATTGTTTGTTCAGAGGGGAAGATGAGGTTTTTTAGGGATTTGCAGGTGGGTTTGTTGAATAACATGTATAGGGTTTTAGTAGGTACCTTCTACCTTGTATAGGTTTTAGGAAAATCTACAAATTTGTAGAGTTTTTGAAGGGTTAGGGAGGGATTGCGTTTTACCTGATGAGAACAAAAATTGCAGCAATGGCACGAACAATACCGTGTCTTAATGGAAGACCCTTTCTTACCCCCAAATAAAAAAAAGGGGGTTAACTAGTGATTTGCCCCTAAATTGATACTCAACTTTTGACTTACCCCCATCATTTTTTTAAGGGTGATTTTATTGGCACCCCATTATTTACTCTTTACACCCCATACTAATTTTAAATATGAATAATTTATTTTACCCTTGTACACAATTACTGTTAAGGACAAAAAAAATTAAAATTAAAATTAAAAGTGCTCACTACACCCCACATATGTTCCTGAAACCCTAGTTTGACTTTTTTTCTCAAACTATCATGTTCATAAACCCTAAACCTTAGATTTATACGTTTATACCGGTGAAAAAATATCTTGTATTTATTCATGAATGGTGATATTGAAGTTAGAGAGGCTTCGAATGAGGTACAAGTTTATTTTTTGGCATTTTGCAAGTTTAGTATTTCATAGCGGTCACTGGTTGAGTTCAGTACATCAATACCGAACATGACAGTAAATTCGGTGGGATGCCACCAAAACGTTGCACCGTTTTTGGTTGGGTTTGACCGGTCAGCAACTTAATATTCGGTGGAGATCCACCGTAAGATGGAACGTAGTTTAGTGGTTTACTACAGAAATTTTACCTGCGTTTCAGTGGCATCCAACCAAAATTTATTTATTTTTTCAGTAACTTATTGCCGACCACAAATTTAATCCAAGCTATTTTGATCTTACTCCCATTGAAGGAACAAAAACAAGGTGACGCCCCTACTGAAGGCAACAATGTGGGAACAGAATGTGTAATGGACTATAGTGATCAATTCACAACTTATTTGTATGAAATCTTTTTTAGTATCATTAACGTGGCATTAATGTTTCAAATTTTATATTTAAATAATATGAGTTTTATGTATAGATATTCAATGGTAGAGATGCATTACTTCAATGGGCTCGTGAACAAGGAAAATTGAATAATATTGTCATTGTAATTAAAAGGTCTGACTATGAAGGTGAGGGCAAGAGGAGACCTCGTGTAATACTTTCTTGTGAGAGGAACGGTAACTATAAGTCTTGCAAGTCTAGTAAGACAACTGATATAAGGTCAGATGCAAATAGTGATATGAAAAAATGTGCTAGGGACACTGGTACCAAGAAATGTGGATGTCAATTCTTGTTAAAAGGTGTCAATGTTGGTGATGAGGATGATTGGAAGTTGGAGGTGGTTTGTGGAGTACACAACCATCCTATTTCAGAGTATCTTCAAGGTTATTCATTTGCGGGGCAACTTACTGAAGAAGAGAATGCCTTGTTGGTGGACATGTCTAAGAGTTTGGTGAAACCCATAGATATTTTGGTCACCATTAAAGATAGAGATGCAATGAATGTTTCAACTATGAAGACAATATACAATGCTAGGATCCGAAATAGAACCAAAGAATTTGTTGGGAGAACCTAAATGCAACAATTGCTTACTAAGTTATCCGAACACAATTATATTGAGTGACATAGGACATCTGGTGATATTGTAACTGACCTGTATTGATATTTTGCGTGCATTTCCACATGTACTTATCATGGATTGCATCTATAAGACTAATAGGTATCGTTTCCCACTATTGCCAATTGTGGGGGTGACATCTACTAATATGACATTCTCTGTTGCGTATGTGTATATGAATGCCGAGAAGGAAGACAATTACACATGGGCATTGACTACATTGAGGAGTTTGTTGGATGATAATTGTCTTCCTAGTGTTATTGTCACCGATCGAGAGTTAGCACTTATGAATTCTATTATGTCTATATTTCCGAAAGCATGACATTTATTATGTAGATGACATATTAACAAATGAGTGTTGGCAAACTGCAACAAGTTATTTGGGACCCTCAAACAATGGAAGCAATTTAATGAGGATTGGAATACTTTGGTTGATTAAAAAACGGAGGAGGAATATTGGCGTTGTTATCAACAGAGCGGAAAGTGTACATGCAAAGTTAAAGCGACAGCTCCGCTCAAGCCAACTTAACTTTGAGAGTTCATGGGTAACTATACACTCATTGTTAGAGCTAGAGCACATAGAGATTAAGGCATCTTTTGAAAAGAGTTGATGTTTTATTAAACATAGGTTTAGGCATCCGGAGTTGAGAGAGTTAGTAGGTTTTGTTTCTATAAAGGCTTTGAGTGTAATTGTGTGCGAGTCAGAAAGGTAAATTCTGTTTACTTATTGCATGTACATATATGGTTTACAGAGTTAACATTGTAATTTTTTTACAATTAGGTTAGAGATAGATGGGGTGGATGCTTTATCATGTGGTTGTGCCATTCGTCGAACCCACCAATTACCATGTGCACATGAAATTGCGGAGTATAGAGAGCGTGGTGTACCAATACCACTTGATGTCGTGCATTCACATTGGAGGAAATTAGATCTAATCAATATAGGAAACAGTAGTCATGGCACAACTTCACCAGGAAGGTCACAACTACAATAATTAAATATGTGGTATGAACAATAAGATGATGAAAAGAAGAGACAAGTCCACATGACACTGGAGGAGCTAATGAACCCTGGTTCTACTGCGCTTACTGAACCAAAAGAGAAGTTGAAGACCAAAGGGAGACCGCGAAAAGTCGACACTTCTACTAGTCGTTTGCCATCTGCATTTGAGATTGATGAGGCCTCCATTGCTCTACCTAAAAATAAACCAAAGCAAAGCCTCACTGCCTCACTAAAAATAAAACCGAAGAAAAGTACCACTATAGTGCCAAAAAAAAGAAACATGGTTGCTTCTAGTTCCATGTTGTCTAATCCAAAAAAATTTTTTAAGGTATATACTACAAATGTTTTATTTTACAATGTGTTATTACCATATAACTAATATTTTGTTTTATTTTCAGCTCTATAAGCCTCGCGAAAACCAATCAACGTTCGATATATATATGCATATAGAGAAATTCCCTGAGGGTATTAGGAAATATATCACTCACCAGACTGAAGTTCGTCCGGATGGTAACTGTGGATATAGAACCATAGCTATGGCAATGAGATTTGGTCATAATGAATGGCATAGGGTACACAAGGATTTGTTGCAGCAACTACATGATATGTCTTCTGTTTTTAAGAAGTGTATTTGGGAACATAAACGGTACAACGAGATTGAGCGAGCGCTAAATTATTTTGATGATGGATTTGCACCATTCTTTTGTTGGATGACCATGCCTGATATGGGGCATATTATTGCCACATGTTATAATGTGGTTTTAATCCTTCTAAGCATGCGTTAATGCCTTACATTTCTTCCTTTCTCAGTTCAATCAAGCGAAACCAAGCTACGTGAGATTGCCATTGGTTTTGTTGACGATGATCACTATGTCCATGTATGAATTTATTTGTTTACGCAACATTGGTTAATTTTATATGCTATGTGTATATGAATGAATTCTTGTTTTGTAGGTTCATTTGTCTCCAGACCATCCTATTCCACCAGTTTCTAGAATGTGGCATGAACAAAGTGACATATGTAATGTAACACATTTGTACTCGAGGTACTAAGCACGTGTGGATGCTTTTCAACAACTTCTGGGAATGGAGAATGTAGCTACTACAGATACCGTCATCCTCTCAACAAATGTTAATGCCACAATCTTATCAGCATTCCGATAAGAACACCTAATAAGTTGCTCTAATTCAGACCTCTGAATGTACCCTTTGAATATACCATTTTTTGGATTACCCCACCAATTCCACTCACGAGGGGTAGATGTTTTCGACATGCACCTAAGGGGCTCACGTTCCTAGTTAAACAAAAAAACAAAATTAAGGTTAATTACCATGAACCAGACTTATATTCTACCTTCTATTGTCACAGTAAAACGACTTACCTGGTTATTCCAAATTGCAGCTGCTATGTGAGTTTTAAAACTCATAAGTAAAGATGGATCAATGGGACCTACTCGAGATGGCTTAGTAGGCTCGACATGTACCTCAACATTACTATCTTGAGTAGCAGCTACATCTTCAATCTCTGCGTCAACATTACTGTCATGAGTAGGAACTACATCTTCAACCTTTGTAGTATCCTCAAAGTGATCTTGAGGAGCCGTTCTCTGTCTCCTCGTTGATGCCGTGGGACGCTGTTTATTAGGTCAGGATGATGAAGCCTCAGTAGTACCTCTGCGAGTCCTCTTCATATCTAAAAACAAACAATATTAAGTACACACTTAGTAACATATTCGGTAGATGATCACTGAAAAAAGGAAATACATTCGGTGGACTATCACTGAAAAAAGAACACATATTCGGTAGAGTACCACTGAAAAACAGAAATAAATTCAGGGAGTCTTCTAGAAAATAGAAACAGATTCGGTGGTAACCCACCGAAAGTAAAATAAATTTTCGTACAACTCAGGTTCAAATTCGGTGGACTACCATTGAATCAATTTAACCATTTCGGTGGTAATCCACCGAAACTAGAATCTAGTTTTGTAAAACCAGGTTCGAACCATACACAACGTTGAAATCAAAATCAAAATCAGAATCAGACTTTGGCTTTTCAAAAGTAAAATCAAACGTAGGCTTAATCAACACTTAGAAACGTAAATATAGAAATCAAACATTGGCTCTTCAGATGATTTGTGAAAACTTGACAGAGATGGGTTCGGGTTTGCAGAGATGGAGATGGGTTGTGCGATGGTGCGATGGGCTTCGATGGTTTGCAGAGATGGGTTCAGTGGTGAGCAGAGATGGGTTCGGGTTTGTTGGGTTGTGCAACGGGGTTCCGTGGCAAAAGGATGGGTTCTGCGACGGGGTATGTCTGCAAGAGGAGGGAATTTTTGATGGGGTGGGGTTTGATTTCGGATGGGGTGTGTTGAAAGGGAAAGGGGTTTTTGGTGGGTGGTGTTTGATATGGGATGGGGTTTACACAGTGAGTTAGAGAATGGGGTTCATGAGGGAAATTTAGGAAAAACAATGGGGTATAATGAGTAATTTGAAAGTTTATTAAAATTTAGTGGGGTGTAAAGAGAAATTAATGGGGTTCATATAGAATTTCCCATTTTTTTAGTATAGAAAATTAAAGATATGAACCTTTTATTTTCGCCAATAAAAGATAACACAAAATAAAAACCTTATCTCCACAGTTTTTTTTCTTCTTCTCTCTCCCTTATTTTTTTTCTCCCCCCACCTCCTCTGCTCGACGATTCTCCCGAGGCCAACCAACCCTAACCCCGACGCATCTCCTCCCGCCTCCATCTTATTCTCTCGTCGCCCCATTCCCCTACGCTTTAGGGTTTTGATATTTTTTTCTTCCTTTTGTTCTCTACAAAGTGTGTCTCCCTCTCTCTTTTCTTTTCTCGCTTCTCTCTCTTCACAGACATCAGCACCGCCCACCCTTCACTCGTCTACAATCAAACATGCAACTCAAATGCTCTACCACTGAGCTATGGACCCGTGGATGAGTAATAGTTTTGTATTAAAATTACTTATCTTATTACACCAACTTTTCATCTCATACATACGCATTTTATTATTCTTCTTCAAATTTCAAATTTGAAAAAGATCCGCACAATCACTGGTTCTTCTTTATTTTCTTCCATTTCACAAAAACAAACTAGAAAAACCTGTACTTGAAAAGAGAGACAAAGACTATGTTTCATGAAATATATTGCATGTAGGTACAAGTTCAGGGGGAAAACTAACCAATTAACCTATTAAAATAAAATAAAAAAATTACTGGATAACTGAATAAAGAAGGGCCCAACCGGGTTCGAACCGGTGACCTTAAGATTTGCAATCAAACATGCAACTCAAATGCTCTACCACTGAGCTATGGACCCGCGAATAAATAATAGTTTTATATTAACATTACTTATCTCATTACACCAACTTTTCATCTCATACATATGCATCCTATTATTATTCTTCAAATTACAAAAGTGAAAAAAGATAAGCACAATCACTAGTTTTTCTTTATTTTCTTCCATTTCAAAAAAACAAACCAGAAAACCATGTACTTAAAAAGAGAGACAAAGACTATGTTTCATGAAACATATTGCATGTAGGCAGTGGCGGAGCTAAGATTCTTAGCGTGGATGGGCCAAAATTTCAAAATCACTTCCAAATAGATTTTTCATCTTCAACTGGGAGGGCCATCACTAATCTAATTGCAGTAATTGTATTGCTATAACATATATTTTATAATATATTACAACACATTAAAAATTATTTTGGGAGGGGAGGGCCATGGCAGGCCTGGCTATAGCTCCGCCCCTGCATGTAGGTACAAGTTTAGGGAGCAAATCACTAGTTAACCCATTAAAATAACAATAAAAAAATTATTGGATAACTGAAAAAAGAAGGACCCAACCGGATTCGAACAAGTGACCTTAAAATTTGCAATCAAACATGCAACCCAAATGCTCTACCACAGAGCTATAGACCCGTGGATGAGTAATAGTTTTATATTAAAATTACTCATCTCATTACACCAACTTTTCATCTCATACATATACATTTTGTTATTATTCTTCAAATTTCAAAAGTGAAAAAGATCAGCACAATCACTAGTTTTTCTTTATTTTCATCCATTTCAAAAAAACAAACCAGAAAAACTTGTAATTAAAAAGGGAGACAAAGACTATGTTTCATGAAACATATTGCATGTAGGTACAAGTTTAGGGAGCAAATCACCAGTTAACCCATTAAAAGAACAATAAAAAATTATTGGATAATTGAATAAAGAAGGGCCCAACCGGCTTCGAACCGGTGACCTTAAGATTTGCAATCAAACATGCAACTCAAATGCTCTACCACTGAGCTATGGACCCGTGGATGAGTAATAGTTTTATATTAAAATTATTTATCACATTAAACCAACTTATCATCTCGTACATATGCATTTTATTATTATTCTTCAAATTACAAAATTGAAAAAGATCAGCACAATCACTAGTTTTTCTTTATTTTCTTCCATTTCAAAAAAACAAACCAGAAATACTTGTACTTAAAAAGAGAGACAAAGACTATGTTTCATGAAACATATTGCATGTAGGTACAAGTTTAGGGAGCAAATCACCAGTTAACCCATTAGAATAACACTAAAAAAATTGTTGGATAACTGAATAAAGAAGGGTCCAACCGGGTTCGAACCGATGACCTTAAGATTTGCAATCAAACATGCAACTCAAATGCTCTACCACTGAGCTATGGACCCGTGGATGAGTAATAGTTTTATATTAAAATTACTTATCTCCTTACACCAACTTTTTATCTCATACATATACATTTTGTTATTATTCTTCAAATTTTAAAGGGGAAAAGATCAGCACAATCACTAGTTTTTCTTTATTTTCAACCATTTCACAAAAACAAACCAGAAAAACTTGTAATTAAAAAGAGAGACAAAGACTATGTTTCATTAAACATATTGCATGTAGGTACAAGTTTAGGGGCAAATCACCACTTAACCCCTAAAATAACAATAAAAAAATTATTGGATAATTGAATAAAGAAGGACCCAACCGGGTTCGAACCAGTGACCTTAAGATTTGCAATCAAACATGCAACTCAAATGCTCTACCACTGAGCTATGGACCCGTGGATGAGTAATAGTTTTATATTAAAATTATTTATCACATTATACCAACTTATCAACTCGTACATATGCATTTTTTTTATTATTCTTCAAATTACAAAAGTGGAAAAGATCAGCACAATTACTAGTTTTTCTTTATTTTCTTCCATTTCACAAAAACAAACTAGAAATACTTGTACTTAAAAATAGAGACAAAGACTATGTTTCATGAAACATATTGCACGTAGGTATAAGCTTAGGGAGAAAATCACCAGTTAACCCATTAAAATAACAATAAAAAAATTGTTGGATAACTGAATAAAGAAGGGCCCAACCGGTTTGAACCGATGACCTTAAGATTTGCAATCAAACATGCAACTCAAATGCTCTACCACTGAGCTATGGACCCGTGGATGAGTAATAGTTTTATATTAAAATTACTTATCTCATTACACCAACTTTTCATCTCATACATATACATTTTGTTATTATTCTTCAAATTTCAAAAGTGAAAAAGATCAGCACAATCACTGGTTTTTCTTTATTTTCATCCATTTCACAAAAACAAACCAGAAAAACTTGTAATTAAAAAGGGAGAGAAAGACTATGTTTCTTGAAACATATTGCATGTAGGTAGAAGTTTAGGGAGCAAATCACCAGTTAACTCATTAAAATAACAATAAAAAAGTTATTGGATAATTGAATAAAGAAGGGCCCAACCGGGTTCGAACCGATGACCTTAAGATTTGCAATCAAACATGCAACTCAAATGCTCTACCACTGAGCTATGGACCCGTGGATGAGTAATAGTTTTATATTAAAATTATTTATCACATTAAACCAACTTATCATCTCGTAAATATGCATTTTATTATTATTCTTCAAATTACAAAATTGAAAAAGATCATCACAATCACTAGTTTTTCTTTATTTTCTTCCATTTCAAAAAAACAAACCAGAAATACTTGTACTTAAAAAGAGAGACAAAGACTATGTTTCATGAAACATATTGCATGTAGGTATAAGTTTAGGGAGCAAATCACCAGTTAACCCATTAGAATAACAATGAAAAAATTGTTGGATAACTGAATAAAAAAGGGTCTAACCTGGTTCGAACCGATGACCTTAAGATTTGCAATCAAACATGCAACTCAAATGCTCTACCACTGAGCTATGGACCCGTGGATGAGTAATAGTTTTATATTAAAATTATTTATCACATTACACCAACTTATCGTCTCGTACATGCGCATTTTGTTATTATTTCTCAAATTACAAAAGTTAAAAAGATTAGCACAATCACTAGTTTTTCTTTATTTTCTTCCTTTTCACAAAAACAAACCAGAAATACTTGTACTTAAAAAGAGAGACAAGGAGTATGTTTCATGAAACATATTGCATGTAGGTACAAGTTTAGGGAGTAAATCACTAGTTAACTCGTTAAAATAACACTAAAAAAATTGTTGGATAACTGAATAAAGAAGGGCCCAACCGGGTTCAAACTGATGACCTTAGGATTTGCAATCAAACATGCAACTCAAATGCTCTACCACTGAGCTATGGACCCGTGGGTGAGTAATAGTTTTATATTAAAATTACTTATCACATTACACCAACTTTTCATCTCGTACGTACGCATTTTATTATTATTTCTCAAATTAAAAAAGTGAAAAAGATCAGCACAATCACTAGTTTTTCTTTATTTTCATCAATTTCACAAAAACAAACCAGAAATACTTGTACTTAAAAAGAGAGACAAAGACTATGTTTCATGAAACATATTGCATGTAGGTACAAGGTTAGGGAGCAAATCACCACTTAACTCGTTAAAATAACACTAAAAAAATTATTGGATAATTGAATAAAGAAGGGCCCAACCGGTTTCAAACTGATGACCTTAGGATTTACAATCAAACATGCAACTCAAATGCTCTACCACTGAGCTATGGACCCGTGGATGAGTAATAGTTTTATATTAAAATTACTTATCTCATTACACCAACTTTTCATCTCATACATATACATTTTGTTATTATTTTTCAAATTTCAAAAGTGAAAAAGATTCAGCACAATCACTAGTTTTTCTTTATTTTCTTCCATTTCAAAAAAACAAACCAGAAATACTTGCACTTAAAAAGAGAGACAAAGACTATGTTTCATGAAACATATTGCATGTAGGTATAAATTTAGGGAGCAAATCACCAGTTAACCCATTAGAATAACACTAAAAAAATTGTTGGATATTTGAATAAAGAGGGGTCCAACCGGGTTTGAACCGATGACCTTAAGATTTGCAATCAAACATGCAACTCAAATACTCTACCACTGAGCTATGGACCTGTGGATGAGTAATAGTTTTATATTAAAATTATTCATCTCATTACACCAACTTTTCAACTCATACATACGCATTTTATTATTCTTTTTCAAATTTAAAAAGTGAAAAAGTTCAGCACAATCACTGGTGTTTCTTTTTTTTTCTTCCATTATACAAAAACAAACTATAAAAACCTATACTTTAAAAGAGAGACAAAGACTATGTTTCATGAAACATATTGCATGTAGGTACGAGTTTTGGGAGAAAATCACCAGTTAACCCATTAAGATAAAATAAAATCAATTATTGAATATCTGAATAAAGAAGGGCCCAACCGGGTTCGCATCGGTCACCTTAAGATTTGCAATCAAACATGCAACTCGAATGCTCTACCACTGAGGTATGGACCCGTGGATGAGTAATAGTTTTATATTAAAATTACTTATCTCATTACACCAACTTTTCATCTCATACATATGCATTTTTTTTAATCTTTTTCAAATTTCGAAACTGGAAAAGATAAGCACAATCACTGGTTTTTCTTTATTTTCTTCCATTTCACAAAAACAAACTAGAAAAACTTGTACCTAAAAATAGAGACAAAGACTATGTTTCATGAAATATATTGCATGTACTTACAAGTTCAAGGGGAAAATCACAAGTTAACCCATTAAAATAAAATTAAAAAAATTATTAGATATTTGAATAAAGAAGGGCCCAACCTTCGAAACGGTGACCTCAGATTTGCAATCAAACATGCAGCTCAAATGCTTTACCACTGAGCTATGGACCCATGGATGAGTAATAGTTTTATATTAAAATTACTTATGTCATTACACCAACTTTTCATCCCATACATTCACATTTCATTATTCTTCTTCAAATTTCAAAAGTGAAAAAGATTAGCACAATCACTGATTTTTCTTTATTTTCTTCCATTTCACAAAAACAAACTAGAAAAACTTGTACTCGAAAAGAGAGAGAAAGACTATGTTTCATGAAATATATTGCATGTGGGTACAAGTTCAGGGAGAAAAGCACTAGTTAACTCATTAAAATAAAATAAAAATGGCTAAGAGCATGTCCACCCCAAAAGGAAAATACTCCCCTACGTTGTGATCCGGTTAAACCACCTCCGCCAATGATGGAGTTGTCCCTATACTCCATTGTGTCAGACTATGAAGACCGGGAGTATTTCAATTGCATGATGAGTGACTCGGTATTTCCATTGTATGTGTGTTATGTGAATTTTATAATAAACATGGACATGTGGCAACCGAAAATCTTATCCCAAAATTTAATTTGAAAATTTTATCTAAAATTTTATGTGAGAATTTTATAATAAATAGTGTCACGTGGCAACCAAAAATATTTTCTGAAAAGCTTATCAAAAGTAATGGTTTAAAGTATAAAAAAAACATAGGAAATAAAGTACAATGAATAGTATTTGCCCTTGCCCTAGCCTTTTGGGATGGAACTAAAAAGGGCAAGGCTGCCACTATTCACATAAATAGTAGCAGCCCTTGCCTTACCTTTGCCTTAGCCTTAGCCTTAGCCTTTTGGGGTGGACATGCTCTTAGAGCAGCTCCACCGAGGAGCGCAAGCCCGAGGCTGGGGAGGCCACACGAAAAACCCATTTCACTGGCCACTTTGCCGGGCTGGTGTGAGACCCACGAAGACGGGTGGCTGAAGGCAAGTCTCGCCCGACCTGCAGCTTAAGGGAGGATGACGTCAGCGCATGGTTCAAATTTTTTAACCTTGGCGCGTGGTAAAGAAAATTTGAACTCGCGTGCACCGACGCCATCCTGCCCATTTCCAACTGCTAGAAGACACGTGTCTTCACCAGGCGCTCCGATCGCTTCTCCCCCTCCAATCCAACGGCTAGCCTTTTTTTGGCTATAAAATTATGAAAAAAATTTGAATTTTTTTTTCTTATATCAATACCCTTCACTTTCAACACCAATCCTCATACATTTTCTTCTACTTCTACTATTATTCACTCTTACTCAACATTTTATTCTCTTTCAAATTGTATTTTTATTTCTTATCTTTATGGCTTCTTCTATCAAAACCGGAGGAGCGTGGAGCACCATGGAAGATGTTTTCTTGTCTGAGTCTTGGCTCCAAATTAGTCATTGTCCCATGTCAGGCAATGAGATGAAATTTTGTCATATGTGGAAAAAAATTCATGCCGAATTTGTAAAAGAATTCCGGGGTCGACTCGTACGGAAATGACATTGTCTAGTAGGTGGAAAATTCTCAATAAAGAGTTGGCAAAATGGAGAGATGCCTTGGCAAAAGCGAGGGACAACCATAGAAGCGGGGAAAATCTTAGTGGCGAGGTAAATATTTTGTAATTTTCGTTACATTAAGTTTAATGTCCTAATATATATTTTTAAATGTTTCTTGCATTTTCAATATTTTGTTAATATTTCTTGCATTTCCAATTTTTTCTTAACATTTCTTGCATAAATAATATTTTGTTAATATTTGTTGCATTTCCAATATATTTGTAAGGTTAATTGCACTTCCATTATTTTTTTTTTATGTTACTTGCATTTCCAATATATTTTAAATATTTCTTGCATTTTCATTTTTTTGTTCATAGATTATGAAAGCACATATGTGGTTTGGTGCAATTGGGCAAGGCAAAAAAACTTTCAACCATCATGAATGTTGGGAGGTGGTGAAAAATTGCAAACGCTTGAAAATTATTCTCACGGGTCCCCCCGTTATGTTAAACGAGACGCCACTCCATGATTCAACGTCATCGGATTCACCTTTCGATTCCCCTCTGAGTCCAGACTCACCCATTGAAAAGGAGCCGAGGACCATTGGTCGAAAGGCTGCGAAGGCAAAGAAAGAGAATAATTCTAGCACTAATACATCAAAATTTTAGGAGGAAATTGCAAGGCAGAGCGCCATAAGAATTGAAATTGAGAAGAAACACCAAGAGAATGAGATGGAAATTCGAGCAGAATATGTACAAGAAATGGAGTATTTGCACAAACAACACATTGAGAAGATAGATCGGGAAACCATGGCCATGGATACAAGCCATATGTCCCTTGAAACAAAATAATTTTGGAAGCTTGAATGAAGGGATGTTATGAGAAGAAGACTTTTCCGTGACGATGGACATAGCAACACGGATTGGTTAAATGATCAAAACCATTAAATTAGTTGGCATACCTTTTATTTATTTGTATTTTTCATGTTTTGTATTAAAGTTGTTGTAATTCATGTATTTTATTTTAGTAGTAGTAATTCTTAATGACTTGTATTGGCTTTCTTTATTTAATAAACAATGCATTCAATAAAATACATTTTTATTCAACATATTCCATACATCAAACAAAACATAATTAAAAGGAAAAACCACAACCAAAGCATAATAAAAAATAAAAATAAAATTACAACCAAAGCACAATAATAAAAACAAACTACAACCAAACCACAATAAATAAAAAACAACACAACCAAACCATAACTAAATAAAACCTAACCAAAGACATTCACCGTCATTGCCTTTCACCGCCCATAGATGCTTCATCAAGTCAACTTGACGCCTTTCATGAATATAAGAAGATTGCATCCTTGTATATTGATCTAGCATACGGATCATGAAACGACCATCCCTAACCAATGATTCCTGCTCCAATGGTTCTCCACTTGGCCCCATGGGCCTTTCATAAATTCATGTCAAGGTCGTATTCATGGGATCCGGTTCGTAGACCTCTGCAGCATCGTAATCATACTCATCCTCCACAATCATATTATGGAGGATGATGCAAGTCATCATAATACTTCTCAGCACCTCCTCATCAAACATACGCGCCGCACCTCGAATAATCAACCACCGAGCTTGGAGGATGCCAAAACACCTTTCGACATCTTTCTTGTATCCTTCTTGATATGAAGCAAATAATCTTTGCTTCTAGGATCGGGGATTCGGAATGGATTTGACAAATGTGGTTCACCTCTGGTAGATGCCGTCTGCTAGATAATACCATGTCTGATAGACGATATTGTTGATTTGATAGGTGATATTCGGGGCTTTACCTCTCAAAACATCGTTGAAAACCGAGGATTGACTCAGCATGTTAAGGTCATTTTGAGATCCGGCAACTCTGAAGAAGGCATGCCAAACCCATGTATTGAAACCAATAACGGCTTCAAGGATGATACTTTTTTGGCCTTTTCTATTTCGTAATCTCTTTGCCAGGCAGTTAGGCAATTCTTCCATTGCCAGTGCATGCAGTCGATGCTACCAATCATTCTTGGAAATTCTCGAGCTTCGGCTTTTTGTAGAAGCCGTTTGAGGTCCCTGGACATAGGTCTGCACAGGTAGTCCCTAGTGTACAGAGTTTTGACTGCATCACAAAATCTTACCAAGGCCTCCAACGTAGTGGACTTCCCCATCTAGGCAATCTCATCCACCAGATCAGCAGATGAATCATACGCCAACATTCATATAATAGCTGTAAGCTTTTGCTCCGGAAGAAGTCCCAAAACCCCAGCAGCATCACATTTTTGAACAAAGTATGCATCATAATTGCAAATATCATGCATGACTTTCTTAAACAAATGGGGTTGCATTTTATACTGCCTTCGAAAATCAACATCAGAGTACAAAGAAGTTGAGATAAAATAATATTCCAAAAGATTCTTACCCCGAGAATGCCTATGTCTGTCGACATTCGGGCCACAATAGACTTGTGAACCACGACGGCGACCTTGATTCTCTTCATCAAGCAAAGCCACTGCTATGACAACTTGTTGATCTTCTTCTCTCTGCAACCTTTGCCTTTCAGCCCGTCTACGACTTCTCTCATTTGTTTCTCGCTCTTGCCTCTCCAAGCATCTCCTCATGTCTTCCATTGAGAATGGAGTATGAATTCTAAACTATGAGAAATGAAAATATAGAAAGATGTGGTGTGAGAGATATGAGCTGAGCCTCTTGTTTTATAGAAAATTTTGGCCATATAGAGATGACAAGTGGCTCGATTTTAGAGGATGAAAATTTTATCTGAATTTTGAATTTTGAAATTCATCCGAAATTTGAATTTTGAAATGTATTTGAATTTTGAAATATATCTGAATTTTGAATTTTGAAATGTAGCTGAAATTTGAACCCAAAAATCTTATCCGGGAATTTTATCCAATTATGAGATATGAATAATCGTGACACATAGGAACCCGAAAATATTATTCAAATTAATTATTAAGGTAAAAAAATTTGTGAAAAAAAAAAAAAATAAATAGTAATTGCCCTTTGCCATGACAACGGGTGGAAACACACATTGCTTTTTGCAAGGGCAACTACTATTCACGTGAATAGTGGCTGCCCTATCCCCCTCTCCAAAACCCACCTTGCCACCTTACCATGACAAAGGACAAATGGGTAGAGTTGCTCTTAGCATTCCTCAACAAATCCAATACTATTTAAAAATTAAAAAATACACAGAAAACATTTCTCGACATAATTCGAAGGTGGACACAGATGAATGGACAGAAAGCTTATAAGAACTAGAAATTAGAAACGCTGAAATTATTAAGTAATTATTTATGTACAAAAAGGAATGGCAAATCCTCAAACATTATCGAAGGTATGTAAATATAAAAAAAAAAATCTAAATCAAAGAATGTGTAATATGTACGAAGGAGCCAAGGCAGAAAAGCATCAGGTTTCAGTGCAAATGCTGCACCAACGGGGACAAGCAAAGGATAGAACACATCAAAACTGAAGCTTCCTCAACAGAAAAGTGAGACTCGTCGCAAATGTGGATTCCTGGCTTCAAAAATTCCACCATTTCTTCTTTTTCTTTAAGCTTGGTGGAGGAAGTTCTGAAGATGAAAACGAAACAACTGTTAATGCCAGTAATATCATTTCATTTGTCCTCTTGTTTTCCCAGTAGATGTATGTAAAAAGAAAAAGCTTCTTTTCATTTACCTCCTTCAGGATAAATTGAATTGTAGTGCACCTCAGCCCAAAAGCTCAAGCAAATAACTGCACAAGTAAACTATAAGTAAAACATGACCGAATACGGTGAAAATTTGGGAGCGGGGGGAAAAATAATGGAAGTACTGTTACCTCTGTTGGACTTTTGAACATGCGGAAGGATCTCAATGTAACATGTATCCCTGAAGGAAGTTATTACAAATACCTTGACACCATACTGCAGTACAATGATAGACATATCAATGACAAATTGAAATGACTAAGTTTCTATATGAACTGACGACACCTCGTGAAAGCAATAGACCACTTGGCCCAACTTTTCATGAACAAGTGAGAGAAAAATGAAAGGGAAAAAAAAAAAAAAGAAAGTAATATTTCAGTGACTCCCCGAGAAACTTCAATGAAAGGTCCTTGCTGATTCAAAAAAAAAGGGTTTAGGGTTTAAAAAAAAAGAAAGTAATATTTCATGCAACAAACAAACAAAAATATTGCCTAGTGTATGACCTACAGACACAAGATATGCAAATTTAAATGGGTCCCATAAAATCATTACCATCTTGTTGCACTTTTACATAGAATACTAAGAACTGGAACTTGTGTAACATCTCGTCATACAGGAAGAAATAAGCAGCAAAATTGAGAATGGAAATTCCCTCTAGAATAAACTTAGAAGAGCCCACCTCCTCAATCAGGAAAGTTACTCATGTAAAAGTTCAATCTATGCACCAATTTAGCAACTAGACAACAGATATGCTTTTAATAAAAAAACCTAGCAAAAAAATAGTGCCTCATACCGAATCTGCCGCAGCCTGCAATGTGACATGATCACCCCATTCACCACTCCTGGTTCAACCACATCAAGAAGAACAACTAAATAAGCAAAAATAGATGTAAGATGGGAAAACATGAATAAATTAAGAGATTAGCACAATACTTGCTCATCTTCTTTAGATAATCAGTATAAGCCATAGGAACATAAGCCTCATACATTTCTGGGTGACTCCTGAGCTGAGAGATCAAAAGATGAGTACAAACAATAAGCATATTGGATATCATCTGCAACAGCATCACAAAAATAATTTAAATTAAACTCCTAAAGATTCATTTACTGAAATGCCAACCAACCTGTTGATTAACTTGTTCTCTTACAACACCATGGTACTCAGGAGAACGATATAGTTGATCTGATAAAGCACGAAACTGGGGAAATAAGATGCTAGTGAGACACTATCAAGTTAACTGAGTAAAGGACTGTAAGTCATAACACATAACATATAGTGAGATATGTTTCCACTCTAAATTACATGTAGAATACATAAATTCAAGCGGTGCAGTTACAATTTAGAAAGCAACATCAGCAAGGCTAGACGGGACAATTCACAAATCATAGGTATGCATCATTCTAAATCTCATCAGATTATTCACAGTGAATAAACCTTTTGATGCAGTCCAATAAAATTTTGCTCATTAAAGAGAAAGAAACTGATAGAACAATGCTATTTGTGTCACAACAATGGGGAAAAACATGTAGTTATGCAATAACTTTGAGAGTTTCAAGTACAAGAATTTAAAAGTAAAGTTCAAAATAAGACCAACCTGACAGTTACCATCTCCCTGGACCTTACACTCCACCAAATCATACAACTGCAGTCTATTAAAGAAGAAGGAAAATATCAGACATCCGAAGTGAAACATTTCTGAAACTTTCCCTATAGTTAAAATCAAACCAACAGGAAACAAAACACACTGAACATCCAATTTGAGAACAAAAGAAAATGACAATAAAAATGTAATTGAAAGCAAAGTCACAACTGCTGGCGTGGCATACAAACACACTGAAGTTATGCGCTTGATGCCAATACAGCAGAAGAACGAAACCATGCACTACTGTCCAAACATTCCTTAACTACAAATTATTGTCTCCCCTAAATCTATGTATATGCTCCTCTACTCCGTCCCTCCAAGAATCACGTATCACAACTGCTATTTTGGTGTTCTAATTTTAACTGCTAATTTCAGTATTTTAATTTTTAAAGCTTATTTCAAGTTACCTCTGATTGCGTGCCAAACACAATAATCTAATCGCCAGTATAGGCCTTCCAAAGTTATGACGAGCGCTTTTTAATAGTGTTTTTAAAGGGCAGAGATGATAGAAATCAATTTAGAAAAATCACCAGCAATACAACTTCATAGTCAGCAGTGAATCCATCAATATAGAGGATCTAGATCAATATCATGCTATAGCTCAACATACCTCAATTAAATCCATTTTGATAGCTTAAGAAAATGACAAGTAAATCTATGAAATAAAATAATAGACAAAATAAAATTTGAAAATATATCCCTGGAGATGATTCATTACTCATACAAATTAAGTACATAACCCTCAGGGGAAATAACATAAATACCTTTCTAACAGCCTTTGATGATCTGATATCTCTTCATCAGCTGAGGGTATGTTCTCATTCGTTCTAGGAATATGCTGCAAAAAAAGAAATGATGATAGTAAGACTCCCAGTTTAATGCAATAAAGGGGAAGACAATGAAAATTTTGTATTGGCAGGATGCAATACAAAACACAATCAGCGTGGCTGGACCGAATAACCAAAAGCACTGAAAAAGGATATTCCAATAGATGGCCAGAAGATGATAACACAAGTAAAAGTAATCTTCTATGGTAAAATGCCAGTAGGACGACTCCATAAAGCTAGACTTACAGGAACAGAAACCAACTGATTCAATCTTCTCCCCACTTCACCATCAAGAGTAGATTCATCTGTTATGTCCAATGAATGTAAGAAGTCTTCCCTATTGACAGAGCATTCTCCTTCACTATGATCGTTTGCTTCCTCGCTTCCGTGTCTCCTAGGATCATCTGCCTCATTTTCTTTATCTCTATAATCATCAGTGTCTATCTTTATGTCAAAATCATTCACTGTATCCTGAACATTTTGAAGCCCTACAAATTTCCAGCATTTCATTACAATAAGGAGAACAAGTATGCAACCTCAAATCATAGAACTAAATGAGAATGTCTGTTTACAGAATCCCATACCAGAACCACTGTGTCTGTTTGAAGGACCAAGCCAATCCTGCCCTAGAATTGACGACTCCAAATTCCCATCTTCACAACCAGAAACTCCTGATGCTTCTGCAGAAGCAAGTCTCGATAACTCTTCTTGGTACGTCTGAGCTATAATCTCATCATTCTCCACAATGCAAGGCTCAATATAACCTTCTCTAACATACTCTACTTGACTAAAATCCTGGTCATAACGAGTAACAGTACTGTGCGAACTATCATTCGAAAGAGTACAAACATCATCCAAGAGATGGAGACCCCAGCGAACAACGTCAGGATCAAGCTTATACGATGTCATGAGCCTGTGTAACATTTAACAACACTCCAGCTTTTCCAGAAGCAACCTAGCAAGGCCAACATATTTCAATAACTAAAAGAAACGAGTAAAGGGTATAATCATATACATTGGAAACTAAATTTGCAATCATAACATCTAAAGTTCATAATCATATAATCAATTGCCTTAAAATCTATCTCAAATTTCAATCACTAACCCCATTATCAATTCAAAAATCTGAACTTTAAATCAACCCAACAGAGGAAAGAAAAAAGGGGACAAATACACTGCACATAACGTTAAGAAAACTGAAATTTCACAACTCACAAAACCCTAAAGTCCAAACTTTTGAATCTTCTCAACTACTGAAATCAAATCCAGAAAAGGTTCAAACTTTGAATTTACAACATACCCAGATACAGAAAACCAACATGAAAAACAATTAATTTAAACTAACAATGGTGATGTATACGAACCTTTAAATCAAAAGAATGGTCTTTGGGGACAAAACAATGTTGGAGACTAACTGAAAAGACGTTGAGAAGGCACGCGCCACCTTGCCAATAAGGAAAAGAATAAAAGGGAGGAAGATAAGAAGTTTGTTGAAATTAGAAACCGCCGTTGGATTCAGCGTGCTTTCTTGAAAATCGAAAATCCCGTTGGTATTTATACATGGCTCGCTTTTGTACATACGGAAACCGGGCCATGATGATTTGGCACGCGGGCATTGGTAACCGGGGTTTGCCGGTTTGCCGGTGATTGTGCCACGTTTCGTGTTGCTGAGGAACGATTTGGGACAGAGATGGATGCGTGAGCTTCTTTGGTTCCATAAAAAAGAGTAAAAAAATACAAACCTGAAAAAAATATAAATTGTAGCATGACTCCGATTGAAGTCTCAAATTCTAGAGAAAGAGTCGTGTTGGACAAATTATTAGACGAATTATTGTGATTTTTAATTTTGATGAATTTACTTAAATGATCAGCACATGTAAAATTATCAGAAATTATTAATTAAATAAGGATAATATAGTAAATTTATACTTTTTTATATTAAAAAAATTAAAATTAAAAGAAAATTCAGAAAATGGATTCTATTTTTATGAAACACAACTACCAATTATCTTTTTTAATTCTAAAATAAATTTTTTTTTTAAAAAAAGTCTCTCACAGTGTATAAGAGGCTAGTATATATAAAGCAAAATGCAGAGAATAGTAAACACATTCAAAATACCATAAAATGTCATTGGTTAATGCAAACATTAAGAATTGAAATTATTAATTAAATGAGGATAATATGATAAATTCACACTTTTTCATATTAAAAAAATTAAAAAAAAATCAGATAATGGATTCTATTTTTATAGAACACAACTACCCATTATCTTTTTAAATTCTAAAATGAATTAAAAAATTAAAAAAAAAATATCTCAAGCGTGGAAGCTCTTGCGGAGAGGCTAGTCAATATATGTACTAATTAAATTTTAAAAGATAAATTATTAATATAAGAGGCAATAAATTTCTCATTATTGTAAGTGTGGCTCCTTCAATCAAATTATAAAATATTTGATCTTGAAGACGTGGGATATGTGTAACATCCCACATCGACCAACGGAGAGGGGGTGATGTGCTTTATATGTATATGTTCGCCTCCATCTAGTACGAGGCCTTTTGGGAGTTCGAGTCATGGGAACTCGAGTTAAGCGAGTTGAGGGCTAGAGCAATCCCAAGATGGGTGACCCACTGGGAAGTTATTGTGAGTTCCGAAACAAAACCGTGAGGGCAGAGAGGAGGTCCAAAGTCGACAATATCGTCTACTGGCGGACTGATTCTGGAATGTGACAATATGTCAGTTGGCCAAGATTTATGTGTCCGCCTCCTTGCACTTGAGGTCGATTCCCATTTCCATACATTATAGAATAGTTTAGAATATTGCTTTGTCAAAGAAAAAGAAAAGTTGATGTTCTTCTTTTTCTTTATCATTGTATTGGCCATTTTAAATTAGTCCAGTTGTCTTTAAATCATACTACAATTGATTTTTTTTTTTTTGAAAACTCTCCAGTATACCCTTAAATTCAAAAGCTGGCAATATTTAATATTTTAAAAAATTATATAAAAGAAAACAGTGTAATTATCGACAAAAAAAAGAAAAGAATAATGTAATTTTCTTTAGAAGACCCTTATGTTTAAATTTTTAATAACTCAAAATTGCCGTCATTTGATAAAAAATTCTCAAAACGCAATTGCTTCATTTGAAAGTGCTTCTGAAACAAGTTATCCTCATAAGTGCCTTTATTGGAACTACTTTTAGTACAAGGATGTTGAAATTTTTATTACAAATTTACGTTCTGTCTAAATAAACATTTGGAAGTTCTTCCTTATGAAGCACCTAAAAAGGTGTTTTCGTAACTCATAAATTAATTTTAACTTTTCATGTCCAACTCTACGAGAACTGTTCTTGATCAACAATGGCTGATACTTGAGCTTCCCCTCACCCACTGCACTCCTCCTCTTGGCTCTTTCAAATAAGCTATGGGACTTATTAAACAATATAATAAATTAAAGGGACCTTGTTCAATTCCTATTAGGGAAATTGGGCAATTTTGAAAACTCGGTTTTTTATTTTATTTTTACGAAGCAATATTCTAAACTGCTCTAGAGTTTTTTTTACGAAGCAATATTCTAAACTGCTCTAGAGTTTTAAGAATATGACCGTGGCATAGCCCTCCAACCCCTTTGAATTATAGCAGTCAAGGAAGTTTGAGCAAGAATTGTATAGAATGTTATCTATAGGCATTTTGATATAATTAACCTAATTTGATTATTTTGATATAAAATGTTATCTATAGGCATCAGTCAATGAGGATTTTACACTTCTGTTTCCACACTAAACACAGCAGATTGCCATTACATGATCCTGTAAAAAAGAAAAAGAAAAAAAAGAAGCATCATTGTTAGATGAGCCATTGCATGATCAAACCAATTATGCCAATTCCCATTGTGCTCCCCAACATCTTTCAACATGTGTTCACAAGCTTTGGTCTCCATGTTTGCCAATTTAAGCAACCATTCTCTCCAATCAATGGATCCACAAACATCCTTCTTAAAACCTCTCTCTTGGACTCTCTGTAATATTCATCTTTGGAGTCCACACCCTTCAGAGGGAGTTCGGGGCTTCCCATATCCGTTGTCTCCATAATTCGGTTCAACATTTCCACGACTTCGCTCATTTTCGGGCGTGATCTAGGCTGTCGCACCAAGCACCGGCTGGCCACAGCTGCTAGTTTTTGGGCAGCCTTGAGGGAATAGTTCCCTTCAAGCCTTGGATCCAAAATCAATTGGAACTTCTTTGGATCTGAAGAGAGGTGTGGCCTCACCCATTCCAAGAGTTTTTGCTCATTCTTGGGTCGGTTTCTGTCCACAGGTCGTCTGCCTGTGATGAGTTCATAAAGGAAAACTCCATAGCTCCATACATCACTTTTAGATGTGAGATGTCCGGTTTGAATGTATTCAGGAGCTGCATACCCTACTGTTCCAACAACCTGTTGAAAGATGACCAATTGGAAAGTAACTTGAAAAGTTAGAAAGAAACCAGAGAGACCTTTAATTAATGTGTAAGTTCATGACAATGTCAAACTTTTGTAGGATATGTACAGTCTATTTGCAACTGTTACATATTACTGAATCAACTTTGCATGCATAATTGAGCTATCTGTTTCACCTTCTTGACATGCTTAATTAATATTTGAGAAAAGATTCTAAGGTATATATATAAACATACCGCAGTAGAGACGTGGCTCAATCCATCTGAAGGCCCAAGTCTAGCCAATCCGAAGTCAGATAACTTGGCATTCCATTGTTCATCTAAAAGTATGTTTGAAGACTTGAAATCCCTAAAGATAATCTGCGCCACAGATAATAATTTAAGAAAAAACAAAATATGAGAATCAGTGGAAGCAGAATGGAAACTCATCCAATGAAGAGTTATAGCCTGAAAAGATATACAGCTCCCTTGTGTCCCGGTCACAGTTTAGATAGTCCTATCTTTCAATCAGAGAGACTTTACATTATAGCCTTATTCTCCTGTTAATCTTGTTGCAAAATTGAAGAAAAAATTTAACATTCCTAGCCAAAATCTGTACTTAATTTTCACTTGAAAATCATATTGCATATAGCAAATAACAGACCAAATTGATCCCAAAAAGGAAATTGTGGCTTTGCCATTAGATTTCTGTATGGAAATGAACTGGTGTTGACAAAAACTACACCACTTAATAAATACCAACCTACTAGAGAAAATGTATATGTTCTATGTGAGACACCCCAATCTTTACTATAACTGCACCAAGGATTAGAAATTACCTGAAATTCCATCCCTTCATGGAGGTATGCTAAGCCACGAGCAGCATCCTGGGCGATTTTCATTCTTGTACCCCATGGAAGAGCTATCTGAAATCGGCTTGATAAGTGATCCTGCACACTCCTGTTGGGCATATATTCATATACAAGGAGCCGCTGGATCCCTCTTTCATCATCCTCAGCACAGTAGCCTAACAGTTTGACAAGATTAGCATGTTCAACAACCCCTAAAACATTCACTTCAGTCACCCACTCTTTATGGCCCTGTTAGACAAAAGACAGTAAAAAAAAAATCAAACATCTAAAGAAATGCGTTGCATAGTGCGAATTAGAACTGAAAAAAAAACAGAGGAAAAAGAAAATATGTGACAGCAATTCCTTTTTGTTCTTTTTCAGAAAAATGATCCTACTGGCTGTTTACACTTCGCTTATCTTGTTTGTAGATTTATAGGAAGCCATAAAAAGTTTTCTTCGGGTTGACTTACTAAAAGTAGCAGAACTAGGGATTCATAACATGACAAATGACAACTGGGACACGATTACCATTATAGTGATGAATTTTTCCAAGCTTGAGTTTTGACAATTTTCAAGAAAGCGTAAATTTCCTTACATAAATAATCCTTGCTAATTTCTCCTCAACAACCATTAGTTTGCTATTTATCAGAACTTTCTTATTTTTAAGTCAACTAGTGCAATAGTTCCTGTCACAGTTACCAGATCAGAATTTTTTACTCTCACCGTTAAATTAGCAACTGTAGACTATGCTAGGTTTGGACCTGGTATCAATACAGAGAAGAAGACTTGCCTGAAATCCCCTTTTACTCAGTTGTTTAACAGCAACATCTATCTTTTTATGTGGATCTTCTGTGGTCCGGATGACACCCCTATACACACCACCAAACCCACCCTCTCCAAGCATGAGGGAGAGACTAAAATTCTTTGTTGCTGCTTTTAACTCTGAGCATGTGAATTCTCGGAGATTACTCTGTCGCTGCGACAATGCTGCAAATGACTTGGCAGAGGATGCTGTGCTAAATTCTGTGGCATTCTGAGAATTAGACTCAGAACCAGATTTTCTTGGGTCACGATCAAGTGAAAAGAAAGGGGAAGTGGAACGAGTAGAAGTAGACTTCGTAGTCTTTGCTTCATCATTCTTCTCTTTGTTGTAGAAATAAAAACACTTCATTGCCTGCAGAAAGCTGATGGCCTCACTGCATTAGACAAACACAATTGTTGTCATATCTTAAGAATTTCACATATAAAAAAGACGAAAACCCCGGGTGTTAATGAAAATTCAAATGGACTATACCCAAAATTTGCTCTTCATACATTCAATTAGAAAACATTCATATCTTAAACTTAAATTAAATGTTTCAATAATTTCACCATAAAGGTAGAAAAGGCTTTGAAAACTTTGATCTGCCAATTGCTCTCACAACTCTCTCTTTTTCCTATATATCCAAATTATTTCCCCAGAAATTTTATATATTTACAATACCTAATCAAACAGTCTAATTATGAAATTAATACCTAACACAGCCTAAATTTTCATCTCATATACCAGAAACTTCCTCAGACCTTATCTTTAAGCATTCATGTACTGACTCTGGTCAAATTTGCACAAATCCTTTATTTGAGACAAAACATTAAGGCAAAAGAAGAAAAAAGTCAAACCAAGATAAAAATCTAAGAATCAAATTATTGGGGAAACTATCATCAAGACCCAGAATCTCATTTCATTTCCAGTCAAATGAATTCTCATAAACAGTAAAATTCATTGGCATGCATAAGGTAAAAAAAAGGTCAATTCACTCGCCAAAACAGAATTCAAGTACACAAAGAGAACTCACCTCTCACATATGTTGTTCAAGCCCTACAGATATCATTGCAGGAATAATTTGCCACCCCATGCAGTTAGTCTTGGTCCTTCTAAAGAGAGACCTGGGATCCTGCAAAAAGGCTTAAGAGCATCCAAGGGAACAACGAGCACTCCATGATCTAAGGCAAGTCAATACAAGGCAGCTGGGGTCTAGCTCAACAACTAAGCACCCCAATGGAAAAAATAAAACAAAAAACAAAAAAAAATATTGAGAGAGCGGAGAGAGAGAGAGAGAGAGAGAGAGCAAAAGACAGACAAATATTGGTAAAGGGAGAGAGCAAAAGATACCCAAATATTAAAAAAAGAGAGATTGTATTGTATTTGTAGGGGAAGAAAGTTATGTATGAAAGCGAATACCGAGTGAGAAGATTTAGAGATGGATGGATAGCTTTGTTTTAAAGAAAAGGTGTGAACTTTAAAGTGGGTTGCTCAAAGAACGAGTCATCATGCTAGCAAAACCAGCAAAAGAAGAAGAACCAGTCATCATCTGCACAGTTTATAATAATATGTGTTGTATATTTAAATGCTTGTTTTTACAAAGAGAGGTTGTTGCAAGTTGGAGACCACACACCCCAAAATTGCTTGATTCTGTGGGGTAGCTTAGCCCATAAAACATCCCAAGGTTCAGAAGTTAGAATAAATCTACTTCTAGAAGCTGCATGAACATGCCCAAATGCTGCCAATTATTTAATTCCAGCCACATATATAATATATGGATTTATCATGCTTTCAATTTTCTTAACAGTAACAAATCATTTGACCCAAAAACAGAAAATAGTGTCAAATCAGAAAGTTGGAAGCATCTGTAATGCAAATCAACATGTTTAAGCTGCTCATTTTGTATCTTAAAACTAAAGCAGAACCAAATTTTTAATTTTTTTTTTGGGTCTAAAAGCAGAACCAATATCTTGAAATGTGTTTCGTCCAAAAAAAAAAAAAAAATCTTGAAATGTGTAAACTTGGCTTATGTTTTGGTTGAAAATCATAGCAAATTAACAATAAGGCACATTCATCAAGCTTTGTTTCTGTCAATTATTTGAATAATAAATTAGTTTTTGTTTTTGTTTTTGTTATTTGTTAAGGAGAGGATGAAGGGAGAAGTATATATTGGATTGTCTCAAGATTGCCCCTCAAGCATTTGAGGAGGAAGGTAGAGTTGGCCTAGTTTGAGGCTGTACTACTGTGTCATTGGGTGGGCCGCTCTGATACACTAGAGGATCCTTCTGACAATTACATTTAAAATTTAGTTTCATTGCAATTTTCTATAACCTAATCCAGATTAATGAATATTCTACTTCATCTCTTTGCATAAGCAAATATAAAATCTGCACGTTCGTGCGCATGTTATTAATGTATAATTTGATTCCCAGCCAATATGAGAGGGACAAATTGACTTATCAATTACCACTAAAAAGTACAAGTGCCATCATTTAAATTACAGAATAGAGATTTCTCACACACAAAACTAAGATGCCACTAAAATTCGAACCTGATATTTCCGATTCTACCTCTGATATGCAGGCATAAGCCTATTTTATTGGGCAATAGTGATGAACTATTTCCTTAATTTATACTTAAAAATATCTATAATTATGGACTGGGCTTGAGTACCTTTTTCTTGACTCTTCATCAAAGGCCTAATATAGAGCCCAACAAAAGTAAGATAGGCTTATCGCAACTAATACAGGCCTGTGCCAAAAGGAAAACCCATAATTCACGTTTCTTCTTAGAAAATATATTCTTAACAGGTAATAATTTTATTTTTATTGATTTCCTGTTCTAATATATATTTTTTTGTCATAAATTATATCAAAAGGGCAAAAGAAACAACTGTGATTGGCTCTCTTTTTCTTGTATAATTCTATTATTTGTACCACAAGTAAGGATGATGACACACATGTAAAAGTAGGTTCCATTTTATGAAAGATGCATGAATCATGCAACATGGCCTTATAAAATTACCCTAAAAAAATATTTTAATTAAGGAATTTAAGCTTATTGGTGTATTATTCTATGTGTATTAGCTGTAAACCCCATGTTTTGGGAACTCCATTAGTAATTCAGAAGTTCTAAATTAGATGAGTAAATCAGAAAAGAAAATTTTAAGTTATATAAAAGTAATATTTAATAACTTAATGCAATTAATTATTGTAAATTATTTGTATAATTATTTTTATTAGTGAAACACGCTTTTGCCTCCCAAATGGCGCATAGATTTAACAAAACCCTCAAACCTTTGTCCCGCGGAATTGTTTCAGACACAGAAAATAAGACAAGACATGTCTGAAAGCCGGCACGAAGCAAACTAGTTCGGACGTGCGTTTATTTACTTCTTTCTCAGGCCCCACTCATTGGATCTTCTTCTTCCTTCTCTCACCCACGTTCTTTGCTTCTCTCAAGCTCTCTTCCATTTGACTTCTGAACTCAACCCCAAAGCACATGGCCTCTGTTTCTCTCTTTCTCTCTATCACCCATTAACCAGAAAACCCCTTCAGTTTGTTTCCAAGCCCGCATTCAGATCTCAAACCAAGTTCCTTTTTTTTATTTTGGGTCAGTCTATTAAGCAGAGAAAAAGGGTTAAACCCAGAATTCTTTTCTTTTCCTTTCACTTTTTTCCACTAAATTTCCAAAACCCATTTGAAATTTGGTATTTCTTTTTCATAATGAGCTCCAAGAGCCTCAAAGGCACCAACTTTTGCACATTTGCTTCACTTGGCATCTTAGCTTTGAGCTTGGTGCATTGGGGGCAATTGGTTCAGTGCCAAGATGTTGGTGACAATGATCAAATTGACAACCCTGCTGTTCTTCCTTTCATCACCCAGATTCTCTATGGCCGCATATCCAATGTCACAGCAGTTCTCAGTCGACAGATTAGCAATCGTTCCAGCTTCTGCATAAAGGACCCGTAAGCTTTATTCACTTCTACTCTCTCTGTTTTGTTGCTGAGAAAATGCTTGAAAAAAAGAAGAAGAAGAGGGTGATTGAATTATAAGAATGGGTTGTGAGAAGTCAACTCAACTTAACCAATGGAAGCATAATGTTTATTCTTTTACTTATTGCAATTGCTCAGTTAGACTATTCTTAGAGTTTGATATAAAATTTGTGTTTCAGGGAAGCTGATTGGAACCAGGCTTTTAATTTTTCATCCAATGTGGAATTCTTATCTTCTTGCATTCAAAAGACTAAAGGTATAAGTACTTGTAATTAGAAGGAAGAGTGAATCTTACTCTGTCTGGTTCTTAGGAAATGGACAAATTCAAAATATTTTTGTTTGTGTCTTGGCAATCAAATGTAGATGTTTGTTTTGCTTCATTATATCTAGCTTAGAGTGGCTGAAAGATTTAAGGGTGGCAGAAGTGAATATTTAATTTATTTTACCTGGTTGTTTTGATGGTTCAACAGGAGACGTTGCACGGCGCTTGTGTACAGCAGCAGATATGAAGTTCTACTTCAACAATTTCTTTGAAAAATCCAAGAGTGCAAATTACTTAAAACCTAACAAGAACTGTAATTTAACCTCATGGGTTTCTGGGTGTGAGCCAGGATGGGCTTGTAGTGTTGGCCCAAATCAGCAGATTGACCTAGAAAATTCACAGGACATCCCTGCCAGGACTCAGACCTGCCAGCCATGTTGTGAGGGTTTCTTCTGTCCCCATGGCATCACATGCATGATACGTAAGTAATTTAAATCCTTTAGTGTTTTCTTTCTTAATAATCTTCTGAGAAAGGACAGAGTATGGTGTTGATGATGTATTGTTTTACTTTAAGGCCTTTTAATCAATATCTCCCAGTAATTAAGTGGTACTTTGTTTCTATGTAATGTATTTTCCTTGATTATAGGATGCTTCTGATTATTTCTTTGCTTTCTTCCAATTTCTTGAAGCTTGCCCATCGGGTTCTTATTGTCCCATGGCAACTCTGAACAAAACAACTGGTGTGTGTGAACCGTAAGTTCAGATTCTAGCTTTAATGATCACTTTATTTATGCTGTTCAACACAGCCTATAATGTGTCAAAACTATATTTTGATGTGGTTTTGCAGATACATTTACCAACTACCTCCAGGGAAACCAAACCATACTTGTGGAGGAGCAAATATATGGGCTGATGTTGGTAGTAGTAGTGAAGTATTTTGTTCAGCTGGATCATATTGTCCAACCACCGTGAAAAGAATTCCTTGTAGTAGTGGGTATTAAGTTCTTCCCTACATCACTTATCAAACTTGTTCAATTTTTAGTTAATTGTGTGCTCATCATATTCTTGAATTATATACGAGGCATGCAATTTGTCCTTACTTCCTTCATATTATATGCTCTTCCTATTAAATATTTGTTCATCCAATTGCAGACACTACTGCAGAATGGGTTCTACATCTGAGAAACGTAAGTTTTATTTCAATCTATTTCTCAATTGCAGCATTTTTGTAAGCGATTGCGCCCCTTTTCCTTCTAACCTGGAATTGGGACTGTAGTTTATCCAGTACTTTCTGCATAAAGCAGCTGACCATTCATTGTTTTATGTTACAGGCTGCTTCGCATTGACTTCCTGCAATCCAAGCACTGCAAATCAAAATATGCATGCATATGGAATAATGCTTATTGTAAGTTGGCCACTTTATAGAAACAAAAACTCAACAGGGTTCAGTCTCACATTGATCTTTCATTTAAAGCACACTCTGCTTATCCTAATGAAAGTGCCTATCTGATATATTCCAAAACTCCTGTTTTTTGTCTTACTGACTTTCTATATTATACATATTTTAATTTTGTGAAACATACTTATGTTCTTCATTTCTTATGCAGGCAGCTCTGAGTACTCTGCTACTTATTATTTACAATTGTTCTGATCAAGTTCTCACCACTAGAGGGAGGAGACTGGCCAAATCCCGAGAAGCAGCAGCCAGAAGTGCAAGGGAAACAGCAAAAGCACAACAAAGATGGAAATCTGCAAAAGATGCTGCTAAGAAGCATGCAAGTGGATTGCAAGCTCATTTATCACGTACATTTTCTCGGAAAAAGGACACCCCAGATCCTGAGAAACTTAAGATTTTAAATCAGTCTAAACCTGACATAGATGATGGACTTCCGATATCACCACATCCAAGTACATCTGGTGTCTCTTTGTCCTCACCTGTGCCATCAGAAGGAAAGAAAAAGGAACCTAGTGAGCTCATGCAGATTATGCATAAAATTGAAGAGGATCCTGATTGTTATGAAGGTTTCAGTATTGGAGCTGAGGATACAAATGTAGGAAATGTGCCAAAAGGAAAACAAATCAATACTCATAGCCAAATTTTCAAGTATGCTTATGCTCAACTTGAGAAAGAGAAGGCTCAGCAGCAAGAGTACAAGGACCTTACCTTCTCAGGGGTGGTTAAAATGGCTACTAATCATGAAATAAGGAAAAGGCCTCTGATTGAGATTTCTTTCAAAGACCTAACACTTACTTTGAAAGCAAAAAACAAGCATCTATTGAGGTGTGTAACTGGTAAAATTAGGCCTGGCCGCATTACTGCTGTCATGGGTCCATCAGGGGCTGGAAAAACGACTTTTCTTTCTGCCCTAGCCGGAAAAGCAATTGGATGCAATATGACTGGTTTAATTCTTATAAATGGAAAGAATATATCAATCCATTCATATAAGAAAATCATAGGTTTTGTGCCACAAGATGATATTGTGCATGGAAACTTGACTGTGGAAGAGAATTTATGGTTCAGTGCGAAGTGCAGGTATGCCACATACAGCTCTTTACAGATTCCACTCCAACAGAAAATATTCTATTCACATGTTAGTCATCTTTGCTACAATTTTATAAATTTATTGTTATAGTTTATTGTCAAAATGCTACTGAAATGTTTACAATGAAGTGATGATGCAAAATTCATGAACCCCACACAACCTTTGTAGCATTGTATGAATTTTCTGCAAACATGTGTGTTTCCTGCTTCATGTTCTGAATGCCAGTTTGTAATTCACAATAACAAGTATAATAGCCCATAAAAGAGCATGGTTTAAACTACTAATTTGAATAGTTAGTACTTTCAATGTTAAAAAAGGTTTCACATTTTTATTTATTCCTGGTTGAAACCTTTTCCTTTCTGATATAGCTAGAGGTATAGAAAGTGGAACCAAAAGAGGGTCATTGTTTGGATATTGTATTTGTATGTCCAAAAATTTTGTATGTCAATCTTACCATATCGACTGCTGCTACTTTTTTATGGTGAACTTCGAATTTTTGAAGGTTATCTGCGGACTTACCAGAACCGGATAAAGTTTTAGTGGTTGAAAGAGTTATTGAGTCCTTGGGGCTTCAGCAAGTGCGTGGTTCTTTGGTTGGAACAGTAGAGAAGCGAGGAATTTCTGGAGGCCAGAGGAAACGTGTAAATGTTGGCTTAGAAATGGTTATGGAACCTTCACTTTTGATTCTGGATGAACCCACATCTGGTTTAGACAGTGCCTCTTCTCAGCTGCTTCTTAGAGCACTTAGACGGGAAGCTCTTGAAGGGGTAAACATCTGCATGGTGGTTCACCAGCCTAGGTAACATTTCCAAACAAGGTCTTTATGCTTTGAAAATTCACCATCTTTCAATGTGCATTGCATTCTTGTATTCTTTGATATTTTTTGCTTGAATAATGTATAGGAACAAAAAAAGGTCGGTGGAATGGGGCCCTTGGGTCTTACTGAAAATGCAAAATTTACCTGTTCAGCATTTTTATAAAAATACTACCTATTATTGTGCAATATTTTATGTTTGTTACGCTGGTGGGCCTACTTTCTCAATGATGATATGCATAGTTTTAGTGCTAGCTACTGGGATTTATTTTACAGCATGAATTGACATGCTCTGTAAAGTTGAGGCATGTATAAAATTACTCTTTCTACTTATTGTTGGATCCTTGAATGTTCCAAGAAGCTTTAATGCATACCCTTGGTTAAAGAGATATAGAACTCATCATAAATGATCAAGTGTGTTCTTTCATAGGATAAGTACTCTCTGCAATTCATTAATGCAAAAAATTTCTGCTTCAGCTATGCGTTGTTCAAGATGTTTGATGATTTGGTACTCCTGGCAAAAGGTGGTCTTACTGTCTATCATGGATCAGCAAAGAAAGTAGAAGAATACTTTGCAGGCCTTGGGATCAAAGTCCCAGACCGTGTCAACCCTCCAGACCACTTCATTGACATTTTGGAGGGTATGGTAGCAACAGAAAGAAGCTCGGGAGTTAGTTATGAAGAGCTTCCCGTCAGATGGATGCTTCATAATGGGTACTCAGTACCCCCTGATATGAGACAGAATGCCACTAGACTTGAATTGTTCTCAACGGATGAAAATTTAAATCCTGAAACAAATCCTTCTGGTGCTGGAACAGCGGAACAGTCTTTTGCTGGAGAGTTATGGCAAGATGTGAAAGGTACTGTGGAACTGCATCGTGATAAGATACGGCTCAATTTCCTGAAGTCCAAGGATTTATCAAACCGGAGAACTCCAGGTTTATTTCAACAATACAGATACTTCCTGGGCAGGTAAACAATCAAGATAGTACAGGTGCATTCAAATTTTACAATTTTTTTTTCTTCAGATAATTGGTTTATTGAAATCTTCGTTTAATTTATTTATTACAATTTTTCTTTTATTGCCAAGAGTTTGATATTCTCTATATTGATGTCATGTCAGAGTTGGTAAGCAGAGACTTCGGGAAGCTCGTATACAAGCAGTCGATTATTTGATTTTATTACTTGCTGGAGCCTGCTTAGGATCACTTGCTAACGTGAGCGATCAGACCTTTGGTGCAGTTGGTTATACTTATACTATCATTGCAGTTTGTAAGTACAATCAATCACAAGTTATTAAGTTTCGTTCTTTATCTACACATGAGAAGCTCAAAGTTACAAGTAGTTTAGTAAATATAGTATATCCGGGTGTCAGTATGAAAGATGGATCAAATCCTCGTGGTGAGGAGGCAGCTTAGTCTCCGTAGTTATTCTCTCTCCTTGGGCACAGAACTGTAAATCTGTCATTTGGTATTTTTCCTATAAGAGAAATTCATATTGTCTTACTGATTAATATAAAAAACTACATACTACTGCCTAAAAGATGCATACTTACATTATATTTTGATGTCGATTTTGACTTTGATGGATCAATATAATAGTTAATGCCAACTCTACTTCCATTCCATTATGAATATGCATAAAGTTTTTTCTTCCTTACCATGTGTCTTGTTGCGATTTCAGCTCTACTGTGTAAAATTGCGGCTTTGAGGTCATTTTCTCTGGACAGATTACACTATTGGAGAGAGAGTGCTTCTGGGATGAGCAGCTTGGCTTATTTTCTCGCTAAGGATACAATTGACCATTTTAATACACTGATCAAACCTGTAGTGTATCTGTCCATGTTCTACTTCTTTACCAACCCAAGATCTAGCTTTGCTGATAACTACATTGTTCTGCTCTGCCTTGTGTATTGTGTAACTGGTATAGCTTATGCTTTAGCAATCTTTTTTGAACAAGGTGCAGCCCAGCTGGTAAGTAATCGAAATGCTCAATTAAAAGATTGTCAACTGCTCGTTCAGTTTTTCACATTCCATTGATATTTACTGACAAACTGCTGTTCTTTGCAGTCGTCAGTCCTTCTTCCAGTTGTGATGACTCTTATAGCAACACGGCCACAAGATAGTGAATTTCTAAAGATTTTAGCTAAATTCTGCTACCCTAGGTGGGCTTTAGAAGCATTTGTGATTGCAAATGCTGAAAGGTACTGCGCCAATTTCCCTATAAAATGATTAGAATACTATTACCTACTGAAAGTGAAAACTTTACCCCTTAATCTAGCAATCTGCTCATCAAAGAGTCTAACTTCGTAAATCCGAGAACTGAAATGGAAGTGTTGGCTTCTGCTAAAAATTTAATAACTATAACAATAACTACTAGTAGATTGTTCTGAATTGTTATTTTGATCTGGATTATCTACTATTCCCCTTTTTTTCTATAGGTATTCTGGAGTATGGCTTATAACGCGGTGCGGGTCGCTTTTGAAAAGTGGCTATAATCTTCATGATTGGAATCTTTGTATAATCATCCTAACGTTCATCGGTATAGTTAGTCGAGCTGTAGCATTCTTTTGCATGGTGACCTTTCAGAAGAAGTGAGATATCAGAGATCAACAATCAGCACACCATTCTTTTGCGGCTCTCAAGACTCGCAAAGTGGAAGTGTTTGAAGTGCATATATCACCCTCAAAGTTCCCAAAAGAAGTAACATACAAATTTATACATTGTTAGGTTGAATAATCTGGCCGAACATTGCCAAAGCATAGGTAAAATGACAGGCGAGATAATAGAGAAGCTTCTTTTTATTACAATTTTTTCCCCTTTTCTTTATTATAGAAATTATGGTATAAAATGGCTAAATATACCGATACAAGAGAGGTTTGCTTGCTCTGAAAATATTGTATGAACTCAAATTCACAATTGTAACATAAAAGAAACAATAAATATGTAATTAACACAACTTTATGAAGTGGATCAAAACATCACTTAAATATCACATTTTTCTATTCAAAAGTAACAATTGACTTTATATATCAAGTTTTTCTACCATGTATTTTGTCAATTTCCTAATTGATTCAGGTTCATTGATTTAAGCTACAAGTTTTAAAAATAATTGGGTCTTTATTGTCAATTTCATTTTTTTATTTTTGTAACTACAAAATTAATTAAATGCTTTCGTTTTTAATTAGAAACGTGTATTTTTTATAGGGTAAATTACTCAAATGGTCCTCAAACTTATACTCGATTTATATTTTGGTCCCTCAATTAAATTATTCTTTCAAATGGTCTATCAACTCTATGTTATTCACTCCATTGGTCCTATCGTTACATTCTGTCAATATTTTCATTAAATATTAGGGAAAATTGGTCATTATTTATCCTAAAATTAGGTTTAATCTAACAAAAAATTAGACGGTATGACAGGACCCGCCCTGGAATTTCCCGAAACTAGGGCCGACCCGTCTTTGTGCCGACGTCACCCCGATGCCAGGCTCACTTACTAAAAACTGAGACTTTCTACAAAAAATTTGGCAATCTCTCCTGTAATATGCATAAACCCAACAACATTCAACCTGCATAATTTACATAATATAAATCTCAACTGCCAGCATACTTTCAACATACAATAATCCAAAATAAAGTGGCCTCCGGCCTCAAGTAATAACCTAACATGGGCCATAACAGAGCATCTAACAGAATTAGTTTACAACAACAGTTTAGTAGAAGGAATTTACACAAGTCCTAACTACGGATGGAACGATTTGATCTCGAACACTGCTTGAAAGCTTCCAAGAGCAACTACTGCCTGGAGAGCGCAAAACAGAAAAATGTGAGTGGACAAAAAACAAAGTTTGCATTTAAAACACCATAATAACCCCACCGTGTAAAAATAATGCTCAAGCATGCAGTTTCACAGATCATAAACCAAATACTCAAAAACATTATTCTCAAAAATCCATTAACCCCCAAATTCTCAAACCACAACTCCATTCCCAAAATTGTGCAGTTGTTACCCAACCTCTACATACATATATATACATATGTATATATATATATATATACTTATCTAAATATAACATATACTTCTCTCCCTATAATGTATCGGGGAAACAATCCAATCGGGGGATTGTTGGCTAGTACGCAGGATTTCAGGAAGTAACCCGCGTCCAGGGATGAGTAGTCCAACTAGTGGACGGAACTCCATAGCTCACACGCCGGCATTGCCAATGACACGTGTAGCTCACATATCCAGTAATAAATCCTACGTGCGCGAGCGACATCATCACACACCGCACGCCAACGACATGTGTGATGAATCAAGCAATATACATACTCTTCCCATACGCGCACGCCAAGCGATCGTATAGGAAGTGTCTCACACGCCGGCACTTTGCCTACGACACGTGTGAGACCCACAATCTCATGGCCTTCCCACCCCACCGGCACTGCCAACGACGTGTGGGAAGCCTAGTAACTAGGGGATGGTACTCATCTAGTATACTCATACATCTCTCAACCATCCCTCAAACTCAAATCTTTTCTCCACTCACACCCACAACCCCTCATACTCTATACGTAGGCAATATAGATAGACATCCCAAAATCCATATAAACATATTCACAATACTTAAATATAGCCATACCCAACATATATTGCCAATACGTATAAGAATATCCAAATCCATGAACCAAATAATTATTAAATCATATATACCATTTAAAACATATGCACAAATCTTTTATCCATAAAAACATGCGTATGCTTGAAAACAAAGTCCACTCACAGGTAATCCCAAGCTGCCCGGCCCCGAGAGGGTCACGCACTACAATCGACGAGCACCTATTTCGAGATATGAACCCTTAATTAATATCACGCACTTCGAAATGGAAATTCACAAAAGAAAATACTTAAATCCCCAAGTTCCCGGTGCGTGTACGTCCAATGGGATATCCTAAGATCCGGTTATAGGTTTAGAAATCGCTTACAATCGAACGGTTAACGCTAACCCACAAACTTTGTATTATTGAATCGGAACATCCGGGGCTCTGATTCATGATCCGCGAATTCCTATAGGATTCTAAGAGTACCTAGATCAACATACTTCAATTTGGAAAAGATCCAACGGTTAGAACCTATCGAACCCGGATAACACACAATATGCAAAATCCGTTCGATAGTCAAATGACATCCAAATTGAGATCCGCGAAATCCTACGCACTCGTGACAACCTAAGGATCTCATCAGAACGTATTGCAGCTCCATCACCCTTGCCCACGAGCTGCCACACGTGCCAGGTTATACTCAACGAGTGGAGCATTTCATTCAACTACGGCCAAGTCCAATTTGGACGGCAAGTGGCCGGAATCGGCGCCGGAAACTCACGGTTTAACCCGGAACTTCACGGCTTCGATCCGGCAACCACCGTCACCATTGTTGTCGCACAACCTAGGAAATAGCTAGAAGGAGAGGAGGGCTACCTGTTCCAAGTGACGGTGTAGCTCGCGATGGCCGTAAACGTCGCCGATGACGTTGACAGTTTTGGCTGAAACTTCACGTCGTTGCCACCGCCGCTTGCCGCATTTTTGATCAAAGAAAATGGGTGGGCTGGGTAGAGGAGGAAGAGAGGAAGCTTTTGCAAGTGACGGCACCTGAAATGGAGGTCGGACGACGGAGTTCTTGCCGTCTGAAATTCCGGCGAAAACGAAAGTCGGGAGGGGATTTCAGCGCAGGGAGAGAGAGAGAATGTGGGGTAAGAGTGAAAAATCTGATTTTCACTCTAACCCTTTATGAAATAATTACCGTTTTGCCACCGAATTACTTTTGATCGCCAAATCTTCATTACAACTCCGATTCAAGCCTGCCGCAAGTCTACGGATTTGTCTCAGTACCACCTACGCAACCAAACCACTCGTTGTCTCAAAATCCTTCAGGATAAGAAAATGACCAAAATTACCCTTAACCCAAGGGTAGATTCATAATTCACTTAGTTTAATTAAAATAGGAATAAATTTGGAGTTGGGGTGTTACACGGTAGGACCATTGGAGCAAATAATATAGAGTTGATGGACCATTTGAATGAATAATTTAGTTGATGAATCAAAATGTAAATCAGGTAATAAGTTTGAGGGCTATTTGAGTAATTTACCCTTTATATATATATTTATAATTTAAAAAAAAAACTATCAAATTTGGCAATTTCTTTTACTCAAGAAAACTTTTGCATACCTCTTTTCATAGACATAGACGTATGCATATAACTTATAAGAGAGATTCATCTTATCTTTGTTTCTCATCATTTTCATTTCATTTTTGGTACACTTATCAGCCCGCCATTCATGAGGTCCTCTTGCTTGCCATTTCATCTTTTTCATAATTTCTTTTTGTTCTCGGTCCATTAACCCACGTGCTAATAATGTTGGCTTCCATTCCATCATTTGATAAAAGTTCCTCTGCCTGTATTCGAAGAGTCATTGGAGAAAACCATGCAAGCTATACAAAACGCGACCTCTATCATTTCACATATCAAATAAAGACAATATTAAAATTGAAATATAGTTTTAGAAAATGCACAAGGGAGCAGACATGAGCTTTAGCCAAGTTAGCTAGAGTGGATGTGCTCCCCACTCTGTACTCAAGTTGGCTAGAGTGGATTATTTCTTTAAATTTAAAATTTTGTTTTTGTCTTTTTGTGGATTTTCATATGGATCCTTAAATTGAGGAGGAGCTCCTCCTTATAATCAATGTGGTTTTAACAGGTGTTAAATTTTTTAAATATTCATTTTTCTTTTTTGTTGAAACTTTGTTAATTTTGATGGAATTTGATAAGTGTCAAAACCCCATTTGTTTTAAGGAGTAACTCCTCCTTAATTTTAAGGAGCCAAATCATGCTCTTTTCATATTGGACTTAGGAGTAGGGCCAAGTTTTGGTTCAAATAGTGAGTTTGGTAATGAAAAATTCAGAGGGTCAAACGGTCACAAGTACATTGGATTTCAAGAAATTGAACAAGTTGAGCTTTAGTGAAGTTCACGAAATAATAAGATGGGTGGAGTTGAGAGGGAGAAATATATTGAAGGGAAATTTTTGAAAAACTAGCCAAAACGTGCACATCCTAAAAGACTTCTAAACCTTTTTTCTTTTTCTTTTTTCTCAAAATATAACCTTAATATAGTGCTCAAATTCCATCTCTTTGATAGAGCTCGAAACCGAATTTTGGTTGAAATTTTAAGGGTCTGAAATTTTGTGGCATAAGTAAGAAATTAAATGCTTTCCTGGCTTTTGTTCATTTGAAAGGATATATATGTTTCAGGTGTAAATAGGTACCAAATCTTTTAAAAAATAAAAATGGTGCATTGTATATCATATTATAATCCATAAATGTCATCCAAAGATAAATACAATGATCCATAAATCATATTCTTCAAAGATTATTGTTGCCTTCCACAGGGATCCCATAATCACCAGGATTTTTGTTAGTGCATGATTTGTCTCCTTATTTTACCTGTCCATACTAAATTTCAATTTGTGTTTTTTCCTTTTTGTGTGGATTTTCGGATTGGATTTCGTAGGGCTGTGAGTTTCGGGGTCAAATAGTGATCTTGGTGATGAAAAGTTGAAATGGTAACAGGTAATGCCTTTCTGTCTTTAGGTACATTGGGTTTCAAGAAATATTGAAACAAGTTGATCTTCAGTGCAGTGGGTGGATTTGATGCAAAGTAAGAAGTTAAATGCTTTCCTTGGCTTTGGTTCATTTGAAGGATATGTTTTAGGTTTAACTAGGAAACAAAATCTCTAAAAAAGAAAAGAAAAATGGTGCAAAGATACTCATATTCATACTATGATCCATAATTCGTATTCTCCAATACAACCAATCTCACAAAATGGTGTGCACTGTATATATACTCATATCCATTGCCTTCTCTTTTCTCATTATTTACATTTTCTGGTGCCATGAGGCCATTCATGAAGTCATCCTCCCATTTCATTTTTTTCATCATTTGTTTCTCTTCTCTTTCCATTGACCCCCGCGCTGATAATATTGACCCCCAGTTGATAAATGTTCCGTCGCCTGCATTCAAAAACTCATTGGAGAAGACCAAGGAACTTGTGCAAAATGTGGCCTCTACCATGTCACATATGCATGCGGGTGAAGATTATGAAAATTCTACTGTTGTGGTCATTTCGTACTGTGAGGATTTGCTTAATGAAACTGCTGACGTATTGGATTGGTCCCTTTCCACAATTGATGATCTTAAAGGTTCATATACGTACATATTTACTTAGATTAAATTTGTGTATTGGGATACAGTCATAGTTTATAGATGTGTGACATTGACACATATGATGTTTATGTAAAACTTATTTTAGTTTTTATAGTCTAACTATTTTAATAGATGCCATATATGTATATATACATATATTTATTGGGTTAAAATGACAAGAAAATTATTGCATCTATGGCACAGCTGATGTCGTTTCCCATATGAGAACATGGCTAAGTACTTCGCAATCCAGAGAAAAGATATGCGTGGACACTTTTCAAAATATGATCAACTCAAATGTTGCAGAGAGCCTTAGACAAGTGACAAAATCAATCGATGAGGTCCTTGGTATGATCCAAGTGCAGCAGCAACATTATCTTCATCGTCATAATGCTACTGCCGCTCCAGTTTCAGATCCTGATCCTTATGATCCTGCACTTTCCCGGAAGGCAGATGTCACCGTTTCACAGGATGGGAGTGGGAAATTCAAGAGAATAATGGATGCCATTGCGGCTGCACCAAGCCATAGCCAGAAGCAGTTTGTGATATTTGTGAAGAAAGGAGTTTACAAAGAATATGTGAACATTGATAAAACAAAGACTAACTTGGTGTTGATTGGAGAGGGCATGAGTGTTACCACCATATCTGGAGAAAGAAGCAATGCTAGTGGTTGGGCAACAATGAAGTCAGCAACATTTGGTAAGACACCAAAACTTCTTCTTTTTTCTTTAAAAAAAAAAAAGAAAAAAAAGAAGAAGGCTAAACTGTTGATTTCTCCTTAAATTAGTACCTAATTTTTTATTTAACCCCCTAATCCTTTTTTTATTGGGAGTTTCACTAAAACACCCAAAATGGAGGTTGAAATTATAAAAAAACCCAACACCCAAAACACTTTATAAACACACCCAAAACCCATCATTACACACACTCAAAACCCATTTATAAACACACCCAAAAAGTTGACTTTGGGGTTGATTTTGGGTGTGTTTCTATGTTTAAATAGTGCTTGGGTTTTTTTATAAATACATGTCTAGGATTGGGTTTATTTATAAATTTGTATTTTTTATTTATAGAAAATTAAGGAGATGTCAATTATAAGGACCTCCTCTAAACTTGTCAAGACACCCATGGGCTACATGGGCACATTGAGTGGAGTGGTTTGCGGGGTGGAGAAAGAGGGGATGCTGGGTTTGGGGGAGTATGATGGGGTGGCCAGGGGAGGATGGGCTTGGTGGGAGCGGGCTGGGGCTGTGCTGTGACCATTTTTAACAGTAAATTGGATTAAATGTGAGCAAATTTAATGATAGGGAGAAATTGACTAAAAAAATTGAGATCCTTAATTTTCTAAAAACAAGGGGATAAGGGATCAATCGAAAATTAGGTACAAGTTTAGGCGGAAATCAACAGTTTAGTCTTTTATTTTTTTGGTCATTCGCTGGAGAGGGAGAGGGGAGTGGAGAGTATTAAATTGGATTGCCTCAACAGTTTAGCCTTTTAAATAACATGTTTAAGTCCTGAACCGAAATGTATCAAACCCTAATGTTCTATTTAATTGACACTCCATACAACCAATTATTATTTTTTGTTTGTAATTTAAAAATTCTGCGAATTGATTGCTTATGTAGATGTAAGGGCCGAAGGATTCCTTGCAATGAACATAGGGTTTGAGAACACCGCAGGACCAAGCAAAGGGCAGGCAGTTGCGCTTTCATCCGGCAGCGACCGGTCGGTTTTCTACCGGTGCAAGATAAGTGGATACCAAGACACATTGTTGGTGTTGTCGGGCCGACAGTTCTACCGAGAATGCACGATCAGCGGCACCGTCGACTTCATTTTTGGTTATGGCACAGCCGTTTTCCAACACTCTAGAATTATTCCCAGGAAAGCCATCAAAGGCCAACAAAACACAATCACCGCCAATGGTCGACTTTCAGAAGACTCGTCAGGGTTCTCGTTCCAGTTCTGCAGAATTGAAGCAGATTCTGACTTGGGGGGTGATGTTAACTCTACGAAGACGTACTTGGGTCGACCTTGGGGCAAATATTCACGTACCGTGTTCATCAAGTCTTTTATGAGTAACATTATAAGGCCAGAGGGTTGGCTGGAATGGAGTGGGAAAAATAATCTTGATACTTTGTATTATGCTGAGTACAAGAACTATGGTTCGGGTGCCTCGGTTGCAGGCCGGGTCAAGTGGCCGGGTTATCATTTGATTTCCGAGGCCGATTCATTTGCAGTGGACAAGTTTATTGGTGGGAAGTCATGGCTGCCATCCACGGGTGTCCCATTTAAAGCAGATCTATAGGATGTATCTTTAGAGTTTTCAAAGTGGAAGAAGAAGCGTTTGAAGTGCTTCTGTCACCCTTAGAAGTAACATAAATATTTATACATTGTTGGGTTGAATCTGCTTGCCCAACATTGCCAAAGCGATTAAATAGGTAAAATGACAGTCTGTGGCTGATGAGTTTACAGTGGCCAAGTTTATTGATGGAAACTCATGGTTGCCATCCACAGCCAGGCTTGTTGTTGAAGAAAGGTCTTTTACTTTACTTTAAAGCAATGAATTTTAAACGACATTTGTTACCAATTTAAGGATCATTTTGAAAATTTTCCCTAATTGGCTTCGGACAACAAAAACTTTGTTCAAATTCATGAGTATTACTCAAGGGTTGATCATGTCTATAAGATTTGATTTTTCAAGAAGTCAAATAAGTTCTAATGCTAAAAGTACTTCGACTCAATTTATCTATCAAATAAACACGAAAATTAAAATAGAAGTTTAGTTTTAGAAACTCATAAGGCAGTCTTTCAATCTCCCAACAACTTTTCTCCTGAAAACAAACGGATTGGTTTCCTAATTCAAAATTTTAAATTTTATCTAATTAATTACTGCAGTGACCAAAATTACTTAACACAATTACTAAAATATGGTCAATGTGGTCTAAAATACAAAACTCCAATACAAACAAAAATGATTGTGAGTTTCGTTTTCTTTTTATTTTCGTCATGTTACATTTATACTAGTGAAAAAGGGTCTTTACTTGTAGATCAATGGTCTTAGGTTTGAAATCCCACCTTGATAGTGTGTGTGTGTGTGTGTGTGTGTGTGTGTGAGCAACCCCCGTTTGTCTTACAATTCAAATTATTGTTTGTACTAAAAAAAACTAACACGTTGCAATTTCTTTGATCTATGTTGAGAACACATGAGAATTGTGAAAAGGAAAAATGCCCACATTAAGCAAACACCATGTTTCAATCCCGAAATTAACGTTTATGAAAAAATTAATTAAAAAAAATTTGTCTCTTCTTCCTTCTAATAGTGCAAAATTTGTCTCCTTATTTTACCACTCCATTCCATTCTAAACTTCAATTTGTGGATTTTCATATTCAACTGGTATATAGGGTTGTAAGTTTTGGAGTCATATAGTGAAGTTGGTAATGAAAAGTTGAAACGTTCACAGGTAAAGCCTATCTATCTTTAGGTATCTTGGATTTCAAGAAATTGAACAAAAGTTGAGCTTTTTGTTCCGAGAATAAGAAGATGATTGGATTTCAGTGGGGAGAAATATACTGAAGGAATTTTTTTGAAAACTAGCCAAAATTTTGAACATCCTAAAGGGAATATAACCACAGGTATATACTCAAAATCTCTTTTGTAGAGAATCCCCTTTATATATTGCTCAACTTTCATCTCTTCTTTCTTATACAGCTCGAAACTGAATTTTGGTTGAAATTTTAAAGGTAGAAAGGCCATTTTCGTCAAGCCATCTCTCTGGCCAAAATTCTTCTGCATCATCACCCAATAGAAATTTCATCCTTGCCATGCCATAAGTGTGTTATCTCACCATATCCCCTTTCATTCTGGCCATGTATCATTAGATAAGCAAATCTTCGCATTTTATGCCAACATTACCGAAACTTGTTAAAAAGTAATATCAACGATTCAAATTCATAAAAACTAGGGAGTGCTACTTATATAAGCTTGAAATAGCAATTGTGCTTGGACATTAACTGCATTCATGCTTTAGATTTAAGATGTCAAACTTATCAATGGAACTGCAGGATAGAGCCTGATTGTCTCAGTTAAGGCAGCAACCAGATAATGCATTTTGTCTTCCACATTTGTTGCTTCTCTAACTTCCTTTGCAACCTTTTCTTGTACTTCAGGATGCTTGCAGAGCATTCAAGAACAACCCCATCAATTTCAATCATGCTACAGCCAGGGACCTCCTTTTCGATCCCTCTTTCTTTCATTATGGATTTGATTCGCTTTGGCATATATATCACACAAGTTCAAGTTCAGAGTTTCCAAATCAATTAAATATTGCGCCACCCTTCATCCTAACTCGACCTTTCCATGTATTTGACAGCCTCCGAGTAAACAAATGCATATGGCTTCATTGGCATGCTTCTTATAAACCGTTCTGCCTCTTCAATCAGCCCGGCACGACTAAGCATATCAACCATGCTTGCATAGTGATAGAGCTGCGGTTCAATTAAGTAAACCTACGCTTAATCACATCAAAACACCAGCGACCGTTCTCTACTAAACCAGAATGAGCACAAGCTGACAATAGCCCAAAAAATGTCACATGTGGTTCGGCTTCACCCAAATTGTTTCCATCTGTCTAAAAATACCAAAATTCTCATTGCCAAATCCATGGAGAGCCAACACTGAAATCAGAGCTGACCACATGACTCTCTAGGCCACTTCTCCTCAGGTACCCATGCACCCATATTCCATGATCAAATTGCACCAAGATGAGAACAAGCTGCAAGGACACTGGCAACTGTGATCTTATCCGGTCTAACTCTATCACCACTGGTGATGTGCATGTCATGGAAAAGTTCCAAGGCCTCCTTTGGCCTGAAGGAAGTTAAGGTTCTACCCCAAAACCAATTGGCAATTAGAGGAGTAGCCCAACTCCTTATAAGCTCTTATTAGGTTTTTCAACTTTCCAATGTGGGACTCTTTACCTTCACATTCTCACATGGCCGACCATCTTGAACAAACCCTGTAATCATGGAATTCCAAATAATTTTCTGTTATTAATCTTTCCAAACATATTCAATGCCTCATCAAGATTCCCACTTCTTGCAAATACTCCTTAATCATCGAGTTCCACAAAACAACACCCCTGCCTTTCCAACATTTCATCAAACAATGTACGTGCACTATTCAGAAACCCACACACAGAGTCCATACCAATCAACGAATTTTGAACAAAACATCATCCTTAACGACTTGTGCATGGAAGCTCTAGCCCGGGCCGCCATTCTTTTATAAGGAACGGAAAAGTGAGACAATTACGAGAAATGACATCGCAGAGCATTTGCTTATACAGCAACAACCACCCAAACAAAGAAATGGTTTCATCCGCAGCATTGATTTTTGTACACGTATATGCTCTGATCATCACGTTATAGATGTAGGTTTTCTTTAAACTCAGGAAGAAAAAAAAAGAAAAAAAAAGACCTAGGCATGTTTTATTTATTTATTTATTTTTTAACTTTTTTTTCTTCGAAGGATGTAATTTGGATCAACCAAAATTAAATGCAGGCCCGGTCTTGATCCAAGGCGAACAGGGCAACGACACTGGCCCAAAAGTTTGGCAGGCACAACAAAAATTATAGTCCTCCATATATATGTACTGTATATGCTAAAACGATATATATATATATATATCTATGTATTATGTATTTTAAAGCCTATATCTATATTATATGAAAAGGAAAAGCATGCGCATCCCTTTTTTTATTATTAAAAAAAAAAAAAAATTCTTCTTTGTCTGCTGGTCCAACCAAAAGCTTTTCTTCTTTTTTATTCCTACAGCTGAAGACGCGCATGCATGATGTCTCCCATTATTTTCTTTTGCAAGACTAAATATCAAAGTAAGATAACACATGCCCCATTTTAATTAACTTTCATTGATTGCTCAAGTAGATGTAAGGGCCCAAGGATTCATTGCAATGGACATAGGATTTGAGAACACTGCAGGACCAAACAATAGGGAGGCAGTTGCGCTTTCAGTCGGCGGCGACCAGTCTGCTTTCCACCGGTGCAAGCAGCACCATCCACTTTATCTTCGGCTACGGCACGGCGGTTTTCCAAAGCTCTAAAATTGTTGCCAGGAAAAACATCAAAGGCCAACAAAACACACTCACCGCTAGTGGTCGTTTTGCAGAAGACTCGACAGGGTTCTCGTTCGAGTATTGTAGCATTGAAACCGAGGAGTCCAAGGCCGATTACTTTACGGTGGCTAAGTTTATTGGTGGGAACTCATGGCTGCCATCCACCGGTATCCCATTTGCACCAGGATTATAGGATGTATCTTGTAGGAGAGATTTGGTTTAGGGTTTGGCAGTGAACAAAGTCTAACCCAATTTCCCAACACACACTGTTGATCTTAATGCAATCTATGCAGAGTTGTTCTCAAAATTCAACTATTTGTTCTCCTTTACAAATTAGCACATTACATAAATAAGTTTGAAAATTGAACATTATAAGCCTTATGCTCTAACTACCCATTATAAGAAAACATCTACAAGTCCTACATGATTACATCCTGATACTCAGTCTATGTTTAAGATCACTTCATCAACTTATCTTTTTTTCATGCCTATAAGTTTGGTCAGAGGTTCAGCTTGGTTGTGAAAAACTCAACCCCAACCCAACAAAGTCTAACCCAATTACCCAACACACGCTTTCCTTCTTCAAAGAGCCATGCAACCTATGACTCACTGACTGCCATCACCTGGGCAACAAGAAGAAAAAAAATTGTGAACATTGAAAATATTTAGCCAACTTCCAAGCGCATGATGCATCTTTTTAGAAGTTTAAATTTTACATTGTAGAATATAAATCATGTAAACTGATCTCTATCAAAGTGAACTCATAACATATTAAACTATTACCGTATCAAATCACGTTTTCAAAAGATCTTACAATGGGTATCGTTACAATGAAAAACTCTGCGGAATCAGTAGCGGAAAAGCTCACGCCCTTTAATCATCCTCTCCCTGACCCTGAGTCACTCTAATTTGTCAACCTGCATTGAAGTTTTACAATTAGAAGGCTAGCATACTAGTCTAGGAAGCAGAGTAAAAAAGCAGCTGAGTGGCTGAAGATACCTTATGTTCAAGCTGTATAAGAGAACAAGCAATTAGTAGCAAACATGTCTACATGCTGCAATCAAGTGATCCAAGGACATTATGTTGGTACGTATAAAAGCAGAAAGGAGTGTTCTTTTGTTTTTTCCCTCATTTTTTTCTTAACTAGAATCAAGTAATTAGAACATTAGGTATAGCTATCAAACTTCAAAGGAGTGTTCTTTTGTTTTTGCTCTCAAACTTCAAGGGAGTGTTCAATTGCTCATAAACTATATCCATAAAAGAAAAGGACACAAACACACACACACACACACACACATCCATAGTTGTTCATTCTAAGTTGACATCAATATCTTGCCAATTGATGCATCCAAAAAAGTCTGGCAATGTTGAGGTGAAAAAAAACAGCATCAATATCTTGCCTAATTCCAACTAAATACTAATAATTAAGGTGACAAAAACAGGAAGAGCAAAAAAGATTGTGTGCACGTTGGCAAGCCAGAAAAGACATACCTTTGGAATTGCGAAAGCTTCATCCAAACCAAGAGGGGATTATCTCTCTCTCTCTCTCTCTCTATGACTTCTTTCTTCATCTCTCCCTCTCTCTTTCAATCTTTGACGTCTTTCTCCATCTCCATCTCTCACAATCTCTGGCTGCGATGGACCATTCAAGAGCTCCAGCTCCTCATCATTCTCTAGAAGACTATTGCTCCAGCCCTAGATATGAATGCTCATTGACAGTCCCAAGTTGCGATTCTCTAAAGCCCTAACCCCATGTTTGGTTCTGAGTTTTCTTATCTCAATTTAGAGTTGATTAGGATTCTAGATTTCATTATCTTGATTACATAGTACTATGTTGAGGTCATCTCATCAAATAAATACCGCAAACCAAATATATACGTGAAGAAAATTAGCAATTACTCATATACAAAGCTAACACCACACACCTCAAGAGCAAAAAGTGTCCCTCCAGCCAAATCCTAGGACAAGATAACATGTATAATGATAATATATTTGTGCACATAGACGAATACACATTACAACCTGATTACATCCTGATAAACAAACATCTACTTCATGATTACATCCTGATCCTCAGTCTATGTAAGATCACTTCATCAACTCATCTTTTTTTCACGGCTATAAGTTGTGAAAAACTCAACCCCAATGCAACGTAGTCTAACCCAATTACCCAACATACACTTTCCTTCTTCAAACACGTTGCCATCACTTGGCAACAAGAAGATAATAAAAAATTGTGAACATTGAACATATTTAGCCAACTTCCAAGCAAATGATGCTAGCTGCTAGGAAGTAAAAAACAGGAAATACAATATGCAGGGATCCATCTTTTTGCAAGATTAAATTCTACGTTGTAGAGCAACCTCAACTGGGCGCAGTAAGCGTGATGCTTTGAGCTGCTTTTATACTCTGCTTCCTAGACAAGTATGCCAACCTTTTTAAATCTAAAACTTCAATGCAGATTTGATGGCTGAGGTGGCTGAAGATATCTTATGTTTAAGCTGTATAAGGGAACAAGCAATTATATAGTAGCAAACATGCCTACACAGGTAAGAATGCTTAAATTCATTTGAGACTAGAGCCATATCTTTATAAGGAAATACAATATGCTACAATCAAGTGATCCAACGACCCTAAACCAAGGATCAAGGAAAGAAAGAGATCATTCGTCTTTATATTTAGTCATTTGATTTCTAACTATTTTCGGTTTCTTGTCATTTATATTCATGCATATTATTTTCTCACATGACATTAAAACCTTAAAAATGCGAAAAATACAAGGAAAAGCCTAACTATGATTGATCACAAGAAAGTCAGAGTCTCGGATCCACACCATCCATCATCTAGGCCAAATCCTTGGCTTGGTGATAAACACTACATACTATTTGCTGAGTTCTTGCATTCAACTGGTCATTAGTTTCATCAAAATACCATAAGTTTACTAGATGCCACAATAAAAAACGCTCATTCTGCCAAAAGGATAGTGAATGTATTTCCTAACTGAAATTAAAAGGAAAATGGTTAGATTAATACCTTTCTTTTTATTGAACAAAATTTGCAGTCTGAGGCGGACGTGTTAGAATACTCAGACTATAATCTGATTAATTTGGATTATTGGTAGATGGAGCTCAGGTAAGAAAAGAAAACACAGAGAGCTTGGAGAAGAAGATGAGAAAATTAAGTCTATTCTCTCACTTGGTCACGCACAAGCTGTGCAGCAAAATATATCTGTTGAGAATAGAATATTCCCCTTTTACATCATCCAAATCTAACCATCAATTTCACTATCCTATGAGATAGCTACACCTGGCAGAATTCGTTACTACAACTAAGAATACATCTTAGCTGTCCATTGGACTGTGATCCAATGGTTCACAGTTAATTCACTACAATTAAATCAAGTAACACAAATACTCAGCTAACACATTTATACTTTAACAAGACAGGGAAAGAATCGGATTAACAATAAGCTGATTCACAGGAACACTTTCCTTTGTCAAAGAGGCATGCAACCTAGATAACTCACTGACTGCTAACACCTTGGGAAGAACAAGAAAAAAAGAAGAAGTGAACTGATCTCTATCAAAGTGAACTCATAACATATTAAATTACAACATAAACAAAAACAGCATTTGCAAAGTGCATAGTTGTTCATTCTAAGTTGACATCATTAATTATTACCTTCAATATCTTGCCAATTGATGCATCCAAAAAGTCTGGCAATGTGTGACCCTGTTAACAATTGTGAGAATGTGAAGGTAAAAAGTCTCACATTGGAATGTTGAGAAACCTAGCAAGGGCTTATAAGGAGTTGGGCTACTCCCCCCATTACCAATTAGTTTTGGGGTGGAACCGCAACTTCCTTCAACAATATCCCATCATAGTGAACTAATTCCAGCTTAAAAGTAATAACTAATAGAAGAGTAAAAAAGATTTTGCGCTTGTTGGCAAGCCAGAAAAGACACATACCTTGGAGGTTGCAATAGCTTCATCCAAATGAGGAGGAGATGTGTCTAGTAATTATCCCAGTTTTCACTCTCCTAACTTCAACCATCATTAAAAAGAAACACACAAAGGTTAAGGAGAAGCAAGGATCACCATAAAGCATAAGTGAATCTATATTGGTATAGATATGCTCCTTTTAAGGCTCCATACCATAGATCATAATGTGAGCATAAAAGTGTGCATGCACGTGTGTGCAACATATCTGTGGTTTAGCTTAGTTTAACTACATACTCACTACACCAAACTAGAGATTCTACAGCTTGATATTTATGGCACACTTTTTTTTATGCACGTGGTGAATAATTGATATTTATATGACATATTAAGCACTCCTTAAAATGGTAATTTTGTGCGTCTTTCAACGGTATACTTTTATACACGCCATGAATAGAAATATTTTTTAAAATATTACGAGTGCAACTTTAGTACGTCATAATTCTATTTGCAACCAGCCAAAAATATATCTCTTTTCTTTTTCCCTTGTTTTTTCTCTAGACAAGATTAAATTCTACATTGTAGAATATAAATCAAGTAAACTGGTCTCTATCAAAGCGAACTCATAACATATTAAATTACAGCATAAAGAAAACCAACATTTGCACACAAAAATAAAAATAAAAAAAAATAAATAATAATAATAATAATCAACAACATCCAGTATCAAATCACGTTTGCAAAGATCTTACCATGGGTATTGTTACCATGACAAACTCTGTGGAATCAATTTCGCGGAAAAGCTCACATAATTTAATCATCGTCTCTCTGACTTTGAGTCGCTCTAATTTGTCAGCATGCATTGAAGTTTTAGATTTAAAAAGGTTAGCATACTTGTCTAGGAAGCAGAGTATAAAAGCAGCTCAAAGCATCACGCTTACTGCGCCCAGTTGAGGTTGCTCTTGCCCAAAGACAGATTTGATAGCTGAAAGGTGGCTGAAGATATCTTATGTTTAAGCTGAATAAGAGAACAAGAAATTAGTAGCAAATATGTCTACACAGATAAGAATGCTTAAATTCATTTGAGACTAGAGCCATATCTTTACAAGGAAATACAATATGCTACAATCAAGTGATCCAAGGAAATTGCCTTCCAAGATCCAACCAGACTAGCCTATTCTTTTTGTTCTTTTTTTCTTATCTAAATTGACTCTAAGTTTTTCGTATCCATAGTTGTTCCGAAAAGAAAAAGACACACACATATCCATAGTTGTTCATTCTAACTTGACATCAATATCTTGCCAATTGAGGTTGTGATTAGAATTGCTAGTTTCTTAGGCAAAACATGTAAAAGAGGGATAAGACAAATCAAAAACAACAATATAACCAAGGAATTTACTAGGCATCTGAAGGATGCATGGATTTGTTGTCATTTATTCCCATTTTGTTGTAAATTCCTTCCTTGGATACCAAGGATCATTCGTCTTTATGTTTAGTCATTTGATTCATGCATATTATTTTCTCACGTAATATTAAAACCCTAAAAAAACAAGGAAAAGCCTAACTATGATTGATCACAAGAAAGTCAGAGTCTCGGATCCACACCATCCATCATCAAATAGGCATGCAACCTAGATGATTCACAGGAACACTTTCCTTCGTCAAATAGGCATGCAACCTAGATGACTCACTGACTGCCATCACCTTGGGAAGAAGAAGAAGAAGAAAAAAAGTGTGAACAATCGATGAGAAGCAAATTTTTCATCCAACATTGAACGTATTTAGCCAACTTCCAAGCAATTGATGCATCCAAAAAGTCTGGCAATGTGTGACGTATATGCCATCATAGTGAACTAATTCCATCTAAAAAGTAATAACTAAGGTGACAAAAACAGCATCAATATTTACTCACATCGAAAGAGGACTAAACATTAATAGAAGAGCAAAAAAGATTTTGTGCATGTTGGCAAGCCAGAAAAGCCAGCAAAAACAGGAAATTGCAATAGCTTCATCCAAATCAGGAGGAGATGTGTCTAGTAATTATCCCAGTTTTCACTCTCCTAGCTTCAACCATCATTAAAAGGAAACACACAAAGGTTAAAGAGAAGCAAGGATCACCATTCACCATAAAGCATAAGTGAATCTATATTGGTATAGATATGCTCCTTTTAGGGCTCCATAGATCATAATGTGAGCATAAAAGTGTGCATGCACATGTGTGCAACATATCAGTGGTATAGCTATTAGTTTAACAACGTACTCACTACACCAAACTGGAGATTAATTCTACGGCTTGATATTTATGTACGGCACACTTTTTTTTATGTACGTGGTAATAATTGATATTTATATCACATATTAAGCATCTCTTAAAATGGTAATTTTGTGCGTCTTTTAACGGTGTGCTTCTATATATATACGCTATGAATCAGAAATATTTTTAAAAAATATTACAAGTGCAACTTTGGTACGTCATAATTCTATTTGCAACCAGCCAAAAATATCTCTCTTTTCTTTTTCGCCCTCGTTTTTTCTCTTTAGACCACAACGTTCACTCTCTATCTCTTTGACTTCTTTCTTCGTCTCCCTCTCTCTTTCTCAATCTTTGACGTCTTTCTCCATCTCCTCTCTCATAATCTCTAGCTGCACTTTCATTGGACCATTCAAGAGCTCCAGATCCTCATTCACAAAAAGACTGTTGCTCAAGCCCTATTGCTTCGAAGATGAATGTTTAGTGACAGACGTCCCAAGGTGTGATTCTATAAAGCCCTAACCCCATGCTTGATTCTGAGTTTTCTTATCAGTTTAGAGTTGATTGGGATTCTAGATTTCCTTAATTACGTAGTACTATGTATAAGATTAATCATTTTAAGGTCATCTTATCAAATAAATGCTGCAAGCAGAAATACGCGAAGAAATTTGCAATATATACAAAGCTAATCATACACACCTCAAGAGAAAAACCCGGAGCTTCGGGCCCTTCAACTGGTACAAGTGTCCCTCCAGCCAAATCCTAGGACAAGAACATATATAACTATAATATGTTTGTGCACATACACGAATACTCACTACAACCAGTTAAGTTCAACTTTGCAGGAAAAGAAATGTGAATACTTTATAACATTAATAAGTACGAATGTTTTAAAAACCTGAGCAAAGGAATCACTCAAGGAGTGGGGATGCCCATAGCAAGTGATGACTTCCCACCTAACAAGTAATACTTTCTCTGAGCCCCAGAAACAGCTTCTGCCGGAGCGGCCACTGATCTCACTGGCCAAAATTAAGACATAGTATAAATGAAAATACAACCTTGTTGTTACTGCTTTGAACCGCACGAGTTCAAAACCCATTAAAATTATCGATTGAAAATCGATCGATCCGAAAAGTCAAAGCAACTAGCTAAAATCACAGACAAGTTTCAACTATGATTCAGAAAACATAATCTAATCTATTGAAAATCAGATCCACATGATATTGAAGAAAGAACCTACCTTGGAATTGGAACAATTTTCTGGGTGGTTTTTCTGGCGGTGGAAAATGAGCTGAAACTGGGGCTTTTGCTAAGAGAGAGAGGCATGATGCTTTTGGGTGCGTATGAAAGCAAAAGCCCCATGGTAATGGAGTTTCTGGCTGTCAAGTTATATGCAATTATGCATTATAAAATTAAGCATTATGCACATGTTGGAGTGAACCCCAGAGGTATGCGCAGATATAATAATTATTTTAAACTTTTTTAAAATAAATAAAAAAGCAAAATGGAAGAACTTCATTCAATAGAAACCAATTACAAATAGTAATGAAAATGATGGTTGCAATAGAAACCAATTACAAATAGTAATGAAAATGATGGATGCAACCATCGTTAAAATCTTGCCTTAAAAAACCTCATACAAGTGAGCATTCCCTTATTCAATTGAGGATTCCCTTGTTGTCAGTGACATTGATTTTGTTCCCTTAATCCATATTGAGCTAGAGCATGAGCTACCCCATTGCCTTGTCTTGGTTGAAAGAACCTCTCACCAATATCCAATTGAGCCGTCTAATATCCTCCACTAAACAACTTCCTTCGAATCAGTGGCCACCAAAATACCATTGAACCCCAACTGCACAGCCAATATCAAACCTTCACGGATGGCAGCACACAACGTCGCAAAGCCCCATGACTTGACTGTAGCCATTGGCTCTTTACATAGGTCAAACAACTTCATTTCAAGTAAGATACAAGTATATCAAATTGTTCTCAGTCAGTTTCTAGTATGTCAAATTGTTCACAACACATCCCCAATCCCACACACAATAACTTCCCTATTCACAATAACTTACTATTCACCAATATAGAAATATCACCGAGGGGCCAATGAAATTGTCATGTCAATAGGCGGGGCCATCTCCTTTTCCCAACTCTCCGACTCCAAAAACAGATTCGAAACCCAACCAGCAACCCGACCCATGTCGGGTCTGCTGTCCGGATCCTCCTTGACACACTGCAACGCCACCTTCACCATCTTCTCCGCCACCTCCTCCGGAAAGGAGTCCTTCAACCTTCGATCCACCCACCTCCTCACCCCGCTGCCGCTACTCACAGCCTCCCTCCCCTTCTCGATCACACTCACCCTCCTACACCCTCCTCCACCTCCTCCTCCATTGCCGTCCATCAATGGCTCCTCCCCTGAAATCAACTCCAGAAGCACAACCCCGAAGGCATAAACATCGCACTTGTGCGTCAGCTGCGCCTCGGGCGCCATGTACACTCTGGTGCCCTCCACCGTCGCGGACAGAGACTGTGTCTTGCAGCAGAGAGCGGCGGTGGCGAAATGGCAGATCTTGGCTCTGAGCTGGAGGTTTTTCTGCTCGGAGACGATGATGTTGGAGGATTTGATGTGGTTGTGGACAGAGTTGTCACCGGACGAGTGGTGCATGTAATTGAGGCCATCGGCGACGTCGGCGGCGACCTGCATGCGGGAGAGCCACGTGGACAAAACAGTGAATTCGGGGTTGTTAGGGTTGCGGAGGCAGTCGGCAAGGTTGGCGCCCTGGACGTATTCGTAGACGAGGTAGATGTAGGGGCCGGAGAGGGAGGCACCGAGGAGCTTGATGAGGCTGGTGTGGTGGGATTTGGAGATCTGGGAGAGGCGGTGGTAGAGGTCGGAGTCGGAGTCGGAGTCGGAGTCGGAGTAGGAGAGTGGGAGGCCGGACTGGCGCTGGAAAATGACGACGTCTTTGCCGCAAAGGGAACGGCGGCGGGAGAAGCCGGGGCGGCGGCTTAATAAAGCGTCGTGGATATCCGACTTGTTGTAGATGAGGGGGTTTTCGGGGAGGGAGGATTTGATGTGAGATTTAAGGGAGGAGCAGGAGGCGGAGGAGGTGGAGGAGGTGGAGGAGAAGTTGGTGTGGGAATTGGCGGAGTGAGGACGGTCTTCTGTTGGACCAGAGGAGGAGGATCTAGCTTCGATGGGGCTCGCCGGCTCAATCGCCAGCCTGCCCTTTTTGTTCTTCCACCGCAACTTCCACATGATGAGTTGGAACTTGGTTCCTTGTGGACAGAGCTGAGTAAGGAGGAGTAGTAGAGAGCGTGAAAAGGAAGAGCGAACTTGGAAACAATACCATTTGGTTTGTTTGCTAAATCCAAGATTCTTGACCTAATCAACAAAAAATCCAGATTGGCGATAACAAATTTCATAGAATCTAGAATCACAAGAGTCCAAGACCAATTTTATTTTTTATTTTTTATTTTGTGGTTAATAACACATGACCAACTAGAATAGAAACATTCACGTACGGTGTTAAGTGGGTGTTACATACGTGGACAGATGTTGAGACAGAGGGAAAAGGTGTTCAAAGCACCCTCTCACGCTCCTACGAAGCGCGTGTACTAACTTTCCCCAACAACGCAGTTACGTAGCCCCCATTCCATATTTTTTTGTTTTTTTATTTTTTGGGTAAGTAAGAAGCCCCCCTTCCAGATTTGGAAAGCAATAAACATTTCAAGGGCCAATGGTTTTGCTTGCTTGTCACCATTATTGTGTTTACTCTCTCGCATCTGAATTTGTTGATTACATATGATTTAAATATAATAAATATAAAACTACTTTATTGTCCTTGACAGCTAAACTTTCCACTTTTCTCGAGTAATAAAATATTTAAGAAATGTATTTTACTTTCAAATACACATTTAAACTGTCTCTTTTCTCTCTCTCTCGCTCTCTCTCTCTGTGGAATGTCTCACATATGTTTTCGTCTTCCAAGCGCAATCAATAATAATGTAATGGAGGATGGTATTTGACTCAAAAAAAAAAAACATAAAAGACAAACTCATAATGCCCCACGTACTCTAATTAATCTAATTTTTTTATTCTTCCTTTTTCTTTCCTTTCCTTCTCTCTTCTCTCTGTGTTTCTTTTATAAAAAAAAATAAATTCTTGCTTCAATCCCTTCTCTCTCTCTCTCTCTCTCTCTCTCTCTCTCTCCCTCCCTCCCTCCTCTTTTTTATTTTTTTTCCTTCTTCCTCTTTAATTATTTCCTCATCTCCTCTCTATTTATACTTTTATCTGCGTTCATCCCTTCTCTCTCTCTCTCTCTTCTTTATTTTTATTTGTCTTCCTATTTACTTGAGCAAATTATTTAGTTTTTAAATTTCATAAGGTGGTCTTTCAATCTCCTAACTAGGCATGTAAAATGGGATCATTAATACTAGTTTACTTCCTTTTTTTAGAGAATTGGGACTCTGGAGAGGGGGCATTTTCCTGAGATTCAAACAGGTGACCAAGGAGAGGAAGAGCGAGGAACCTCAACACTGAGGTAAACCTTTAGGTCAATACTAGTCTACATTTAAAAAGGTATTAAATGCAATATATCATTGTTAATATTAAATGGGTCATTATATTCTTTCAAATCGTGGCCGAGCCAAGCTGCCCATGGGCCTACAAATCGTGGAACTTAAGCCTAACAAATCCTAATTTCTTTTATCTATGTTGAAAATACATGAGAATTATCACATCTTAGATCGGCTCCGTTGTAGCACAATATTGTCCGCTTTAGGCCCACATTGCCCTCACGGTTTTGTTTATGGGAACTCACGAGCAACTTCTCAGTGGGTCACCCATCTTGGGATTACTCTAGCTCAAACTTGCTTAACTTTGGAGTTCCCCCGACTCTGAAACTAGTGAGCTCTCAAAAGGCCTCGCGCTAGATGAAAGTGAGTATGTACATATAAGGCACATCACCACCTCTCCGTTGGTCGAGTGGGATCTTACACCTGACCCACATGCATTCTTTTCAGTATGCCTTAGGGTGCAAAGGTCTCAGTGATGAAAGCATGTGCTTCTTGGCACCGCTTTGAACTAGTTTTACCGGCTGAACCCTCGCACTATTAACTCTTTCGACAACCTCAAGTAGACTTTCCTCGATCATTTCATGATTCAGGACTGATCGTTTATACTCGACGGACAATCTATATATGCTTCAGCAGGGTGAAGACAAACTCCTGCAGGAGTATGCCACCCGCTTTAGCCATGAGTATTCCCGCTGCCTCGAGACAGACAACCGTGCTGCCTTCGGCATTTTCAAGAGTGGCCTTCGTGAATCCAACTTCAAATACGATCCACAGCAACCCGTGGAATACCTATACCGAATTAATGAAGTGAGCGACCATCCACACCAATGCTGAATACTTTAACTCCAAGCGTGGCTCACATCAGCGATACCACGGACAACCTTGTGACCTCCGGAAGCTTCAGCACCCACCTTACCAAACCCAACTATTACGACCCCGACACTCAGAGCGCTCAGAACCCCAAAAGGAGATAATCTTTTAATATGATGTGGATAAAATATTAGGTGTCTGTTTTTTATTGGCTGGGGAAGCCCTTGTGTAACATGCAAGTTTTTCTCGTCGAGGCTCCCCAAATTCCTCAGTAAGACAAGAAGAAGGGGCTTTTGACCCCAAAAAACAAAAGACGAGAAAGGGCCACACGTGAAAGCTGTCTCTCATTTTCCTGCATCATGTTCTGGAATGCCAGTTTTTAATTCTAAAAAATAAATGTAAGAACATCTACAATCATGCTATCTATTTTTTAAGTTAAAATTTAGCTAAAAATACATAAAAATTCTTTTAGGAGTTCTGTGTAAAATTTGAACTCCAATCATACTCATTGACTGGAGAGTCATAAATACTATAGTTTATTTTTAATTTAATATGAAAGTTGTTCATCACATGTCCCAAAAATATTCCTCATGGCATGGATATTCCCAAATCAATGCAATCCCAAGACAACAACGCCCTCCATAATTGCATATATGACACTAAAAAGGATTGCCACCGGGTGGTTTTGGTGGTGGCGGTTTAGGTCCGGTGGGTGGGTGCTTGGGTGGCTACTGCCTACTGTGTTTTATCTTTTACTTCAATTTTGAGTTTTTTTTTTTTTAAAAAAATTAACTTCAAAGTTAACAGTGTTTTGTGGAATGTTAAACAAAGATGGAAATAGGGTGGGAACAGGGGAAATGGAAACATGAAAACTGAACTCGATGGCAAGGGCAACTTGGTTTTATAACGCCTAAAACAAGTGTGATTTGAGACTTTCCCTTTAGCTTTGCTTTCACTTTTACACTGCCAAATTCAAGAACAACATTTATTGTCCATCTTTGCTCCTCTTGTTGTGCTAGCACCACCGAACAAACCACAATTGAGCACAATAAAAACTAACCTCTCCGCATGCGCTTTCGCGCCTTTGAGAGGTCTTTTTTAGAAATTTTTAAATTTATCTTAGAATTAAAAAAGATAATGGGTAGTTGTGTTCCATAAAAATAGGATCAATTATCTGATTTTTCTTTTAATTTTAATTTTTTTAATATGAAAAAGTGTGAATTTACCATATTTTCCTCATTTAATTAATAATTTCAATTCTTAATGTTTGCATTAACCAAGGGCATTTTCTGGTATTTTGAATGTTTCACCATTCTCTGCTTTTTGCTTTATATATATAGATACCCAAGGAGAATTTATAAAATTAAGCAAAATTCTGCTTATGTCTCTGGTGAGTTATCGCTTTCACTATAACAAAAGAAAAATACAAGTACGTACAAAAATAACCACTCAATAGTTTTGTACCCAAATCCGACCTCATATCCAATAGAATGCACTCCTTGCACACACTTTTTATAATCCGTCTAACCCATGAAGATGACTCTGACCCCAAGAGAAAATACCCTCTCTTGCTCACAGCACTGCACAAACTCAAGTTCTCTCTCACCCTCTGAGCTGTTTTTCCTCACTGCCTTTCCCTTGCCTGGTTCTTTGCTCTCTCTGCCGTGCTCCCTCATGCATGCTAATATGCTATATATATACCCCTTCATCATCTTTAAAAGCAGCCAGCCACAATAATACCCGGTCAAAAAGGAGATAAACTTGCCTGTCACGTATGGGGCGACTGAGCTGGCATCCCCAGCCAATAAAAAGGACACCCAATATTTTTGTCCACATCATATTAAAATAAGAAAAAAACTCTTATTTCTGCATCATGATCATGACCATGTTCTGCCTTTTCCTAATATGTCTCTTAATAATATTATAAGCAGTTGGAATCTCCAGAGTTGGAGTTTAGTGGTCCGAAGAAAGCCTCAGTGGGATGGCAAAAATTCCCGTCCCACCTACTTGGGTCGACCTTGGGGCAAATATGCACGTACCGTGTTCATGAAGTCATCTATGAGTAACGTTATAAGGCCAGAGGGTTTGCTGGAGTGGAATGGGAAATCTCTAAGCACTCTGTTTTATGCTGAGTACATGAACAATGGCCCAGGTACCTCGGTTTCAAACCGGGTCAAGTGACCTGGCTATCATATCTTTACCCAGGCGTCCAAGGTCGATTCCTTTACAGTGTCCCATTTGCACCAGGATTTTATAGGATGTATCTTATGGGAGATTTGGTTTAGGGTTTGGCAGTGAACAAAGTCTAACCCAATTTCCCAACACACACTGTTGATCTTAATGCAATCTATGCAGAGTTCATCACATATATAAAATTGAAAATTGAACTAAAATGATAAGCCCTATACTTCATGATTACATCTTGATCTCAATCTATGTTTACGATCACTTCATCAACTTATCTTTTTTTTTTTTCAAAGAGGCATGCAACCTAGATGACTCACTGACTGCCATCACCGTGGGTATTGTTACTATGACAAACTCTGGGGAATCAGTATCGCCCTGAGTCACTCTAATTTGTCAGCCTGTATTGAAGTTTAAAATTAGAAGGCTAGCATACTTGTCTAGAAATCAGAGTATAAAAGCAGCTCAAAGCATCAGCCTTACTGCGCCCATGGCCAGTTGAGGTTGCTCTTGCCCAAAGACAGATTTGATAGCTGACCTGAGTGGCTGAAGATATCTTCTGTTTAAGCTGTATAAGAGAACAAGCAATTAGTAGAAAACATGCCTACACAGGTAAGAATGCTTAAATTCATTTGAGACTAGCCAATCCATAGTTGTTCATTCTAAGTTGACATCAATATCTTGCCAATTGATGCATCCAAAAAAGCCTGGGAATATTGAGGTGATTAAGGTGACATAAACAGGAAGAGCAAAAAAGATTTTGTGCATGTTGGCAAGCCAGAAAAGACATACCTCGGAAATTGCAATAGCTTCATCCAAACTTGGAGGAGATGTGTCTAGTAATTATCCCAGTTTTCACTCCTAACTTCAACCATTATTAAAAAGAAACACACAAAGGTTAAAGAGAAGCAAGGATCACCATAAAGCATAAGTGAATCAATAGATCATAATGTGAGCATAAAAGTTGCAATACCAATATCTCCAACTAAAACCTTTACCTGTTCTGCAAGCATCCCAAGGACCATATACCATCCATGAAATCTTTGGCTCCTGTTCCACCATTAAAGCTGACCGACATTACGGAATTCTTTCCTTGCCTTCTCAGGGTGTATCTGTTGTATAGCTATTAGTATAAGTACGTACACTCACTACACCAAAATGGAGCTTTTACGGCTAGAGATTTACAGCACAGTTTTTTGTACACGCGGTGAATAATTGATATTTACGACATATTGCAAAGCACCCTTTAAAAATGTAATTTTTTGTGTCTTTCAACGTACGCCCTAATTCTATTTGCAACTGGCTAAAAATATCTCTCTTTTCTTTTTCCCTCATTTGTTCTCTTCAGACAAAAACGCTCACCTCTCTCTCTCTCTCTCTCTCTCTCTTTGACGTCTTTCTCCATCTCCATCTCTCACAATCTCTGGATGCGATGGACCATTCAAGAGCTCCAGCTCCTCATTCGCTAGAAGACTATTGCTCGAGCCCTAGATATGAATGCTCAGTGACAGTCCCAAGGTGCGATTCTCTAAAGCCCTAACACCCCATATTTGGTTCTGAGTTTTCTTATCTCAATTTAGAGTTGATTAGGATTCTAGGTTTCCTTATCTTGATTACATAGTACTATGTATAAGATTACAAAAGCATCCTAAGAAACATTAATCATTGTAAGGTCATCCCATCAAATAAATACCGCAAACAAAAATATATACGTGAAGAAAATTAGCAATTACTCATATAGAAAGCTAACCCCACACACCTCAACACCAAAAAGTGTCCCTCCAGCCAAATCCTAGGACAAGATAACATGTATAATGATAATATGTTTGTGCACATACACGAATACACATTGCAACCAGTTAAGTTCAACTGCCCATTATAAGCAAACATCTACTTCATGATTACATCCTGATCCTGACTCTATGTCAGATCACTTCATCAACTTATTAGCCAACTCCCAAGCAAATGATGCTAGCTAGGAAGGAAAAAACAGGAAATACAATATGCAGGGATCCATATTTTTACAAGATTAAATTCTACATTGTAGAATATAAATCAAGTAAACTGATCTCTATCAAAGGGAAGTTATAATATATCAAATCATGTTTGCAAATATCTTACCGTGGGTATTGTTAATATGACAAACTCTGTAGAATCAGTATCGCCGAAAAGCTCACACACTTTAATCATCGTCTCTCTGAGTCGCTTTAATTTGTCAGCCTGCATTGAAGTTTTAGATTTAAAAAGGTTAGCATACTTGTCTAGGAAGCAAAGTATAAAAGCAGCTCATAGCTGTTAAAGGAAAGAAATATGTCAATGATTCTGTATTGAGAGATTGTAGGAATAGATTGTAATCAGCTTAGAATTAGCATGTATTTACCTAGAATAGAAGTTTCAACCATGTATAAAGATCTAACTCTGTAAGCAATACAATCATTCATTGAATACAATATCAAATTATTTCATGGTATCAGAGCACCATTCTTGGTGACTCGGCCCAAGCACCTTCCGCCACTGACATCTTCTGCCCAAACACCTCCTGCCAAAACACTTTTCGCCACAGCCACCATCAACTCAGCATCATGGGTGAATCAACTCCCACAGATCCAAAGACCACCTTCCATGACCCGCTCGATTTACACAACTCAGACACACCAGGACTCTCCTTGGTTAACTTCAAACTTGAAGGACATAACTATGGCCAATGGAGTCGATCTATGCACCTTAGCCTCAGCGCCAAGAACAAGCTTGGATTGATTGATGGATCAATCAAAGCCCCTTCACCAAATGACTCAAAATTCTCACAGTGGCAGCGCTGCAATGATATGGTTCTGTCATGGATTCTTCATGCTCTCCATCCAGACATAGCCAGTAGTGTTCTCTATGCCAAAACGGCGGCAGCCGTATGGACAGATCTTCAAGATCGCTTTTCACAAAGCAACGATTCCAGGATCTATCAGATTCGACAAGAAACTGTCGAGTGTCGACAAGGATCAAAGCCTATCTCCATCTATTATACAAAATTGAAAGCACTTTGGGATGAGTTGGGTTCTTACCTGGAGCCTCTTGTTTGTGACTGTGAAGGGCTGAAGAAACTTGCAGAGAGAGAGGAAAAAGAAAGAGTGATGCAATTTCTAATGGGCTTGAACGATTCATACTCCACCGTTCGGGGATCAATTCTGATGATGAATCCTTTACCGGATACACGCAAAGTTCATGGACTGATCCTTCAACATGAACGTCAAATGGAGGTGACCAGCCGAAATGACAACCCACTTACTTCACATGCAATGCAAATCAGCCGATCCTCAACTTCAGGACCTTCACAACCACGCAAGTCTCTGAAGTGCACATACTGTGATGGAGACGGACATCTGAAAGATAGATGCTACTTCATCATTGGCTTTCCCGTGGGCCACAAATGGCATGGTAAAAATGTCAGACCCAGAAACCAGCGTTCAGGACCCACTGCTCACAACGTTGAAGCCAATCCACCACTCCCCAACCATGCTAATACGGTCAAGCCAATCACTGATGGTCCAACCTTCACCAACGAGGAGTACAACGAACTTATTGCTATGATTCGCAATAAGAAGGGTAATGGTCAGTCGTTGGCACATGCAACAGGTATCATTACACCCAGTTGTCACATTGCACAACGTGAATCACATTCCAAACTATATTGGATTGTGGATAGCGGGGCCACAGATCACATTTCTCATTCACCTCCTACACATAATCATACTACGCCTCATCATGAATTTGTGGGCTTGCCCAATGGAGAACAGGCAGAAATCCACAACATTGGGTCTATTAAATTAACAAAAGACTTGTCTCTTGATGAAGTTCTTCATGTTCCCAAATTTCATGTCAACTTGCTATCTGTGAGTAAGTTAACTCGAGCTCTGCATTGTATTGTAACTTTCTATCCGGATTTTTGTGTTGTGCAGGACGTGGATACGAAGAAGACGATTGGCCTGGGCAAGCATTTTGATGGGCTTTACTACCTCACACCTGCCCAAAATCCTCACCTCATTAGTCATGTTCGCCGCACCTCAGATCTTTGGCATCAACGTCTAGGACACCCGTCATCTGCTCCTCTTCACTCTCTGTCAAAGAATATTCCTGAAATCATGTTTAATTCCCAGCATATTTGTGATATTTGCCCTTTGGCAAAACAAACAAGATTACCTTTTCCTACTAGTTAAATTCAAACAGTTGCACCTTTTGATCTTATTCATTGTGACATTTGGGGACCTCACAAAACACATACACACTCTGGGGCAAAATATTTCTTGACTATTGTTGATGATTTTACTCGTTTTACTTGGGTTCACCTTATGACTTTTAAATCTGATACACAACTCATCTTGCAATCTTTTTTCTCATGGGTTAAAACACAATTTAATCGCACCATTAAAACTTTTCGCTCCGATAATGGTAGTGAATTCTTATCCATGCGCTCCTTCTTCACCAATCTTGGCACAAATTTTCAACATTCTTGCACATATACCCCTCAACAAAATGGGGTAGTTGAACGCAAACATCGTCATCTTTTGAATATTGGTCGGGCACTACGTTTTCAAGCCAACCTACCTTTAAAATTTTGGGGGGAAAGCCTTCAAACGGCATGTTATCTTATAAATCGCCTTCCCACTCCATCACTGTCTCATAAAACACCCTATGAAATTTTACATGGGCACTCGCCTACTTATTCTCACCTAAAAGTGTTTGGGTGTCTTTGTTATGCCACTAATCTTAAGCCCAATCACAAATTTGACACTCGTGCTCACCGTTGCCTTTTTCTTGGGTATCCTCTCAACCAAAAGGGTTATCGCGTCTATGAGCTTGACACACAGAAATTTTTTGTTTCTCGGGATGTCATTTTTCATGAACACACCTTTCCTTTTTCTCATCTTCCAGCAGAAAATCAATCTGACTCACCTACTCTTCCTATTCCCCAAGTGACCTGCCTTCCCACCCATTTACCTCCAGGCCCGACCCCCATTCCTCACTTTCTACTACCACAGACCCGGCCCACACCACCTCACCCCTTCCTTCTTCCAACCCGCTTCCAGACCTTCATTCCCCTGCGATCTCACCCACGGCTCTTCCTCCTCCTCCTCTTGATTGCGCCTCTATTTCTCCGCCACCTCTTCACCATTGTTGGCCGCCATCCGATCTCCTGCCCCTCCTCTGGTCCCTCTCACTCTACCTGATAACCCCCCGATTCTTCGTCGATCCGAGCGCATCAAACGCCCTCCATCTCGTTTTGAGGAGTATCAAGCTCATCACACCGTCTTGCTCGCACCCGACGTCGTCTCTTCATCCACGTCTGGAACCAGGTACCCTATTCACAAGCACCTCTCTTACTCTGGCTTATCTCCCAATTATCGCAATTTTGTATGCAATGTCTCTCGCTTGGTCGAGCCCACTAATTATGAACAGGCATGTCGTGATCCCAAATGGGTTGCTGCTATGCAATCTGAACTCCAAGCTCTAGATGCCAATCACACCTGGTCTTTGGTCCCTCTTCCTCCTGGCCATCGCCCAATTGGCTGCAAGTGGATATTTCGGATTAAATATCACTCTGATGGCACCGTTGATCGTTACAAGGCCCGCCTCGTTGCCAAAGGGTTCAACCAACGCGAGGGTATTGATTTCCACGACACTTTTGCTCCTGTTGCGAAATTAATCACTGTTCGTTGCTTATTGTCTATTCTGCTGTTCGTCACTGGTCTCTGCATCAAATGGATGTGCAGAACGCCTTTCTTCATGGCGATCTCCAAGAAGAGGTTTACATGTTACCTCCGCCTGGTTCTCGTCGACAGGGGGAGCAGGTTGTGTGTCGACTTCACAAGTCCTTGTATGGACTCAAACAGGCTCCACGGCTGGTTTCGAAAGTTTTCATCGGCTATTTGTGGCATTGGCTTCAAGCAGTCGCGTGCTGATTATTCTCTGTTCACACAGGCTCATGGAAGCTCTCTAACCATTATATTACTTTATGTAGATGACATGATAATCACAGGAAATGATGAAGAGGCCATCTGTAAACTGAAGCACTTCCTTGGCAGTCAATTTCGAATCAAAGATCTCGGACCCTTGAGATACTTTCTTGGTGTTGAGGTGGCACGATCAAAATCTGGAATTTCTATTTGCCAAAGGAAGTACACCCTTGACATTTTGGAAGAAGCTGGATTACTTGGAGCCAAACCAGCCAAAGTTCCTATGGACCACAATCTAGTGTTGTTATCTACAGGGGAATTACTCAAAGATCCTACTCCATATCGTCGGTTAGTTGGAAAGCTTATTTATCTCACAATTACAAGACCAGAAATCACTTATGCAGTCAACACCCTGAGTCAGTTCATGCAAGAACCTAGACGTCAACATCTTGATGCAGCATACCGTCTTCTCCACTACCTAAAGGAAGCTCCAGGTCAAGGGTTACTTTTTCCTTCACAGAATCAATTAAAGCTGATTGGTTATTGTGATGCAGATTGGGCCGGATGCCCAATCACACGCAGTCGATCACAGTTATTGCATATTTCTTGGTAATGCGCTTGTGTCCTGGAAAAGCAAGAAACAAGTTACAGTTGCACGGTCATCAGCCGAAGCGAATATCGTTCAATGGCTGCAACCACATGTGAACTAACTTGGCTAAGATATCTGTTGCAAGATCTGCGTGTGAATCATTCTGAACCTGCAAAGTTATTTTGCGATAATCAAGCCGCCTTGTATATTGCAGCAAATCCAGTGTATCATGAACGAACTAAACATATTGAGCTTGATTGTCATACTGTTCGTGAAAGAATAGAGAAAGGAGAGATCAAGACAGGATATGAGCAAACAGGGGAACAAATAGCAGATATATTTACCAAGCCACTGAAGGCACCTGTCTTTAGTTCACTCCTTGGCAAGTTGAGCGTTAGTGATATCCACTCTCCAACTTGAGGGGGAGTGTTAAAGGAAAGAAATATGTCAATGATTCTGTATTGAGAGATTGTAGGAATAGATTGTAATCAGCTTAGAATTAGCATGTATTTACCTAGAATAGAAGTTTCAACCATGTATAAAGATCTAACTCTGTAAGCAATACAATCATTCATTGAATACAATATCAAATTATTTCAATAGCATCATGCGCTTACTGCACGCAGTTGAGGTTGCTCTTGCCCAAGAAAGATTTGATAGCTGAGGTGGCTGAAGATATCTTATGTTTTAGCTGTATAAGAGAAAAAGCAATTAGTAGCAAACATGCCTACACAGGTAAGAATGCTTCAATTCATTTGAGACTATCCATATCTTTACAAGGAAATACAATATGCTACAATCAAGTTATTCAAGGACCAGAGGAAATTGCCTTCCAATATCCAACCAGACAAGCCTATTCTTTTTGCCTTCCAAAATTCTTTTTGTTGGTAACTAGAATCAAGTAATTAGAACATTAGGTATAGCAGTCATTATATTGAAACTTCAAAGGAGTGTGATTATTAATTTTTTTTTTTGGCCATCAAACTTCAAAGTAGTGTTCAACTGCTCATAAACTACATCACACACACACACACACATATCCATAGTTGTTCATTCTAACTTGACATCAATATCTTGCCAATTGTGGGATAAGACATTAATTTGCATGCAAAAACGCCTAGCCTTGTAATTAACAAGCTCTAAACAAATGGAAGTTTCTACATGTGAGGTTGTGATTAGAATTGCTAGTTTCTTAGGCAAAACATGTAACAGAGGGATAAGACAAATAAAAAACAACACAATATAACCAAGGAATTTACTAGGCATCTGAAGGATGCATTGATTTGGTCATAACATCAAATGTCCCAAAATCCATGTATCTTTTAGGTAATTTATTCCCATTTTGTTGTGAATTCCTTCCTTGGAATACCAAGGATCAAGGAAAGAAAGGGATCATTCGTCTTTATATTTAGTCATTTTATTCTAACTATTTTCGATTTCTTGTCATTTGTATTCATGCTTATTATTTTCTCACATAACATTAAAACCCTAAAAATACGAAAAATTGTGAACATTGAACATATTTAGCCAACTTCCAAGCAAATGATGCTAGCTGCTAGGAAGGAAAAAATAGGAAATACAATATGCAGGGATCCATCTTTTTACAAGATTAAATTCTACATTGTAGAATATAAATCAAGTAAACTGATATCTCTATCAAAGTGAACTCATAACATATTAAATTACAGCTTAAACAAACACAACATTTGCAAAGTGCATCCAGAAAGTTGTTCATTCTAAGTTGACATCATTAATTATTACCTTCAATATCTTGCCAATTGATGCATCTAAAAAGTCTAGCAATGTGTGACCCTGTTTACAATTGTAAGAATGTGAAGGTAAAAAGTCCAACATTGGAACGTTGAGAAACCTAGGCTTATAAAGAGTTAGGCTACTTCCCCTCATTGCCAATTGATTTTGGGGTGGAACCTCAACTTCCTTCAGCAATATCCCATCATAGTGAACTAATTCAAGCTTAAAAGTAATAACTAGTAATAACTACTAGAAAAGCAAAAAAGATTTTGCCCTTGTTGGCAAGCCAGAAAAGACATACCTTGGAAATTACAATAGCTTCATCCAAATCAGGAGGAGATGTGTCTAGTAATTATCCCAGTTTTCACTCTCCTAACTTCAACCATCATTAAAAAGAAACTCACAAAGGTTAAGGAGAAGCAAGGATCACATTTGCAAAGATCTTACCAGGGTATTGTTACTATGACAAACTCTGTGGAATCAGTTTCGTGGAAAAGCTCACGCACTTTAATCATCGTCTCTCTGAGGCACTCTAATTTGTCAGCCTGCATTGAAGTTTTAGATTTAAAAAGGTTAGCACACTTTTCTAGGAAGCAGAGTATAAAAGCGGCTCAAAGCATCACGCTTACTATGCCCAGTTGAGGTTGCTCTTGCCCAAAGACAGATTTGATAGCTGAGAGGTGGCTGAAGATATCTTATGTTTCATCTGAATAAGGGAACAAGCAATTAGTAGCAAACATGCCTACACAGGTAAGAACGCTTAAATTCATTTGAGACTAGCCAATCCATAGTTGTTCATTCTAAGTTGACATCAATATCTTGCCAATTGATGCATCCAAAAAAGTCTGGCAATGTTGAGGTGACAAAAACTGCATCATATCATATATTGCCTAATTCTAACTAAATAATAATAATTAAGGTGACAAAAACAGCATCAATATTTGCTCACCTGGAAAGGGGATTAAACATTAATAGAAGAGCAAAAAATATTTTGTGCATGTTGGTAACCCTAGCTTCATCCAAACCAGGAGGTGTGTATAGTAATTCTACCAGTTTTAACTCTCCTAACTTCAGCCATTAAAAAGAAAAAAAAACACATAAGGGTTAAAGAGAAGCAAGGATCACCATAAAGCATAAGTGAATCCATATTGATACTCCTTTTAGGGCTCCTATATGTGGATGATTACCATAGATCATAAAGTGTGCTACATATCAGTTAGGGCTTTAAAGGCTTAAGGACATCCATAACACCTAAAAATAGGATCAAAAGATGATAACAACAACTCAAGTTCCAATGCCAATATCTCCAAATAAAATTTTTACCTGTTCCGCAAGCATCCCAAGGCCCATACCATCCATGAAATCTTTGACTCCTGTTACACCATTAAAGCTGACTTAGATTACGGAATTCTTCCCTTGCCTTCTCAGGGTTTATCTGTGTTATAGCTATTAGTTTAACTATGTACACTCATATCAAATTGGAGCTTTTACTGATTGAGATTACTGTATGCTTTTCGTACGCGTCGTGAATAATTGATACTTACAACATATATTACAAAAAACCCCTTAAAAAGGTAGAGCGTGCTTATATATACGCCGTGAATCATAAATACTTTTTTAGAAAATATTATGGGAGCAACTTCGTACACCCTAAAAGTATATCTCTTTTTTCCCCTCGTTTTTTCTCTTCAAACCAGAACAATCACCTCTCTCTCTCTCTCTCTCTCTCTCTCTCTCTCTCTCTTCTCGTCTCCCTCACTCTCAGTCTTTGATGTATTTCTCCATCTCCCTCTCTCACAATCTCTGGTTTCACTCTCATTGGACCATTCAAGAACTCCAGCTCCTCATTCGCTAGAAGACAATTGCTATAGCCCTATTGCTTCGAAGATGAATGCTCAGTGCCAATCCCGAGGTGAGATTCTCTGAAGCCCTAACCCCATGCTTGATTATGAGTTTTCTTATCTGTTTAGAGTTTATTTGGATTCTAGATTTCCTTATCTTGATTACATAGTACTACGTATAAGATTACAACACCATCATGAGAAACATTGACAACCAATGAATCATTGTAAGGTCATCTCATCAAATAAATACTGGAAACAGAAATACGTGAAGAAAAATAGCATTTACTCATATACAAAGCTAACCCCACACACCTCAAGAGCGAAAAAACAATGTCCCTCCAGCCAAATCCAATAGGACAAGATAACATGCATATCTATGATATGTTTGCGCACATACACGAATACACATTACAACCGGTTAAGTTCAACTTTGCAGGGAAAGAAATGTGATACTTTAAAACACTAATAAGTAAGAATGTTTCAAACCTGAGCAAAGGAATCACTCAAGGAGTGGGATGCCCATTATTAGCGAATTTTACAGCAAGTGACTTCCCACCTAACAAGTAATATATACTTTCTCTGAGTCCCAGAACCGTGTCACCGAACCCGGCAACAGCTTCTGCCGGAGCGGCCACTGATCTCACTGATCAAAATTAAGACATAGTATTAATGAAAAATACAACCTTGTTGTTACTGCTTCGAACTGCACACGAGTTCAAAACCCATTAAAATTATCGATTGAAAATCAATCAATCCGAAAAGTCAAAGCAACTAGATAAAATCACAGACAAGTTTCAACTCTGATTCAGAAAACATAATCTAATCTATTGAAAATCAGATCCACATGATATTGAAGAAAGAACCTACCTTGGAATTGGAACAATTTTCTGGGTGGTTTTTCCGGCGGTGGAAAATGAGCTGAAACTGGAGCTTTTGGTAAGAGAGAGAGGCATGATGCTTTTGGGTGCGTATGAAAGCAAAAGCCCCATGGTAATGGAGTATCTGGATGTCAAGTTGTGAAGAATAGTTGTTATATGCAATTATGCATTATAAAATTCGATAAGCATTGCACATGCTGGAGTGAACCCCAGAGGTATAGCATGGATTCTTACTAGGTGTGCGCAGAATAATACTTGAATACTTGTACAGATAACAATGCCTAGTATAATAATTATTGAGTAATGCTACACTTACCACATTTTTATCCCACATTTCTATACCACATGATGTAGCATATCTATATTATATGCCACATCAATTAAATCAATGAAGTGTATTTTAATTAAGGCAATTAGAAAAACAAATACTTGAATAAATCATAAAATAAAAGAAAATATCAAATAATTTTAATTGATGTGGCTGTTCACCTCAGCTGCCACATAAGATGGTATAAAGATGTGGTATACAAATGTGGCAAGAGTAGTATTATTCATAATTATTATCCAGTTAGCTGAGTCGGTCAAAATGGAAATTATATTTTGCTCTTAAACTTAAGAGGTATATCTTTCCACAAATAGCCAAGACCGAAGACTTTAAAAATCCAAAGGAGACTTTGGAAAAACCCAAAAAAGAGAGAAATTTTTGAAAAGAAGCCAAAATGGACAAAATTGCCCTTATTTATTTTTGGATTTCCTAAGAAATCCTTTACATTTGCATGTATTTGATTTGAAAGTTGAGAGGTTTTTCTTTCTTTTTTGAAAAAGTTTTGGCTTTTTCCAAAAGTGAAAGTTTTTTTGTGGTTAAAACATAAATTTACTTTAAAAAAATATATCAAAATGGAAGAACTTCATTCAATAGAAACCAATTACAAATAATAATGTAATTTCCAAAAATGATGGATGCAACGATTGTTAAAATCTTGCCTTAAAAAACTCCAACTTATGAAGAAAATCCGGTCAATAAAAAAGTATACTACGACATCCAATACAGCCAAACAAAAGCAATTACCCCCTCAATATCTGATTCCAGCGTTCCCTTATTCAATTGAGCATTCCCATGTCAGTGACATTGATTTTGTCCCCTTAATCCATATTGAGCTATAGCATGAGCTACGCCCCATTGCCTTGTCTCGGTTGAAAGAACGTCTCACCAATATTCAATTGAGAGCCGTCTAATATCCTCAACTAAACAACTTCCTTCGAATCAGCGGTCACCAAAATACCATTGAACCCCAACTGCCAATATCAAACCTTCACGGATGGCAGCACATTCCCTCGCCGCGACCACATCTAGCCCCACTGGTACATCCCCCGCAAAGCCCCACGACTTGACTGTAGCCATTGGCTCTTTACATAGTTCAAACAACTTCATGTCAAGTAAGATTTTGGATATTGACTTGCTAGAAAAGGTAGCCACGTATGTCAACAAAGATATCAATAAAACTTGTGGTGTTTCTGTTCTGTTCTCAGTAAGTTTCTCGTATGTCAAATTGTTCACAGCATCAAATCAAGTATAATACAAGTATATACACATCCACAATCCCACACACAACTTCCCTATTCACAATTTGTTCAACCGAAATTGAACCAATATAGTAATATCACCGAGGGGCCAATGAAATTGTCAAGTCAATAGGCGGGCCCATCTTCTTATCCCAACTCTCCGACTTCAAAAACAGCTTCGAAACCAAACCCGCAACCCGACCCATGTCGGGTCGGCTGTCCGGATCCTCCTCCACACACTCCAACGCCACCTTCACCATCTTCTCTGCCACCTCCATCGGAAATGAGTCCTTCAACCTCCGATCCACCCACCTCCTCACCCCGCCGCCGCTACTCACAGCCTCCCTCGCCGTCTCGATCACACTCACCCTCCTACACCCTCCTCCACCTCCTCCTCCATTGCCGTCCATCAATGGCTCCTCCCCTGAAATCAACTCCAGAAGCACAACCCCGAAGGCATAGACATCGCTTGTGCGTCAGCTGAGACTCGGGCCATGTACACTCTGGTGGCCTCCACCGTCGAGGACAGAGCCTGTGTCTCACAGCAGAGCCAGGCGGTGCCGAAATGGCAGATCTTGGCTCTGAGCGGGAGGTTTTTCCGCTCGGAGATGATGATGCTGGAGGATTTAATGTGGTTGTGGACGAAGGTGGAGTTGTCGCCGGACGAGTGGTGCATGTAATTGAGGCCATCGGCGAGGTCGGCCGCGACCTGCATGCGGGAGAGCCACGTGGACAAAACGGTGAAGTAGGGGTTGTTAGGGTTGCGGAGGCAGTCGGCAAGGTTGGCGCCGGGGACGTATTCGTAGACGAGGTAGACGTAGTAGCCGGAGAGGGAGGCACCGAGGAGCTTGATGAGGCTGGTGTGGTGGGATTTGGAGATCTGGGCGAGGCGCTGGTGGAGGTCAGAGTCGGAGATGGGGAGGGGGAGGCCGTACTTGGGCTGGAAAATGACGACGTCTTTGCCGCAAAGGGAGCGGCGGAAGGAGGAGGAGGAGGAGCCGTGGCGGCGGCTGAATAAAGCGTGGCGGATATCCGACATGTCGTAGATGATGGGGTTTTCGGGGAGGGAGGATTTGATGTGAGATTTGAGGGAGGCGGCGGAGGAGGTGGAGGAGTTGGAGGAGAAGTTGGTGAGGGAATTGAAGGAGTGAGGACGGTCTTCTGTTGGGACAGAGGAGGAGGATCTGGCTTCGATGGGCGTCTCCGGCTCAATCGGCTGCCTGGATTTTTTGTTCTTTTTGTTCTTCCACCACATGATGAGTTAGTTGGGCTCTTATTCAGTGAGTGAGACTGCAGCCGATAAAGGGAGCATCGAGTCGCAGAGAGCATGAAACGGACAGATTGGGTCCAAGGGAGAGGGAAGGAAGCCATTTTGATTTATAATTCTTGACCCTAGAATTTAGAAACGCAGGACACTGTACGTGAAAGGACATCGCGTATTCGTTATTTAGGTGGTGGACAGGTGTCAAAATCGTAAATAACAGAAGCACCAACCACCACAGAAGCACACTCTCACGCTCCTACAAAGCACGTGCAACAACGCAGTCACGCAGCCCCCATTTGGAAAGCACGAACGAGAAACGCGCGTTCGAGCGCCTATGGGATTTAAACATCCGCCAAACCTAGTCAAAAGACACGCCACGTCAGACTCAAAAAAACCTTGGACGACGCCACAAACCGTCATGGCATAGCATTGCTTTTGATAATCTGTGACTGTGAGCACAAACGCAAGTTACTGTAGACGCTCTAATGAGCACAAACTCAAGTTACTGTAGACCCTATACATACATATATATATATATTAAAAAATATATAAAAATTTAATCTTAATCCAAGCATACATTCATCCTATAAGTTATATATAGCCAAAGGAGAAGCCGAGTTTTATCTCGAAAAGCAGCCAGCCACATGCCCAAAGGCAGCCACAACAATACCCGGTCAAAAACGAGATGAACTGCCCGTCAAATAAGGAGATACTGAGCTGGCAGCCACAATAATACCTGGTCGAAAAGGATATAATCTTTTAATATGATGTGGCTAAAATATTAGGTGTCCGTTCTTCCTGAGCTGGGGAAGCCCTTATGTAACAGGCAAGTTTTATTCGTCGAGGCTCCCCAAATTCCACAGCAAGACAAGAAGGGGCCTTCGACCACAAAAATCTAAAGACAAGAAAGGGGCCACACGTGAAAGCTGTCTCCCATTTTCCTGCATCATGTTCTGAAATGCTTGGGTGGTTACTGCCTACTGCGTTTTATCTTTTACTTCAATTTTGAGTTTTTATTTTTTAAAATTTACTTCAAAGTTAACAGTGCTTTGTGGAATGTTAAGCAAAATAAGACGGAAACAGGAGAAATGGAAACATGAAAACTGAACTCGGGGCGAGGGCCATTTGGTTTCATAACGCCTAAAACGAGTGTGATTTGAGACTTTCCCCTTAGCTTCGCTTTCCACTTTTACACTGCCAATAGAACAGTGTAAAACCATGAAGATGACTCTCACCCCAAGAGAAAATACCCTCTCGCTCACAGCACTGCACAAACTCAACTTCTCTCTCACTCTCTGAGCTGTTTTTCCTCACTGACTTTCCCTTGCCTGGTTCTTCGCTCTCTCTGCCGTGCTCCCTCATGCATGCTACTATGCTATATATGCCCCTTCATTATCTCTAAAAGCAGCCAGCCACAATAATACCCGGTCAAAAAGGAGATAAACTTGCCTGTCACATAAAAAGGACACCCAATATTTTTGTCCACATCATATTAAAATAAGAAGAAGGAAAAAACTCTTACTCTGCATCATGATCACGATCATGACCATGTTCTGCCTATTCCAAATACGTCTGTTAATAATATTATAAGCAGTTGGACTCTCTCCAAAGTTGAAGTTCAGTGGTCCTGAGAAAGCCTCACCTGGAATCTCCAGTGCGCAACGCCAATTTCTGCCTTGGTCCACGTGGGGAGTCATTCTTCGTTTTTAGGAGACTTTCTTGGGCTGGCCTTGTGGATCATAAGGGATTTTTGTTGAAATATCCCTTGAACTTATAAATCAGTTTCAATTTGTCACATTAAAGAAAAATGTAAACAAAATGTTACCTTAAGTTTTCAAAATCCATGATTTGTCACATGACTTTAACATCATCTAATTTTCCATCCATTTTGAAGGGTGTTTTAGTTTTTCCAAGCAAAAGAGTTTACATAGCTTTATATTTAAATTATATAAAAAAAAAAAAGGGTTTACATATTGGAAAAATTAAAATACCCTTCAAAATGGATTGAAAATGGGATGATGTTAAAGTCAGGTGACAAATCATGGATTTTGAAAACTTAAGGTGACATTTTGCTTAAATTTTTCTTTAAAGTGACAAATTGAAACTGATGTATAAGTTCATGTGACATTTCTAAAAATATCCCTAATTATAATTATGAAGTCATATTTGGGTCAAACTCTAAGGCCAGAGGGCTGGCACGAATGGGACGGGCATTTTGGGCTTCAACTCCTGGTTTCCATCCACAGGGATCCCATACTCACCAAGATTATTATTGAAGAAGGGTTTTACTTAAAAGCAATAAATTTCAAATGACATTTTAATTTTAGCCATTGTGATTTTACTTTTCCTATTTTAGTCGTTGTGTTCAAACTCAATTTATCTATCAAATTAACACGAAAATTAAAATAGAAGTTTAGTTTTTAAAACTCATAAGGTGGCCTTTCAATCTCCTAACTAGGCATGTAAAATTGGTTGAATTGGGTCAATCCAACCTTAAGAGGGGTTAACCTGGCCACTACCCACTACTTAGTTACGGATTTTTTCGGCCTTAAGGGTTGAATAGGCCAGGCCAGACCAACCCTATATTAAATACTCTCCTACCCAATGATCAAGAATTTTCGGGCTCATATGCGGACCAAAGTGCTGGGCTTAAATGACCTTATCAAATAAGGCATATGTAATTATTAATGAAATGCAAGGATCATTAATACTAGTTTACTTCCTTTTTTTTTTCAGAGAATTGGGGAGGGGCCACTTTTCCTGGGATTCAAACGGGTGACCAAGGAGGGGAAGGGCAAGGAACCTCAACATTAAGGTAAACCCTTGACTTTAGTTTACTTTTTAATGAAATAAATTACCTCGAAGATTCATAAACTAGTGGAGGGATCTAGTAGACAGTAGATTGTGAAATTATTCACATAATTTTTAGCCAACGAGATTATCAGCATACTTTAAAGTGCAAAACAAGTAAGAAACAAGGTGAAGAGTAGTAAGGAAATCCACAAGGAAAAAAATAGTAACAGGCTCTGGGAGTTCATACTTGAACTGCATCAAGTGGTATCAGAGCGACCTTTCTGCATTTTGCATCCTTCCTTGAGTTTAAAGCAAAGAGCTCTCATAGCATATGCTGCACGTGCCCTGGACAAAGCAAAAATGATGCCGCACGGCTATACTTTCTAATTACATTCGAATATTTTAAGAGTACAGCCGAACGGCTGTACTCTTTAAATTCGAACGAACACGAAGCTTGCACTCGCAGAGGATGGAACTTTCTCTCCCAGTCACTGCTTCGTCCTCCGGTTTCGGCACCGAAAACAGACCCAACCCGCCTAGCCACCGCCTAGCCGCCTAGCCGCCTAGCACCCGCCTAGCCACCGCCTAGCGCCCGCCTAGCCACCGCCTAGCGCCCGCCTAGCGCCCGCCTAGCCGCCCGCCTAGGCCGACTTTTCAGTTCTCGCTCTCCAGCATCCAAACGCATTCTCTCTCTCCCCTTGTCGTCAAGGTCTGTTGCCTCTGTTCATTCATTGTAAATTTTAGTATTCAATAGTTCATAGCTTTTTCAATTTTGAATTTTGATTGAAACGCTAGATAATGTAGGGGTTTTAATTTTTTTAAACATGCTCTTGACAATTGTTGTATGAGGGCACCTGTGTCAATTGTCGTAAATCAGTAGAAAATGTGCTCTTGAATTTTGTTAAGATTATATTGAGAGCCTAATGTTGGATTTTGAGATTGCAGTTTAGGAGAGCATTACGTGATTTTTCATGTAGGTAAGGGAAGTAGCATAATGACTTTAGGTTTTCGTGTTATGGCCCAACACCTGAAGTTCTTGAAAGGCTTTATAAGGTCATACAGAGTCTAGCTAATCTAGTGCAACAGTATTTTAGGCTGGATGGGACACCAGGCAGTTTTTATGAGTACATATGATAATGATAAGCCTCAAGGAAAGGTTTCATCGGAAATACTTAACAAGGGGAGTGTGGGACCACAAGGAATTGAAGTTCATGAAGTTGGTACAGTTGGTATAGAGGAGCTACGAAATGCATAAATAATTATCTAGGTTTGATGAGTGCATTTTACTCCTTACTTGTGGCATGTGAGCTCTGTATAAAATTTCCGCGGAGCCTAAGACGAAGCATCATTATAAAAGTCTCAACTCTGAAGTTGACTTCTTATTTTGAGTATGTGGACATAGCACAGATAATAGAAATGCACTGTGGGGGACAATCATAGTATATGTGAACAGAAAATAGCGATCTAAATTCCAACTACCAAGTGAGAAGAAAATCTTGGAACTTAAGAGGTGGAGACCAAGAGTGATTGACAGTGGATCATTATCCAGAGATCTATTTGATTTCCCCTACATTGCAGGCAGAAAATAAAAAGGCCAATCGTAATGGGAGAACCAAGCACGCCTCAAGCCTGGCCAGGTGTCTCACATAATGAGTGATTTTCCTTTCCTTAGGGATGTTGATAGCTAAGCCTCATCATCATACATGCCCTTATTTATCTTTAACTAGTTTTCCTTCGGTTATGGGTACATTTGGTGGTCTATGTTGTACATGTTCCTATCACATTAACTTCTGTTAACTTATCACTAACAGGGTTCACTCCCAGTGTTTTTCTATTGTATTGATTTTTAATTGTCCTTTTGAAGTCACTCCTACCATCCATATTAATATTTTCATTCCTGCTACATGGTTGTGTTGCTCTTATGTGTGTCTAACACTTTGCCCCGTAAAACTAGCTACGAAAAGAATTGAGAATTTATGATATCAGTCAGAGAGATTATAGAGTCTCCAAATCAGTTTTAACAGATGCCCTCCTTACCAGCTCTAAAACTGCATGAGTTCTCATAGATGACATTAATAGCCACTCCGATAGGACAACTGAAACTTGGGCTATTGATTTTATCTTGCAATACTTGCAAGATGATCTATAATAACAATCACAGAATCTGTGTAGAAATCCTTTGCTGTAAGAGTTGCTGACAGGAAGCTTTTGATAGATTTGATCCTATTGGATATCCAAGATTTTACCGCGCATGGATTAATCTTTTGCCCATCATGTAACTTGACTGTTTTATGGAGTTCCTGTATTTCAAGAGAAGCTGAATTTTGATTTAAGGGGAAGTTTAGGTGGGGTTTTTTAAAGGGTAAATGACATTTATGGTGGTTAAGTTAATAATGAGATAAATTTTAAAGTTTTTTTGAGAATCCCTTGATGCGGTTTGTAGGTTCTTCCTATGAAAAATTCCTATAACCTCAAAAGGGATAAGATCAGACCATCAGACAAATCATATCTATCAAAATTATTTTAGCTTGATACTCCAGCAAGGGCTTTTTAACACTTTGACATATGTTCAGTGCACTTTGACACAAGTACTTTTCAGTCACTAATTCGGAGTGTTGCTACTCGTAACTGTATTAGCTATATGAGTCATCACTTGCTGTTTAGTTAATTGGATATTCTTCCTTAACATATGCAGGCTTTTCTGTGTTGAATTTAGACTGAACATAATGGAACAAAAACAAATTTCATGTGAAAAATGCTGTCCAAGTGTTTGGAATTGCAGCAAGTTTTCTTTTTGAAAGCTTAAATGTCGGGAAGCAAAGTGTTGCTAACGTATAAGCGAAGGCGGCAATCAAGAACAGATCCTGTACAGGGACAAGAGTGCTGTAATTCACTTTTTGTTGCTCCCGATGATACTTCTTTAAGCAAACCACCAGATAAGCGTTCATCAGAACATTACATAAATTCTGCGGTGAGATTTTAGAAAGTTGGAACCTGTTCACTTAGTTTGTTTCATAGGGATATATGTTGTATGTCAATCATCTTTATGTAGATAATTTAATAATCCATCCTTCCCTATTTTTCCACTGAAGTTATGGTCCAGAAGAATGTTAGAAGACTTGAAGATGGGGGATTGGAGCTGCAGAGTGCATATGATACTGCTCCGGCAACTTCACAGGTGATCCTGAAGCGATGTTCTCACGAAAGTGATGGTGTTTCAATGTGCTTCTGCTGGATACAGTATCGCCGTGTGGCAATACTGTATAAATAGAAATTTTAAACGTATCGCCGTGCGGCTATACTCCATAAATAGAAAATTTTCCCGTCAAGCCGCCCGGCTATACCCAATAAATAGAAATTATAACTGTATAGCCGATCGGCTATACTGTGTAAATAGAAATTTAGAGTATAGCCGACCGGCTATACGATATAAATAGAAATTTTTCATGTAGAGCCTCGCGGCTATACCCCATAAATAGAAATTATAAGAGTATAGCCGCTATGCTATACTCCCTACATACAATATATTAATAGTATCGTTGCTATATTGTATAAATAGAAATTTTAAAAGTATAGCCGGGTGGCTATATACTATAAGGGAATTTCACAAGTTTAGCCGCCTTGCTATACGCCATAAATAGAAATTATAACGATATGGCTGCCCGGCTATACCTGTTAAATACAATATTTTGATAGTGTAGTTGGCGACTGTATGCTCTAAATGTTTTAAAAGTATATCCGCACGGCTATACTCGTTAAAAGTATAAAACTAGTTTATTTACGCTTTTTTTTTCCCAGCTTCTGTTATTTAATATATGGAATTAAGTAATATTATAGTCTTTTTTAATTACTTTAATTATTGTTTCTTTGGTGGAAACATAGAATATTTTAAAGGACAGCCACACGGCTAGAACCCATAAGTAGAAATTATAAAAGCATAGCCGCGCGGCTATGCTTGAAATTTAAATAGCAGAGTCGCACGGCTATAAGCTATAAATAGAAATTTTACATGTCACGACCCGATCCGAGAATAAAGAATATTCTCGAATCAGGGTGCATGAATTGAAAGAAATAAATAAAAAGACTGAAAAATTGTTTAAAATGCGTTACCATTATATTTATAAACAAAATTATAATAATCTTACAAGTGTATAATATATAAATAAAAGTTTATCACTCTAAACTAATCCAACTTCTCTGGTTTCAGTTTTGTCTTGCCCACTAATTGATCTAAAAAACAAAATAGGTGAAGGATGAGCAAACCACCGCTCATTGAGTAGAATATGTCAGTCAAGCAATGTCATTTTACACTATCTAGAAAAATATAATAAAAATATACACAATCCAAACCATATCACATCATTACTTCATATCTTGGTTATCCTTCACAAAATGTACCCAATACAAGACCCCTATCGGCCTTACTGCCCTATGTCCCGTCTGGTACATTTATCCTTCAGATGCCCTATCACTGAAGTTCTCATGTTTTATGAATAATACATACTTTACAAAAACTCAAAATAATACTGTGTGAAATATTGCTCAAATTAGACATGCTTGACTTACAAATAGAGAGAAGTTTGTAAACAGATTTTCACATTTATCACAAAATAAGAACTTTTAGAACATATTATATAATCCAGTCACCATGATAAGTATGAAATAGTGCAAGACAAACACACACACACACACACACACACACACACACACACACTTCATCTTCTCTCTCTCTCTCTCTCTCTCTAACACTACTTCATGGTAGAAATCTACCTCAAAGGATTGGAATGAATGATTGAAGTAAGGAAGCATGATACTTGTAGGAGAGGCTATGGATGCACCCAAATAATATTTATATATACAATATTTTAAACCACCAAAAGATAAGATAGAAGTAAGGGAATAATATGACTTATACCCCTTTGGCCAATGTTATCACAACACCACCACCAAAAGATAAGATAGAAAGATAAGGAAATAATGTGAGTCAACCCAATGATATCACAACACCACTTGTTACTAACATGCAAGGTGGCATGGCAATGATGATTTAATTAAAACCAATTCTATGTCTCTACACGTGGATAACAATAATGGTGTCATCTTTCAACTAAAGGGATAATCTCATACTAGGCTTAAGATTTAATAATATATAAGCATTCACAAAAAATATTTAACTAAGAAAAATTCATATTAATAAATAATTAATATGTAGTATGAATAATTATTATATATTTTTACAGTTTCTCATATTCCAAGTCTAGCTGCTCGACTATACTCCATAAATAGAAATTAAGGGGTATAGCCGCGTTGCTATACTATTTATTTATTTATTTAAAAAGACCTTTATTATGCATCCACGAATTTCATATGATTGGATCTATTATTTCCTAAAGAAATATAAGCATTACATAATTCCCTTCAGCAAATGTAAGCTCTGTATCATTTCTTGAAATAAATGTCACTTACACATTAACCCGGAAGTGCAATATTTTTGAAGTTAAATAGTATAAAGGAAGGGTTTGTATGACAAAGCCTCCAAAAATTATGATATTTATTGCTAGTGAAACAATACACAGAACTATTTGAGTTGAAATTATTTTTGAGTTTAACTACCATTTATTTTGGTAAATATCTTATTAGGTTCTGCAAACATGACTAAAAGCTATTGATAGGTCAAATTATATACTTACAATGTTTGATATTACTTAGTTCCAGAAGAAACTTACATAGATTCATACATACACATAATAGAGTTAATGTTGAAATTATGAATAAACATGACCGATACTTATGGTCTCGTGCTAGAAGCATATTAATCATAATTTGCTTCATATGAACTCATTTTCTGATAAGAACCATAAGTTTTTTTTATCTGTAATAATTTATGATATGAAAATTTTATTTTTGATTGAATAGTTTTGGAAACCATGGTATTTATGTTACACTATATATTGAGCAAACATGAAGATTTTGCTCCACGTTATTATCTTTTTGTTATTTATATTTGGTCTTGGAGGACAATACTCACCACTCTAATCAAAACATTATTTTGATGAGAACAATTTCCTGTCGTTAGGGGGAGAAAAGATTGTTCCTAAAGAACGATGTAAATTGTTATGAAATGATTTCATTATTGTTTCATCAAAATTTTGTGCCACCTAATGTGAAAATAAGGTAGAAAAGAAACCACAATCTAGAAGATTGCAAGTCAAATTCTAGAAGCATTTAAAAATACAGCTGAAGTGACAAATCACATCAAAATACTGATGTCATAATTAGGCAATCTAAAGTGGTGGCAAATGATTTATATATTTGTGTGCCTAAGCAGTCCACAATTGGCTCTGTTGAAGTTGAGACTATATTAAAAGGTCCATGCAGCCCAAATAATATAATACTATATGAAATATCCACATTTCCTATATATTTAATCTCGGAAGAGATATAGTCTTATAAGAAGACATAAGTCCACTAGAAAACAATGAGAGCCCTTGAAGAGGCATGGGTACCCAGTGGCTATGAAAATGTTTATATCTTATACACGCAAAAAGAGAAATGTGTGTTTATAAATTGATGATCATCAATGATACTATTTATATATAGTACGTACACTACTACAAAAATCGAAATAGACGACGGGAAACCACCGTTGTGTAAAAGGTTTTCCAACCGTCGTGAAATCGACCGTCATCTATTTGGGTGTCAAACTACGACGGCTTTTCACCGTCGTTGTTTATCTGTAACGACGACGATTTTTAAAGAAAATCGGTTTTTAAAGAAAATCGTCGTTGTTTAGAAGTAAAGATCGTTAATTATATGAGGAAAGACGATTGTTTTTAATAAAACCGTCGTGTATTGTATGTAAAGATAACGATTTTTTATGAAAACCGTCGTGGATTGTTTATAAAGACGTCATCTTTACATACAATAGACGACCCTTTTTAAAAAACCGTCATCTTTACATACAATAGACGACCCTTTTAAAAAAAGGTCATCTTTACTTGACAATAGACGACCATTTAAAAAAAAAAAAAAACCATCATCTTTACATATAATAGATGACCCTTTTTAAAAAAACCGTCATCTTTACATATAATAGACGACCATTTTTATAAAAATCGTCATCTTTACCTATAATAGACGACCCTTTTTTATAAAAACCGTCGTTAATTATCTGTAAAGACCATGATTTATAAAACCGTCATCTAATAAGTTTCCAAACTGCTACATTTTAGTTCTTTTTGATTTCCTATGATGCTATACAATTATTTTAACTAGAAAACCAACCATAATGCTTTATTAATGAATATATACACTCAAAAATAGTTTCTTTCATAAAACTTGAAGATTCAATAGTTATTACATAGTTAACCAATCTTTATTCTACAACAAACATAATTCCTAACAAGATCTACGTACTCCTAATCCAAGCATTCCTCAACCAAACATACAAATGATGCACAACTGAAGTCTTCTCCATCATCCTTGTAAATAAATCAAAATGACAAAGAGAAAAAAAAAAGCTAAGATTATAAACATAAAAAATTAGGTGGAAGAGAAATTTTACCATTGGTCCATATTTCCATAGGAAACTTGTAAAATGAGCATTAAAAAGACCATCGAGAACCTGCAAAAGGAAAAATATATAAATAAAATGATGGTGAAAAGAGAAGGTAACAAATTTTCAACAACAAAAAAACATACGACTCACATAGAAAACCTGCAAAAGAAAAAGTTATAAATCTGCAAGCTTCCTCCTCATCTCCTGATAACCAAATCAGAAAATCTAAAAAGAAACCAGAAATATAAAAAAATATGTAAACAAACCAGACAAATCAAGAGAGACAAAATCTGAAATTAGGGAGACAAAGAACATACCAGAAACGCAAAGAGACTAATCCAGAATTCACTAGCAAGATATAGAAGGGTATTGAGAGATTAGGTTACTTTCAAATCAAACCTTTCAACCAGCTTTGATTCTCAAATACAGAACCTCCTTCTACATCTTATGGATCTGCGAAGACCTCAATCTCTTAACTTCTTCATTGATATCAATTTTTTGAGATTTTGTAGAGAGTTTCATGAGGGTGTTTTAGAGAGTGCAGGAGGGTTTCAAGGAGGGATAGATAAGGTTTTAGAGACGGGGGAAAATATGAAAATTTGTCGAGCGCGAATTCACTTAAGTAACCTTTTTTTAGCTTGTTTTAAAAGACGACGCTTGTTAATGACAGATAAGGTTTTCAAAGACGGGTGAAAATTTGTCGAGCCCGAATTCACTTAAGCGGCTATTTTTTAGCGTGTTTTAAAAGACGACGCTTTTTTTACATATCATAGACGACCACTTTTTATAATATCATAGACGACCCCTTTTTTTTATAATATCATAGACGACCCCTTTACATATTATAGACGACCCTTTTTTATATAAAAAGCGTCATCTTTACATATCATAGACGACCCCTTTTTAACAAAAACCGTCATCTTTACTTCATAATAGACGACCCTTTTTTAAACAAACCATCATCTTTATATATAATAAACGACCTTTTTTTAAAAAAACCGTCATTTTTACTTCGTAATAGACGACCCTTTTTAAAAAAAACCGTCATATTTACTTTATAATAGACGACCATTTTTTAAAAACTGTCATCTTTACTTCATAATAGACGACTTTTTTAAAAAAAAAAACCGTCATCTTCACTTCATAATAGACGACCATTTTTTAAACAAACCATCATCTTTACCCTTTTTTTAAAAAAAACCATCATCTTTACTTCATAATAGAGGACTCTTTTTTAAACAAACCATCATCTTTACATATAATAAAGGACCCATTTTTGGTACCCGCCCAAATTTTTAGAGTTTTGCACGACGAACTGTTGGTCGCGCAAACTTTTGAGAGACGAAAAATTGGCTCGTAGCACAATATTTATAAAAATAATTGTTCTGAATAAAAAAAATTATTTTATGATTTAAAATATAAATAAGGTTAAAGCTACTTAATAAATGTATATACTATTCAATTTCTTAAGTGTTATACGTACAAAATAAATAAATTTAAAGCTACTTAATAAATATATATATATATATATACACACACCATTCAACGATCCAACCGTCAAACTTGTTTGTATATACTTCAAGATCGTATACCCCAAAAATCGCAAAAAACAAACATTCAGAGATCTAGTAACGGGACAAAATTTTTCGATGGTTATAAATGAAAAATCACGATTTAACGGTTATTTTAACTCTGATTTGAAGATTTTTTTACAGCTACACTCCTTGACCCTATAAGAATACAATGACTGAATTTGATCTTCAATTTAAAATATTTACACTAGTGGATACCATAAAATCTTATGTTATATTTAACGAAAGTATAAATAAACTCTTAATTGTTAGTAAATATATTGTTTTGATGGCATACGCATTCTAAGAAACTAGTTTCAACGATCCTACCGTCAAACTTGTTTGTTTATACTTCGAGATTATATACACCAGAAATTGGAAAAAATAAACATTCAGAGATCAAGTAACGGGACAAAAAATTTCGACAGTTATAAATGAAAAATCATGATTTAACGGTTATTTTAACTCCGATTTTGATGATTTTTTACCGCTACACTCCTTGACCCTATAAGAATACAATGACTGAATTTGATCTTCAATTTAAAATATTTACACTAGTGGATACCACAAAATCTTATTTAACGAAAGTATAAATAAACTCTTAATTGTTAGTGAATATATTCTTTTGATGGCATACGCATTCTAAGAAACTAGTTTCAACGATCCAACCGTCAAACTTGTTTGTTTATACTTCGAGATCATATAGGCCAAAAATCAGAAAAAATAAACATTTATAGATCAAGTAACGGGACAAAAAATTTCGACGGTTATAAATGAAAAATCATGATTTAACGGTTATTTTAACTCCGATTTTGATGATTTTTTACAGCTACACTCCTTGACCTATATGAATACAATGACTGAATTTGATCTTCAATTTAAAATATTTACACTAGAACAAAATCTTATGTTATATTTAACGAAAGTACAGATAAACTCTTAATTGTTAGTATATATTATTTTGATGGGATACGCATTCAACAAAACTAGTTTTAACGATCAAACCGTCAAACTTGTTTGTTTATACTTCAAGATCATATACACCAAAAATTGGAAAAAATAAACATTCAGAGATCAAGTAATTGGACAAAACTTTTTTACGGTTATAAATGAAAAATCACAATTTAACGGTTATTTTAACTCCGATCATCTTTACATATTATAGACCACCTTTTTTAAAAAAACCGTCATATTTACTTCATAATAGACGACCATTTTTTAAACAAACCATCATTTTTACATATAATAGACGGCGGTTTTTTTTTTATAAAAAGCATCATCTTTACATATAATAGACGATCCTTTTTAAAAAACAATCGTTATCTTTACTTCATAATAGACGACTCTTTTTTAAACAAACCATTATCTTTACATATATTAGACGACCCTTTTTTTAAAAACCGTCATCTTTACTTCATAATAGACGACTCTTTTTTAAACAAACCGTCATCTTTACATATAATAGACGACCCTTTTTAAAAAAAACGGTAATCTTTGCTTCATAATAGACGACCCTTTTTTAAACAAATCGTCATCTTTACATATATAATAGACGACCCTTTTTTTTAAAAAACCGTCATCTTTACTTAATAATATATGACCATTTTTTAAACAAACCATCATCTTTACATATAATAGACGACCTTTTTTTTTATATAAAAAAGTCATCTTTACATATAATAGATGACCTTTTAAAAAAAAAAAACTGTCATCTTTACTTCATAATAGACGACCCTTTTTTAAAAACAACCCTTCATATTTACTTCATAATAGACAACCTTTTTTTAAATAAACCATCATCTTTACATATCATAGACGACCCTTTTATAAAAAAAAAACCGTCATCTTTACTTCATAATAGACGACCATTTTTTAAACAAACCGTCATCTTTACATATAATAGACGACCCTTTTTTAAACAAACTATCATCTTTACATATAATAGACAACTTTTTTTTTTAAAAACCATCATCTTTACTTCATAATAACTACCCTTTTTTAAAAACTGTCATCTTTACTTCATAATAGACGACCCTTTTTAAAAAAAAACCGTCATCTTTACTTCATAATAGACGACCCTTTTTAAAAAAAACCATCATTTTTACATATAATAGACGACAATTCTTTCAAAACAACCATGTCTTTACCAAAAAAAGGACACTTGATTTTTAAAAGACGACGCTTGTCATACCTGCTGTCTTTGTTTTTTGGTCAGATTTTAACTCTAAATAAAACCTTTTTAATAAGACGACGCTTTTTTATTTGTGTGCATCGTTATAAAAAAATATTCAACAGTATCTTCGTTTTTTAGTTGTTTAAGTCACTTATCCACGATGGTTTTTTGTTACCGTCGTCTTTTTAAATACAACGACGGTTTTTTCTTCTACCGTCGTCTTTTTCTGGTCGTCTTTTTCACTTTTTGTAGTAGTGGTACTAAAGTTATGAAGGGCTATGATGATATTGATCTACGTTTTATTATGATTATTGACAATGTAGAGAAAGATTGGCCAAACTGGAAGAGGCGGTCCAATAAAATTGAATCTTTTTGGAAAACGTGGAAGAAACGGACCTACAGTTCAAACACCAAAATATATGAAATTGTATAGGTTACAATTGGTGTTTTTGATGCAGTGAAATAAAATCACTTGATATGACAAAATGTATCCATGTAAAGACATAGAACTTTTATGATATTCTCTTAGTATATTGTGTAGATGCATCCATGTTTCTTCTTACGAAGCATGTTCACTGCATATTTATGGAGACTTGCATTTATATAAAAATCTAAAAAGATTATGAAGTTAAGCATATCGCCAGAAGTGATCTTTTGAAGAATACATAGGAATAAATTCTAAGAGATGTAAAATGTCATACGTTATATAAATTATTGAAAGAAAATTACTAAAAACATTACGGAGCCCGAAGCTCAATGTATGTATTCAAATATCATGAAATGAAAGTGATCTAATTGCCTCAGTGAGTACTTTGATTGAATTATGAGTTCGAGATCAAGTTCAATATCATTGCAACGTATTCAACTTTTGAAAGAAATTATCAGAATATTTAGGTCTCTTGAAGACCCTATGACATGCCAGCATAATATACACAAATTTATATGAATAGCTTATTACATCATGCAATCTTATACTCTTGTTCTCATAACGGTAACGTATGAGTTTGCTTATATTATAGAAGATGATGTTATTTTAAGAATTGTTAATCTGAAAGGATTTGTGAAAATAGTCTAGATATTATTGGTATTACTCTAACCTCAATAGGGATTCAAAGGAATGACACACATACATCCTCCAATGATGATATTGAAGAAATTTTTATACAAAGCATTACCAAAGCTTGCTCTGCATGAGAAAAATGAGATATCAATATCATTTATGTTGTATCTTCAAATAATTCAAGTTTGTCGTCATCAGGGGGAGTAATTCATCAAGGGGAGGATTCAACAATTTGCTTCATATAGGACATATGCGCGCTGTACTCTTTTCCCTTTGACTAGGTTTTTGTCCCACCCGGTTTTTCCTATGAAGGATTTAACGAGGCAGCATAAGCGCATCCAAAACCATATCAATGATCCAGAAGAATGGTGCACTCTTTTTCCCTTCACTTAGGTTTTGTCCCACAGGTTTTTTCGAGCAAGGTTTTTAATGAGGCAACTATGTCATTGTATGGTGGACATCTAAGGGGGGTGTTGTAAATGCATGAGTTGGTGGATGACCACCATACCTCTTAGCATTCACCCTTTCTAATTCTATGTAATCTATACACTAAATACCATAGTTATGGGCTTGTAATTTAGGAGTTGTTAATGTCTTCTTATCACTGTAAGCCTATAAAGAAGAAGTCTTACACGGATGAGATATAGAAGTTGATTGACACAAATTCTATTGTCTTTCTCTACTTTCCAATTCTCTCTATAATTTTCCCTAGTTATATAACACCTAGTATAGATTTAAATACTCTTTAAAATTTATTTTAATATTTAAAAAGTATATTCGAATACAAATTTTTGCTCAAGAAACCCAAAAATTAATCTTAGGATTTCGGTTTTGCTTTGATTCCTACACTCTGAATTTTCCCTCTCTTCGTGGATCAAGCTACGGCTAGGGTTTTCTCTGAACGGCACGATCCATCTTCATCTCCTCGGAATGTCACTGTAAGTTCCCTTATTTTTTTTCAAACAGTTTACTTTTCATTTCTGAAATCTTCACGGTTCAATGTATTTATTGATTATTACTAAAAAATCGAGACACACTCATAGATATGTATTCGTAGTTAGAACAACAAGTCCAAGAATGGAAATGAAACCTCTGTTGACACGGGAACTAGTGGTAGTAGTGGCATTATGCCCACAGAAAGCACAGCTGATACTCATCAAGCTGTTAATATCTCCTCAGTTGATTTCAATGGAGTTTAGTGAACCTATTCCTCTATTATTATTTCGGATGTATCATAAATTGTTGCTTGATTGTTGCATGTGCTTGTGTTTCATGTAGGTTTTTGAGCTGATCTCAACACAAGGACCGGAGGTGGGTCTTTATTTATTCAGAAAGATGTCGCACCATAGAAAAGCAAAACTTTGTGTCTCTTCTTCTAGTTGCTATTCTACCTGCCGGAATGGGGAATGATCTGGCTAGAGTTTTCTACTAATCTTTTGCTTGATGATGTCTAGTTTGTAGATAATGCTGTAAATTGAGAGAGGCAAGTGCATAGGGTTGCAAGACTAAGAAAGAAACTGTGTTTGTATAGTGCAGCGGCCAACGGCTTTATTTTTAAGCCATCAATATAGTTCTTAAGTCTCTTGAAGAATCGTTCAGCTTTGTAAATTTCCAAGCTCCCTACCAAAGCATCACATCTTTCTCAGTGTATTAAAAACACTTCCAATAACAGTTTTTACTGTCCTGGCGGAAGTGGCCCTAATAGACATTATCTAATAATAAAAACAAAGGCATATGTAGAAGATTTGCTTTATGAGCAAAACAAAAGCGATGTAATGTCAAGTAACCTAGTAAAAGGATATCAGAATTTCACATTTCTGATGTCTTGCACATGATAGGAATCAAACATCGATGTGGACTAATGAAGAATCATGTGTAGGAGGAGTAGCCAAAACACCTCATGATGGAAAATAAGCCTCTTCTAGCCGACAATGACTCGGGTTTATCCTCAGATTTATTGTGAGGAAAGTGCCTATGAAAGGCATTCACTGCTCCTCTCACCAGATCTTCCCCATCCATGGCGTTGGCAATTTTAACAACATGCTCTTTAACCTTTCAACCGAAAATAGTTATTTCTATGTTAAATTAATCTATTCAGGTACGCCCAAGGGATTGAAATAATAGAAAATAACAAGACAGTTGTGACAAGTATTTTGCTCGTTTCATAAATTACTTAATCAATAGTAATTACTTATGGACTTTATTTTCACAAAATTAGTTTGGGTAAATCCAAGTCTCGAACCAAAAACCCTAGCTTCCGAAATTTTTCCCAAACCTTTCTCAAGCCTTGAACCCTAATCATAAGCCTACTAAGGAGTAGATACTTTCTCTTCTTTTCCAATGTGGGACTCAAGTTCATATATTTCAATCAAACTCCAATAAGCTGTTGATATTATCGAATCACATTGTGACTTGGATTTAAGTTTAGAGGCTAAAATCCATTTTTGGAATTCTAAAATATTTTGGGTACTAAAACTAAATTTCTAGGATTTTTATTAAAATATTTAATACTAATTACTCACTAAAGAAATAATAATTAAAAATTAATCACTAATGAAAGTATTTAAACAAGGATAATATATTATTTAATGAATAAAAAAGAAAATTTTGAAAAGGATATTTTAAATAGAATATTTTAAACATATAGCCGCCCGGCTATACCCATTGAATAGCATAATCTTGATTTCTCTTTTTTAATTACTATTTACTCAGTGAATAATTAGTATTTAAATATTTGATTAAATAAAAAATATAATTACCATTTATTAAGTTACTTAAAGTATTTAATTATTCACTAAAGAAATAATAATTAAATAAGTCTAAGATATTATTTAATTACTAAAAATAAAATTTATTGGACCTAAAAGATACTAAATTTATATTTGTTTTTAAATAAAATCTCTCCCGACGAACTTTCATCGGCACAGGTATAAGACTTATCCAGACGAAACCTCTACCAACGAAGTTCGTCGAGAGAACTCTAATCCGGTGAAAATGTGCCCGGATAAACCTGTCCCGACGAACTTTCATCGAGAGAGGTTTTCTTTCTTCTTTTTTTAAATTATTTTTATTTTTATTTATTTTAAACATGTAAAATTAGTTTCTTTAATTTTATTTTTTAGCCAACTTCTTTAGTTTAATATATGTAATTAGGTAATATCATAGACTTTTTTTTAATTACTTTAATTGATAATTATGTTTAGTTATTATTTCTTTAGTGAATATTTAAATATTTTGCTCATTTCATAAATTACTTAATGAATAGTAATTAATTATGGACTTTGTTTTCACAAAATTAGTTTGTGTAAATCCAAGTCTCGAACCAAAAGCCTTAGCTTCCGAAATTGTCCCAAAGCTTTCTTAAGCAAACCCTAACCATAAGCCTACTAAAGAGTAGATACTTTATCTTCTTTTCCAATGTGGGACTCAAGTTCATATATTTCAATCGAACTCCAACAAGCAGTTGATATTATCGAATCACGTTGTGATTTGGATTTAAGTTTCGAGGCTAAAATCCATTTTTTGAATGCTAAAATATTTTGGGTACAAAAACTAAATTTCTAGGAAAGTATTTAAACAAGGCTAAAATATTATTTAATGAGTAAAAAATAAAATTTTGAAAAGGATATTTTAAATAGAATATTTTTAAAGTATAGCCGCCCGGCTATACCCATTGAATAGCATACTCCTGATTTCTCTTTTTTAAATACTATTTAATTAGTGAATAATTAGTATTTAAATATTTGACTAAATAAAAATAATAATTACCATTTATTAAGTTAATTAAAGTATTTAATTATTCACTAAAGAAATAATCATTAAATAAGTCTAAGATATTATTTAATTACTAAAAAGAAAATTTTCTGGAACTAAAAAGTTCGACCACCATATAATATTTTAATATAATTTAATGTGTATAATACTTGAATTTTGTATGTATTATTGAAAATTTTGTTAAAAAATAAGTGTATTAAATATGAAAAATATGTGCATACGTGTATTGTACTAAGTCTTTAAGACGTGTACGCAAAACGAAAGTATTATTAAAAAAATATGTACGTATATGTATAATACAAGTGTTAAACGGGAAAATGCTTGTTAAAAATCAAAAGGAGACAATAGAGACTCGAATAATGGCCAAATAGTAATGGATAATGCTCTAAACTACTCTTATCGATAAAAAAAATTAGGAAAATATTTTTGTTTTTTTAAAAAAGATCCAGGTATATAATTAAATACTCTTTAAATTTTATTTTAATATTTAAAATGTATAGATATTCGAATACAAATTTGTGCTAAAGAAACCCAAAAATCAATCTTAGGATTTTGGTTTTGCTTTGATTCCTACACTCTGAATTTTCCCTCTCTTCGTGGATCAAGCTAAGGCTAGGGTTTCTCTGAATGACGCGATCCATCTCCATCTCCTCGGAATGTAACTATAAGTTCCCTTATTTTTTATTTTTTTTTCAAACACTTTCACTTTTCATTTTCTGAATTCTTCACGGTTCAATGTATTTATTGATTATTATTTCAAAATGAGACACACTCATAGATACGTATTCGTGATTACATATTAGAATGTATGTACATATGTTATGCTTTGCTTTTAGACTATTCTGTTTGGTTTCCAAGAAAATAGAATAGAAAGTGAAGTATGAAGCGGGTTTTGTGTGGCGTGAAGGTTGTGTGTTGCTTTGGTCTCTAAAGATGGGGGTGTTTTATTTTTCCAAAGGACTGTCATTTAATTTAAAATATCACTGAATTATGATAGAACTGTGGTAGACTTTGTATTTCCTTTACGTTTACATGTATTTCGTATCTGGCTTTTACATCTGAATTTTGATATGAAACTAATCATGGCAGCAAGTGCTGTGTATTTGGAATGATATTTGTTTTACTTGTGAAATGTTTTCAGTTTTTTTTTTTAAGGTTGAAGCGGTTACAGTAAGTAGCACCTATTAAAAGCATTGTTTGACTCTCTGTTGCGCATGATGAATTAAGTAGGATGATGAGTTGGGTTGTCAAATGAGTTTAAGGCTTTTGATAATGTTATTGAATGATGGAACCATATTGGAGGATATATGAGTTGGAGCCTAATTAAATTGGGATTGGGCAGTTTGATGCTCATGCGAATGTAGATCAAACAAGTAGTCATCGAGGATGGATGATGCTCGCTAGGAAGGAAAAAAGAGGAAATATAATATGCAGGGATCCATCTTTTTACAAGACTACATTGTAGAATATAAATCAAGTAAACAAATCTCTATCAAAGTGAACTGATAACATATTAAATTACAGCATAAATGAAAACAACATTTACACAAAAATCACAAACATCCAGTATCAAACCACATTTTCAAAGATCTTACCGTGGGTATTGTTACTATGACAAACTCCGTGGAATCAGTATCGCGGAAAAAGCTCAAGCACTTTAATCATCCTCTCTCTGAGTCGCTCTAATTTGTCAGCCTGCATTGAAGTTTTACAATTAAAAGGTTAGCATACTTGTCTAGGAAGCAGAGTATAAAAACAGCTCAAAGTATCAGACTTACTGCTCCCAGTTGAGGTTGCTCTTGCCCAAAGACAGATTTGATAGCTGAGGTGGCTGAAGATATCTTCTGTTTAAGCTGTATAACAGAGAATGTTAACTATTTGCAAATTAAAAGAACATGCAATTAGTAGCAAACATGTCTACACAGATAAGAATGCTAAAATTCATTTGAGATTAGCCATATATTTTTTGTCTTTTCAGTTACATACTAGCCATATGTTTACGAGGAAATACAATACAATCAAGTGATCCCAGAACCAGGGGAAATTGTCTTCCACGTTCCAATTGCCTATCCCATCATAGTGCACTAATTCCAGCTTAAAAGTAATAACTAATAAAAGAGCTAAAAAGATTTTGTGCATGTTGGCAAGCCAGAAAAGACACACCTTGGAAATTGCAATAGCTTCATCCAAATCAGGAGGAGATGTGTCTAGTAATTATCCCAGTTTTCACTCTCCTAGCTTCAACCATCATTAAAAGGAAACACACAAAGGTTAAAGAGAAGCAAGCATCACCATAAAGCATAAGTGAATCTATATTGGTATAGATATGCTCCTTTTAGGGCTCCATAGATCACCATAGATCAATGTGAGCATAAAAGTGTGCATGCACATGTGTGCAACATATCAGTGGTATAGCTATTAGTTTAACTACGTACTCACTACACCAAACTGGAGATTCTACGGCTTGATATTTATGTACGGCACACTTTTTTTTATGTATGTGGTGAATAATTGATATTTATACAACATATTAAGCACCTCTTAAAATGGTAATTTTGTACGTCTTTCAACAGTGTACTTCTATATACGCCATGAATCATAAATATTTTTAAAAATATTATGAGTGCAACTTTAGTAGGTCATAACTCTATTTGCAACCAGCCAAAAATATCTCTCTTTTCTTTCTCCTTCATTTTTTCTCTTTAGACCACAACGTTCACTCTCTATCTCTGACTTCTTTCTTCATCTCCCTCTCTCTCTCTCTCAATCTTTGATGTCTTTCTCTATCTTCCTCTCTCACAATCTCTGGCTGCACTTTCATTGGACCATTCAAGAGCTCCAGCTCCTCATTCACAAAAAGACTGTTGCTTAAGCCCTATTGCTTCGAAGATGAATGCTTAATGACAGTACCAAGGTGTGATTCTATAAAGCCCTAACCCCATGCTTGATTCTGAGTTTTCTTATCAGTTTAGAGTTGATTGGGATTCTAGATTTCCTTAATTACGTAGTACTATGTATAAGATTACAAAACCACATCCTAAGAAACAGTAACAACCAATTAATCATTTTAAGGTCATCTCATCAAATAAATACCGCAAGCAGAAATACGTGAAGAAAATTAGCAATATACTCGAATACAAAGCTAATCATACACACCTCAAGAGCAAAACCCGGAGCTTCGGGCCCTTCAACTGGTACAAGTGTCCCTCCAGCCAAATCCTAGGACAAGAACATGTATAACTATAATATGTTTGTACTATATTGGTTCAACTTTGCAGGAAAAGAAATGTAAACCAATATAGTAATATCACCGAGGGGCCAATGAAATTGTCATGTCAATAGGCGGGCCCATCTTCTTATCCCAACTCTCCGACTTCAAAAACAACTTCGAAACCAAACCCGCAACCCGACCCATGTCGGGTCGGCTTTCCGGATCCTCCTCCACACACTCCAACGCCACCTTCACCATCTCCTCCGCCACCTCTATCGGAAAGGAGTCCTTCAACCTCCGATCCACCCACCTCCTCACCCCCCCGCCGATACTCACAGCCTCCCTCGCCGTCTCGATCACACTCACCCTCCTACACCCTCCTCCACCTCCTCCTCCATTGCCGTCCATCAATGGCTCCTCCCCTGAAATCAACTCCAGAAGCACAACCCCGAAGGCATAAACATCGCACTTGTGCGTCAGCTGAGCCTCGGGCGCCATGTACACTCTGGTGCCCTCCGCCTTCGAGGACAGAGCCTGTGTCTCACCGCAGAGCGCGGCGGTGGCGAAATGGCAGATCTTGGCTCTGAGCTGGAGGTTTTTCTGCTCTGAGACGTTGATGTTGGAGGATTTGATGTGGTTGTGGACGAAGGTGGAGTTGTCGCCGATTAAGTGGTGCATGTAATTGAGGCCGTCGGCGAGGTCGGCGGCGACCTGCATGCGGGAGAGCCACGTGGACAAAACGGTGAAGTCGGGGTTTTTAGGGTTGCGGAGGCAGTTGACAAGGTTGGCTCCGGGGACGTATTCGTAGACGAGGTAGACGTATTCGTTGGATAGGGAGGCACCGAGCAGCTTGATGAGGCTGGTGTGGTAGGATTTGGAGATCTTGACGAGGCGGTGGTTGAGGACGGAGTAGGAGAGGGGGATGACGGACTTGCGCTGGAAAATGACGACGTCTTTGCCTCGAAGGGAGCTGCGGAGGGAGGACCAGCTGGGTTTGCTGTATATAGCTTTGCGGATATCGGACATGTCGTAGATCATGGGGTTTTCGGGGAGGGAAGATTTGATATGGGATTTGAGGGAAGCGACGGAGGAGGTGCAGGAGCTGGGGGAGAAGTTGGTGCCGCTGGTGATGGAATAGGCGGAGTAAGGGTCAGTTGGGACAGACGAGGAGGATCTGGCTTCGATGGGGCTCTCCGGCACAATCGGCAGCCTGTCCTTTTTTTTCTTTTTTTTCTTCCACCGCAACGTCCACATGATGAGTTGGAACTTGGTTCTTTGTCAATGTTTCAATCCAATGACTAAGACTGCCAATAAAACGGCAGCAGATAAAGGGAGCATCGGTGAGACAGAGCTGAGTGAGGAGTAGTAGCAGAGAACGTGAAAAGGGAGAGGGAACTTGGAAGCAATCCCATTGGGTGTGTTTCCTAAAATCCAAAATTCTTGACCAAATAAAAAAATAATAATAAAAAAAATCCAGATTGGCGATAACAAATATCATAGAATCTAGAAACACAAGACCAAATAGAATAGAAACAATACGTGATGTCCTTCCACGTAGAGTGTTAAGTGGGTGTTAGGTGTTGAGACAGACAGAAAATGTGCTCAGAGGATTTATTTTGTTGGAAGTATGTTCTAAAATATTGATGATATCGGAAATATCGATAGTCCAAAAACATGAAAATTTCGATGGAAATATCGGGATATTATCGATATCGATAAAAATTGAATAAAAACTACGGAAATTGTAAGAAAAACTTGAAAAAATTTATTAAAACTTTGGAGAATGTTTATTTATTCAATTATTTATTAGTTTATTAAAAAAAATTAGAAGGAAATGCATTACATGATGGATTTAATTTATTTAAGTTGATTATACAGCGAGCTGGCAAATACTGTGAATGTAAAAAATATGTAGTAATTAATGAAAAAAAGATTAAACACATCATAATTATTTATCTATAATGATTTACTATAATATTTTACATTTTATACATTGCATGGTAAGATACATGAGTGACTTAGTACCACATAGAGTTCCTATGAGGTTAAAATATTTCACTATCTTCATCATCTCCATGTGTAGAGTAAGTGTATTGTGAAGAGTATTCATCAAATGATAAATCCCCAAAATAGTTTTGTATGTAATTGTTAACATGCCACTCATATAAAGATAAATATTTTAGCATATTATCACTAAAACATAAGTGATATATGGTGGTTAAGGTGTTGGAGAAGTAACATGGGAGGGGTTCAAATCCCCTTTGTGTTTTTTTTTTCTCCCTTTTTTCCTTTTTTTTTTCTTCTTTTTCCTTTTTCTTTTTTTTTTCTTTACATCGATATTTTCGATATTTTAGCGATATTACACTGATATTTTGATAAAATATTGCTGAAGTGTGAGCGAAATTATCGACATCGATATTTTCCGATATTATTGTCGATATTTATACGATATGTACATGGATATGTTCCAAAATATCTGTGATTCGAAAAAACCGAAATATCATCGATATTTCATAGTATGATTTGAAGAGATGTTTTATTTATTATTATTTAATGTGCTCGGAGGATTTGAATCCCAAAAAACAATTCATGCTATAATTATTCAACGAATCCTCACATACCACAACCACGAAAGCACCCTCTCACGCTCCTACGAAGCGCGTGTACTAACTCTACGCAACAACGCAGCCCCCATTCCATATTTGTTTTTGTTTTTTTTTGTTTTTTGGGTAAGAAGGGGCCCCTATTCCATATTTGGAAAGCAAAAAAGAGAAACGAACGTTCGAGCGCCTATGGGATTCAAACATCCGCCAAATCCAAGTTACAAGAGACGCCACATCAGACCAAATAAAATATTCAAAAACTTTTGATGGGCGCCACCCAACGGTCATGATATGGCTACATACCTGGAGGAGAGAAACTCTCATGTAATGAGGATAACACTTTTTGCTATCACCAGTCAATAACGCAATGACACATAGGAGAACTTTTCTACATGTCATTGTATTATTATCCTACTTGTTATTGTATTATTAACCGGAGATAGCAAAATGTGTTATCTTTATTACATGAGAATTTCTCTCCTCCTAAGAGAGTTATCACCTCCACAATAAGAAGAGAAAAATACAAGTACAAGGAAATGACCACTCAAGAGTTTTTTTTTGCCAAAATCCGATCATGTATCCAATAGGATATACCCCTTGTACACCCTATCACAGGATTGTAACAACTTGCACCAGTCCGTTAGTTTCTTATTTTGAATTCATTGTACAGATAATCTTAGCCCGTTAGTTTCTCTAGTTTGCATTCATTCAAATAGTTGTTCCTTAGAGTTAGGAGACAGTTTCAAACTGCTTTATCTTTTAGGATTTCAAACAAGTGTTCTTATGTGTATTTAATTGCTGCAAAGTGTATATGAAACTTAGAGTTGATTTCTTCTTCATCAAGAGGGGCGCCAATAAGAGCAAGATCATCGGCTCGAGTTTTGATGGATTGCATAAACTCAGTGATGCTAAGGGAGCCTTTGGTGGTGTTTTTGAGTTGGTGTTTGATTTGTTTGATGCGGCCACGAGAGGGTTTAGCATAGGTGTTGGCTAGAATTGTCCAGGCTTGTTTAGAGGTTTGGGCTTGAGCTATGAAGGAGATAATGGTGGGTGAAAGGGAGCCAATAATGGCGTTGAGAATCAGTTGGTCCTGTCGGATCCATAAACTGTAACTGGGATTGGGTGTGGTGGTATTTTCTTGGGTCAAGGTGGCTGGCGGGCATGGTTTGGACCCATCAATATAGCCAAGAAGATCATAGCCAATGAAGAGGGATTGGAATTGTAATTTCCAGGAGAGGTAATTGGTAGAGGAGAGTTTGAGAGGAGCTTGAGCAGCAACGTTGATGCTGATGAGAGTTTGATGTGGTGCATTGGTGTTTAGGATGGTTGCAGGGTCAGACTCGGTAGCCATGAGTGCTGAAGAACAGGGGAAACGATGAGAAAGTGAGAAATGGATCGGCTTAGACTACTGATTGCCTTCTCCGCAACAAAGACCACGTCCTTAGACTGACCCATTGCTTAGGACATCCTGCTTTTCCAATTCTCAAACATATTGTTTCTAGCAATTGCTTAGGCTTATCTTCCTCTTTGTCATATGATTTTTCATGTAATGCTTGCTTTTGCAATAAAAGCCACAAGTTGCCTTTCTCCAACTCTACCATTGTCTCTACTCAACCTCTTGAAATTATATTTTCCGATGTCTGGACATCTCCAATTTACTCCCATAATGGCTTTAAATATTATGTAATCTTCATTGATCATTTCACTAAATACATCTGGTTTTACCCACTCAAAAACAAATCTGATGTCAAAGAAGTCTTCATAAGATTCAAAGCCATTGTAGAAAAACACTTCCATTCAACCATCAAAACACTCTATTCTGACAATGGTGGTGAGTACATTTCCCTATCTAATTTTCTTTCTACCAATGGTATCTCTCATCTCACCACTCCTCCTCATACACCTGAACACAATGGTTACTCCGAAAGAAGGCACATTCACATCGTCGAAACCGGTCTTGCCCTTCTCACTCATTCTTCTTTACCAATCTCCTACTGGACTTATGCCTTTGCCACAGCCATCTACCTCATCAACAGAATGCCCACTCCCACTTTAAATCTCTCCTCCCCTTACCACAAAATTTTTCAGACAGCCCCAAACTACTCAAAATTAAAGGTTTTTGGTTGCTTATGCTACCCTTGGCTCAAACCTTACACCTCACACAAACTTGAATCACGGTCCAAGCCATGTGTTTTCCTTGGGTACTCTCTCACTCAAAGTGCATACTACTGCCTTGATCCTTCAACCTCAAAAATTTATGTCTCAAGACATGTCAAATTTGTTGAATCGCAGTTTCCTTACTCTTCACTGTCTGGTCCGTCCTCTAGTCATCATCCCAACCCCATTGCCACTTGGATTCCTGCACCAATTACAATTCTCTCACCCCCTTCCCATCCGCCACTCACTATGCCATCTGAAGTCATCGTTCCTCAGCAACCTCTAAGTGCAGCTCCAACACCCACTCTAGTACAAGTTCCATCCCCCAACACAAACCAACTCCCCCGCTCACACCAACCCTCCTTGACATCCTCAACCAATTCAACTCCCTCACCACAAATCCCAACGTCCCCTCCTAACCCACCCGACCATCATCCCCTTCCAACTCACTCATCAATGACCACCCGAGCCAAGAACCACATCCATAAACCCATCACTAAAATGAACCTTCATACTCAACTCTCCAAATCCAACGACCTTGAACCAACCACCGTGTCTACAGCCCTTAAAGATCCAAAGTGACGTAAAGCCATGTCTGATGAGTATGATGCTTTAGTTAGAAACGGCACATGGGAACTTGTTCCACCTAATTCTACACAGAATGTAGTTGGATGTAAATGGGTTTTTAGAATTAAACGTAACTCTGATGGCTCTATTGACAGGTTCAAAGCACGTTTGGTCGCAAAAGGCTTTCATCAAAGACCAAGCGTCGATTATCTAGACACTTTCAGCCCTGTTGTCAAACCAACAACAATTCGTGTTGTCCTCAGTCTTGCTGTATCTCGGGGTTGGTCTTTACGTCAACTTGATGTCAACAATGCCTTTCTCCAAGGCCACCTCTCCGAGCATGTCTACATGCAACAACCACCAGGTTTTGTTGATCAAGATCATCCATCTTATGTTTGCAAACTTCGAAAAGCCATCTATGGCCTCAAACAAGCACCGAGAGCATGGTATCATGAACTTCGCACTTTCCATATTTACTTTGGCTTCAAAAATTCCCATGCAGATACTTCTCTATTTGTTCTCACTGTTACTGGCCATAGTATGTATATACTTGTCTATGTGGATGACTTAATAATCACTGGAGACAATACTAAGATGATCGACTCCTTTGTTGATGTTCTTGCTAATCGGTTTTCAATTAAGGATCTTGGACAGCTGTCTTATTTTTTGGGTGTGGAGGTAGTCCCCAATCAGCAAGGTATTTTATTATCTCAACGGCGTTACATTTTGGACATTCTCGCTAGAACTCATATGACTGATGCCAAACCTGTGCTCACTCTCATTCCAACTAGCCCACCGTTGCTAAAGTTAGGTTATGCTTTGCTTGATCCCACCAAGTACAGAACAGTTGTTCGCAGCCTTCGATATCTCTTAATTACAAGACCAGACCTTGCATTTGCGGTTAACAAGCTCTCTCAGTACATGCACACTCCAACCACCGACCATTGGAGCTTTGTTAAACGTCTCTTACGTTATCTCTGTGGCACTACTAATGAAGGCCTCCAAATTCATCGTCAGTCCCCATTGAATCTCCACGCCTATTCAGACGCAGACTGGGCAGGTGACAAGAATGATTTTTCATCCACTAGTGCTTATGTCGTCTATCTTGGGTGTAATCTCGTCTCCTGGAGTTCTAAAAAGCAAAAATCTGTTGCAAGGTCTTCCACTGAAGCCGAGTACAGGTCGATAGCTAATGCATTCTGAGCTCAACGCTTTGCTATCTCCTCACTGATCTTGGTGTTCAACTGCCTTGCTGTCCCGTTATCTATTGCGACAATGTTGGGGCTACCCAACTCTGTTCCAATCCCGTGTTTCACTCCAGAATGAAACATGTTGTCGTCGACTTTCACTTCATCAGGGACCAGGTACAAAATGGTGTCCTTCGAGTTGCTCATGTATCCTCAGCAGATCAACTCGCAGATGCACTTACCAAGCCGCTGCACCGTGTTCGTTTTCTGGATCTCAAATCCAAGATTGGGCTTCTATCTCGCGCCCCATCTTGAGGGGGCATATTACAGGATTGTAACAACTTGTACCAGTCCGTTAGTTTCTTATTTTGAATTCATTGTACAGATAATCTTAGCCCGTTAGTTTCTCTAGTTTGCATTCATTCAAATAGTTGTTCCTTAGAGTTAGGAGACAGTTTCAAACTGCTTTATCTTTTAGGATTTCAAACGAGTGTTCTTATGTGTATTTAATTGCTGCAAAGTGTATATCAAACTTAGAGTTGATTTCCTCAATCTGATACACCCTTATTCTGACCTGTCTAACCCGTGAAGATCACTCTCACCCCAAGAGAAAATATCCTCTCTTGCTCGCAGTGTTGCACTCACTACACAAACTCAAGTTCTCTCGGAGCTGTTTTTACTCACTGCCTTTCATTGCTTGGTTCTTTGCTCTCTCTGTTGTGTTCCCGCGTGCATGCTATATATGCCCCTTTATATAGCCAAAGGGGAGGCTGATTCTTATCTGCAAATACATCTGTTAATAATATATATATATATATATAAATGAATATGGAATATAGAATATATATTTCAATAAATCATATGCATATAGGAAACAATTCATGATTTTCTTGATTGACCAAGAAACATATGGAAATTGTTTTTTTATGCGTTCTTTCTTATTCGTTATTAGAACCATGGTTTAAAATATCGATGATATCGGAAATATCGGTAGTCCAGAAACATGGAAATTTTGATGGAAATATCAGGATATTATCGATATCGATAAAAATTGAATAAAAACTACGGAAATTGTAAGAAAAACTTGGAAATTTTTATTGAAACTTTGGGGAATGTTTATTTAGTCAATTATCTAGTACTTTATAAATAATAAAAAAATTAGAAGGAAATGCATTACATGATGGATTTAACTTATTTAAGTTGACTATACAGCGAGCTGGCAAACACTATGAATGTAGAAAATATGTAGTAATTAATTAAAAAAAGATTAAACACACCATAATCATTTATATATAATGATTTACTACAATATCTTATACTTTATACATTGCATAGTAAGATACATGAGTGACTTAGTACCACATAGAGTTCCTATGAGGTTCAAATTTTTCACTATCTTCATCATCTCTATGTGTAGAGTAAGTGTATTGTGAAGAGTATTCATCAAATGATAAATCCCCAAAATAGTTTTGCATGTAATTGTTAACATGCCACTTATATAAATATAAATATTTTAGCATGTTATCGGCAGAACTGCCTTTTACAAAGCTCAAAACGGGGAGACCAACTCTAGAAAGACAAAAGGAGGTTTTGGACTTCAATTCCTGCCTGGATAAATGCTTCTAATCCGGGCTCTGGATTGGGTATGTCTGTGCTGGACTAGACTATCAACACCTTCAACTGTCAAGTTTCAGCTGTAAATTGATACCAACGTTCGAGTTTGGCAGAGCTTTAATCTATTTCAAGCCCTGTAAGGCTTTTTGAACGAGCAGAATTGGAACATCTTGGTCTAGAGAGGCGTATGGCTAGATTCGATGATTACCTGAGCTGGAACTGCACTGTAGTACTTGTTCTGCTTGATTAGGACTCTCCATAAATTTGTTGAGGTTTTCATATTTGTAAAAACCTGAACTCTGCTTGATTTGGTTTAAGCTGAACCAAATTTGTAACGATAGAAATCTCGCTTTGTATGACTATTTCTCTTAAATTTAACTGACTCTACATATTCTAAATTCTAGCTGACTTGTTTTTGTGGCTCAATGAGCCATTGGTTGCTTCAGTGTTTTGAATTTTTTTTGGGATCAAATGATTATTTTGAGTTTTTGTTTCGATTGATTTTTTTTAGCGATCCCCTGATCTGTTCACCTCCTCTCATATTTATAGAAAATGCTAGAGTGGGGGCTTCTAATCTTTTAATAATGGGCGGCAGATTTTCCAAAAGAAAGATCTTTTATTTTAAATGCAAAGAAAAAGAAAAGTTATCTGTTCTGGCATAGAAGAACCATCAATAGTCAGTTTTTTTTATGGTGATCACTTCTCTGCTTTTTTTGAAAGAAAAACCTAATCTCTTTTGCCCTCTAATTTCTCTTTGTAAGGGTTCAATCTGCCTTGATGGTTAGTTTTGATTTTACTGATGGACAACTCCCTGCACCCTACTTATCTTTTTTAGAAAATGTAATCTGCTTATCTCTTGGAAATGATGCATATCCTGATGCAGAATTATATAGAAAGGGATTTCGATCTTTTGGCTGCAGAGATTCAGAGATGTCTTCTTTTATACCTACCTTTATTAAATCTCTGCTAGTTCCTCTGTGATAGTTGAATTTGTTGACTTTTCCAAGTCAAGTAATCATGTGATTTTTTCTGAGAATAGACTTTCAAAAGTCTACTGACTTTGTACTCTAGGCTTTGTGATCCATGGTGAGCACTTAGAAGCTGGGCCCAATCCAATTCTTTTTTAGTTTTTATCGATTTGCTTTAGTGGTCGATTGCCATCTAATTTTGATGTTTTTACAAATTTGCCATTTCTTAAAAGACGTGGGCTTCTGATGTGGATTAGGCTTTCTCTTTTTGGAATCAAAGCCCAGTATTCTGTTTCCCTGTTCCTGGGCTTCTCTGTGAGAAGTGGACTGGCGTGTGAATTCTTTTAGGCCCAAACAAGTTCAACTTTGCAGGAAAAGAAATGTGAATACTTTATAACATTAATAAGTACGAATGTTTTAAACCTGAGCAAAGGAATCACTCAAGGAGTGGGGATGCCCATAGCAAGTGACTTCCCACCTAACAAGTAATACTTTCTCTGAGCCCCAGAAACAGCTTCTGCCCGAGAGGCCACCGATCTCACTGACCAAAATTAAGACATAGTATAAATGAAAATACAACCTTGTTGTTACTGCTTCGAGCCGCACGAGTTCAAAACCCATTAAAATTATCGATTGAAAATCGATCGATCCGAAAAGTCAAAGCAAGTAACTAAAATCACAGACAAGTTTCAACTATGATTCAGAAAACATAATCTAATCTATTGAAAATCAGACCCACATACATGATAAATAACAGTTGATATTGAAGAAAGAACCTACCTTGGAATTGGAACAATTTTCCGGGTGGTTTTTCTGGCGGTGGAAAGTGAGCTGAAACTGGAGCTTTTGGTAAGAGAGAGAGAAGCATGATGCCTTTGGGTGCGTACGAAAGCAAAAGCCCCATGGTAATGGAGTTTGTGGCCGTCAAGTTATATGCAATTATGCATTATAAAATTTGATAAGCATTGCACATGCTGGAGTGAACCCCAGAGGTATAGCATTGATTCTTACTAGGTGTGCGCAGAATAATACTTGAATACTTGTACAGATAACAATGCCTAGTATAATAATTATTTTCCAGTTTGCTGAGTCGGTCAAAATGGAAATTATATTTTTGCTCTTAAACTTAAGAGGTATATCTTTCCACAAATAGCCAAGACCTAAGACTTTAAAAAAATATATCAAAATGGAAGAACTTCATTCAATAGAAACCAATTACAAATAGTAATGAAAATGATGGATGCAACGATCGTTAAAATCTTGCCTTAAAAAACCCCAACTTATAAAGAAAATCCGGTCAAGAAAAAAGTATACCACGAGATCCAATACAGCCAAACAAAAGCAATTACCCCCTCAATATCTGATTCCAGCATTCCCTTATTCAATTGAGCATTCCCATGTCAGTGACATTGATTTTGTTCCCTTAATCCATATTGAGCTAGAGCATGAGCTACCCCATTGCCTTGTCTCGGTTGAAAGAACTTGTGTGTTTCTATTCTGTTCTCAGTCAGTTTCTCGTATGTCAAATTGTTCACAGCATCAAATCAAGTATAATACAAGTATATACACATCCCCAATCCCACACACAACTTCCCTATTCACAATTTGTTCAACCGAAATTGAACCAATATAGTAATATCACCGAGGGGCCAATGAAATTGTCAAGTCAATAGGCGGGCCCATCTTCTTATCCCAACTCTCCGACTTCAAAAACAGCTTCGAAACCAAACCCGCAACCCGACCCATGTCGGGTCGGCTGTCCGGATCCTCCTCCACACACTCCAACGCCACCTTCACCATCTTCTCCGCCACCTCCATCGGAAAGGAGTCCTTCAACCTCCGATCCACCCACCTCCTCTTCACCCCGCAGCCGCTACTCAGAGCCTCCCTCGCCGTCTCGATCACACTCACCCTCCTACACCCTCCTCCACCGCCTCCTCCATTGCCGTCCATCAATGGCTCCTCCCCTGAAATCAACTTCAGAAGCACAACCCCGAAGGCATAGACATCGCACTTGTGCGTCATCTGAGACTCGGGCGACATGTACACTCTGGTGCCCTCCACCGTCGAGGACAGAGCCTGTGTCTCGCTGCAGTGCCGAAATGGCATATCTTGGCTCTGAGCGGGAGGTTTTTCTGCTCGGAGACGATGATGCTGGAGGATTTAATGTGGTTGTGGACGAAGGTGGAGTTGTTGCCGGACGAGTGGTGCACGTAACGGAGGCCATCGGCGAGGTCGGCGGCCACCTGCATGCGGGAGAGCCACCTGGACAAAACGGTGAAGTCGGGGTTGTTAGGGTTGCGGAGGCAGTCGGCAAGGTTGGCGCCTGGGACGTAATCGTAGACGAGGTAGACGTAGTAACCGGAGAGGGAGGCACCGAGGAGCTTGATGAGGCAGGTGTGGTGGGATTTGGAGATCTGGGCGAGGCGGTGGTGGAGGTCGGAGTCGGAGAGGGGGATGGGGAGGCCGTACTTGCGCTAGAAAATGACGAGGTCCGGCTCAATCGGCTGCCTGGCTTTTTTGTTATTTTTGTTCTTGCACGACATGATGAGTTAGTTGGGCTCTTATTCAGTGAATGAGACTGCAGCCGATCAAGGGAGCATCGATTCGCAGAGAGCATGAAACGGACAGATTGGGTCCAAGGGAGAGGGAAGGAAGCCGTTTTGGTTTGTTTTCTACATATATAATTCTTGACCCTAGAATCTAGAAACGCAAGACACTGTACTTGAAAGGACATCGCGTATTCGTTATATAGGTGGTGGACAGGTGTCAAAATAGTAAATAATATAGGACGAGAGGGTAAGTGTGCTCAGAGCATTTGAAGCCGAACACTATGTCCATTGTCAAATCCCAGCTCGTATCCAATGGAATGCACTCCTTACATTACACACACTCTTTATAATCCGTCTAACCCATGAAGATGACTCTCACCCCAAGAGAAAATACCCTCTTGTTCACAGCACTGCACAAACTCAACTTCTCTCTCACCCTCTGAGCTGTTTTTCCGCACTGCCTTTCCCTTGCCTGGTTCTTTGCTCTCTCTGCTGTGCTCCCTCGTGCACAATAATATGCTATATATGCCTCTTCATCATCTTTAAAATAAGGGGCGACTGAGGTGGGGCATCCCCAGCCCATAAAAGGACACCCAATATTTTTGTCCACATCATATTAAAATAAGAAAAAAAAACTCTTATTTCTGCATCATGAGCATGATCGTGATCATGACCATGTTCTGCCTTTTCCAAATATGTCTGTTAATAATATTATAAGCAGTTGGAATCTCCAGAGTTGACGTTTAGTGGTCCGAAGAAAGCCTCAGCGGGATGGCAAAAATCCCCGTCCCCGAACCGGCCCTTGCCATCCCTGCCTGCCTCACCTGGAATCTCCAGTGCGCAACGCCAATTTCTGTTCTTCGTTTTTACAAGGCTTTCTTGGCTGGCCTTGTGGATTAGAATTATGAAGTCATATTTGGGTCAAACTCTAAGGCCAGGGGGCTGGCACGAATGGGACGGGCATTTTGGGCTTCAACTCATGGTTTCCATCCACAGGGATCCCATACTCACCAAGATTATTATTGAACAAGGGTTTGACTTTAAAACAATGAATTTCAAATGACATTTTAATTTTAGTCATTGTGATTTTACTTTTCCTATTTTAGTCGTTGTGTTCAAACTCATGTGGATTTGTTACCAATTTTAGGATAATTTTGAAAATTTCACTAATTGACATCGAGCAACAAAATTGTGTTCAAACTCGTGTGTATTACTCAAGGGTTGCTGGAAAGCATGTCTATAACCTTCGATTTTATTTTTCAAATCAAAAATCAAAAAAATTCTAAATTTGGATTTGAAGTCCTACAAATACTTCGCTCAATTTATCTATCAAATTAACACGAAAATTAAAATAGAAGTTTAGTTTTTAAAACTCACAAGGTGGTCTTTCAATCTCCTAACTAGGCATGTAAAATTGGTTGAACTTGGTCAATCCAACCTTAAGAGGGGTTAACCTGGCCACTACCCACTACTTAGTTACGGATTTTTTTGGCCTTAGGGGTTGAATAGGCCAGGCCAGACCAACCCCATCTTAAATACTCTCCTACCCAATGATCAAGAATTTTCGGGCTCATATGCGGACCAAAGTGCTGGGCTTAAATGACCTTATCAAATAAGGCATATGTAATTATTAATGAAATGCAAGGATCATTAGTACTAGTTTACTTCCTTTTTTTTCTTCAGAGTATTGGGGAGGGGGCACTTTTCCTGGGATTCAAACGGGTGACCAAGGAGGGGAAGGGCAAGGAACCTCAACATTGAGGTAAACCCTTGGGTCAACACTAGTTTACATTTAAAAGGGTATTAAATGCAATATATCATTGTTAATATTAAATGGGTCATTATATTCTTTCAAATCACGGCCGAGCCGAGCTGCCTATGGGCATACAAATTGTGAAAGGTAATGGCCCGCATTAAGCAAACACCATGTTTCAGTCTTGAAATTAATGTTCAAGATTATTTTTTAATATGCATCTTCTTCCTCCCAGTGCATAATTTGTCTCCTTATTTCACCTCCGCTTACTAAATTTCAATTTGTGTGTTTTTTTATTTTTTATTTTTTGGTTGTGGATTTTCAGATTCAACTTGATATAAGTTTTGGGGTCATATAGTGAGCTTGGTAATGAAAAGTTAAAACGGTCACAAGTAATTAAATGCTTTCCTGGTTTTCGTACATTTGAAAGGAGATGTACTTCAAATTTAAATAAGTAACAAATCTTTAAAAAAGAAAAATGATGCATTGTGTATATCATACCATCCATAAATCGTATTCTTCAATACAACCAATCTCAAAAAATAGTACGTTGTATATAGTATTCGACAGAGATATATATACTCATACAAGACATTCTTGTTCATAGTGTAACATTTCTTTGCCTTCTCTCTCAAGTAGACATTTTTTCCCTCCTCATTTACCTTTTCTGGTGCTATGAGTCCATTCATGAAGTTGTCCTGCCATTTCATTTTTTTCGTTATTTGTTTCTCTTCTCTTTCCATTGACCCCGTGCTGATAATGTTGACCCCTACTTGATAAATGTTCCTTTGCCTGCATTCAAAAACTCACTGGAGAAGACCAAGGAACTTGTACAAAATGTGGCCTCTACCATGTCATATATGCAAGCTGGTGAAGACGATGAAAATTCTACTGCTTCATTTCATATTGAGAGGATTTGCTTGATGAAACTGCTGAAGTCTTGGATTGGTCCCTTTTCACAATTGATGATCACTAAAGGACCTAGGAATTTTTTTCACGGAGGTGTAATTTTGGCTAGGATTTAAATAAAAAAAACAAACAAACAAACAAGCGCACTGCGCATAAACATAACACACAGCAGCGCAGTAGTAGACTGACATTGTTTAGGCTTTTCGTCGAACACCTAGAGTGCACCTCCCAAGCTGAGCAGAGGTGCAATATGCAGCACCTACAATGGCTTTTCTGACAAGGGGAGGTGCAATTGCACTTCCTTGCGCCTTAATAGATTCGCCACTGGATGATCTTAAAGGTTCATATACGTACATAAGACAACATGCATATTTACTTTGATTTTTTTGTACATTGTTTTATCTTGCTATATTATTTGAACTTCACTTTATCATACTATGATATTTATTTCGGATGTATCATAAATTGTTGCATGTGCTTGTGTTTCATGTAGGTTTTTGAGCCGACCTCAACACAAGGACTGGAGGTGGGTCTTTATTTATTCAGAAAGGTGCCGCACCATAGAAAAGCAAAACTTCGTGTCTCCTCCTCCAGTTGCTATTCTACCAGCCGGAATAGGGAATGATCTGGCTAGAGTTTTCTACTAATCTTCTGCTTGATGATGTCTGGTTTTTAGATAATGCTGTAAATTGAGAGAGGTGCATATATAGGGTTGCAAGACTAACAAAGTGTTGGAAATTTAATATTAACTAATATTAATTTTCCTATTTGAATGGAAATTAATAAAATTCATTGGGTTAAAGACATGACCCTTGGGTTAAAGAGTACATCTTCAATTGGGGGGTGACAACTCTTCAAACCAAGGGATGCATTGTTTGGGGTGACAACTTTTCAGACCAAGGGATGCATTGTTTGCCTTTTCAGATTGGGATACCTTTTTGGAAAGGGTATTTCATAATCTATAAATAGAGCAATCCTCCTGCAATTTTATTCATTCAATTTAATTCTCTACATACAGACTTTCATATATAGAGAGCATTAGAGTTTTCATAAAAAGAGGTTCTTGCATAATTTGGTTCAAAGTTCCTTGTGAATTGCAGTGCTTCTTTTACGAGGAGGGGAGTCGTTGTATCCTAGGAGGCGAATGCTAGTGAACCATAAGCACCAGTGTGGGGTGTAATTCGTCTTAAGGTCAGAATGTCAAACACTTGCCTCGACTCAATTAAGGTTCTTCTAATTCAATTCTCCTTTTGTAAAAATATGTTTTATGCGCAGTATTTATTTTGTTTATATTTTATAGCAATTTAGTACTCATGTTTCCAACAGAAAGAAATTGTGTTTGTATAGTGCATCCAACGGCTTTATTTTTAAGCCATCAATATAGTTCTTAAGTCTCTCGAAGAATCGTTCAGCTTTGTAAATTTTCAAGCTCCTTACCAAAGCATCACATCTTTCTCAGTGTATTAAAAACACTTCCAATAACAGTTTTTACTGTCCTGGCGGAAGTGGCCCTAATAGACATTATCTAATAATGAAAACAAAGGCATCTGTAGAAGATTTGTTTGCCGAGCAAAACAAAAACGATGTAATGTTGAGTAACCTAGTAAGAGGATAACAGAATTTCACATTTCTGATGTCTTGCACATGATAGGAATAAAACATCGTTGTGGACTAGTGAATAATCATGTGTAGGAGGAGGAGTAGCCAAAACACCTCCTGATGGAAAATAATCCTCTTCTAGTCGGCAATGACTCGGGTTTATCCTCAGATTTATTGTGAGGAAAGTGCCTATGAAAGGCATTCACTGCTCCTGTCAGTCCATCTTCACCATCTATGGCCTTGGCAATTTCAACGGCACGCTCTTTAACCTTTCAACCGAAAATAGTTATTTCTTCGTTAATTTAATCTATTCAAGTCCATGTAAGGGATTGAAATAACAGAAAATAACCCAAGAGTTGTGACAAGTATTTGCATGTTGAAATTGATTACAAAACAATGTCAATTTCAATTAAATCAGCGCGTATGCATGTGTGATAAGTTTACATTCAAGAAACCGGGAGTAGCCTAGTTATCCAAGGGGGGAACAAAACAACAAAACGACAAAAAGGAGCATCAAGTTCATGTGTGACGTTCTGAACACCAGTGCAGTGAAATCCCAACCAAATTAAAAAGAATTAAAAGCATTGAAATTTACCACAGCAGAGCATCGTTGGAATAGCCAATCATGGGGGCAATTGTCCACTAAATACACAGAATCACTCGGTTCTGCCACTGAGAAGAGAAATATATGAAGGCTTTCAGATGTAAAGAAGCATAAGAATACAATGTGCTTGAAAGTAATCTTTTTTAAAGAATCAAGACTTACAATTACCAAGGCCACCCCAACTATCAAATCCAATATAGACAGGCTGTTCACCAGCTTCAAGCCACTCTGCAAGTGAATCTGGGGGTTCATAATTTGTTTTACTCTTCTGCCAAACAAGTAAAACATAGAGCATATCAGCAAATAATAAGCATACTGTATTCTCATTTGGTCAAGCTGGTCTATTTCTACCACATCAAATCATATTCCTGAGGCTTCTGCAATATTATCAGCACACTATTCCTACAAAAAGAAGAAGCCCATGTAATAAGATATGCTTAATAATCCAAAACCACCATGAGGATTCTGAAATGACCATGAATCTCTATCATATCTTCGGCAAGAAATTAAAAAAAAATAGTCTGAGTAATGGCAGAAGGCATCTTCTGGTACTCTTTCTCCATATTAAATGAAATTATGACTTTAGTTTACTTTTTAATGAAATAAATTACCTCGAAGATTCATAAACTAGTGGAGGGATCCAGTAGACAGTAGATTGTGAAATTATTCACATAAATTTTTAGCCAACGAGATTATCAGCATACTTTAAAGTGCAAAACAAGTAAGAAACAAGGTGAATTGTAGTAAGGAAATCCACAAGGAAAAAAATAGTAACAGGCTCTGGGAGTTCATACTTGAACTGCATCAAGTGGTATCAGAGCGACCTTTCTGCATTTTGCATCCTTCCTTGAGTTTAAAGCAAAGAGCTCTCATAGCATATGCTGCACGTGCCCTGGACAAAGCAAAAATGATGCCGCACGGCTATACTTTCTAATTACATTCGAATATTTTAAAATTACAGCCGAACGGCTATACTCTTTAAATTTATTCGAACGAACACGAAGCTTGCACTCGCAGAGGACGGAACTCTCTCTCCCAGTCACTGCTTCGTCCTCCGGGTTCGGCACCGAAAACAGACCCAACCCGCCTAGCCACCACCTAGCCTCCAAGCCACCGCCTAGCCGCCTAGCACCCGCCTAGCCGCCTAGCACCCGCCTAGCCGCCTAGCCGCCTAGCGCCCGCCTAGCCACCGCCTAGCAGCCTAGGACCCGCCTAGCCGCCCGCCTAGGCCGACTTTTCAGTTCTCGCTCTCCAGCATCCAAACGCATTCTCTCTCTCCCCTTGTCGTCAAGGTCTGTTGCCTCTGTTCATTCATTGTAAATTTTAGTATTCAATAGTTCATAGCTTTTTCAATTTTTCAATTTTGAATTTTGATTGAAACGCTAGATAATGTAGGGGTTTTAATTTTTTTAAACATGCTCTTGACAATTGTTGTATGAGGGCACCTGTGTCAATTGTCGTAAATCAGTAGAAAATGTGCTCTTGAATTTTGTTAAGATTATATTGAGAGCCTAATGTTGGATTTTGAGATTGCAGTTTAGGAGAGCATTACGTGATTTTTCATGTAGGTAAGGGAAGTAGCATAATGACTTTAGGTTTTCGTGTTATGGCTCAACACCTGAAGTTCTTGAAAGGCTTTATAAGGTCATACAGAGTCTAGCTAATCTAGTGCAACAGTATTTTAGGCTGGATGGGACACCAGGCAGTTTTTATGAGTACATATGATAATGATAAGCCTCAAGGAAAGGTTTCATCGGAAATACTTCACAAGGGGAGTGTGCGACCACAAGGAATTGAAGTTCATGAAGTTGGTACAGTTGGTATAGAGGAGCTACGAAATGCATAAATAATTATCTAGGTTTGATGAGTGCATTTTACTCCTTACTTGTGGCATGTGAGCTCTGTATAAAATTTCCGCGGAGTCTAAGACGAAGCATCATTATAAAAGTCTCAACTCTGAAGTTGACTTCTTATTTTGAGTATGTGGACATAGCACAGATAATGGAAATGCACTGCGGGGGACAGTCATAGTATTTGTGAACAGAAAATAGCGATCTAAATTCCAACTACCAAGTGAGAAGAAAATCTTGGAACTTAAGAGGTGAAGACCAAGAGTGATTGACAGTGGATCATTATCCAGAGATCTATTTGATTCTGCCTACATTGCAGGCAGAAAATAAAAAGGCCAATCGTAATGGGAGAACCAAGCACGCCTCACATAATGAGTGATTTTCCTTTCCTTAGGGATGTTGATAGCTAAATCTCATCATCATACATGCCCTTATTTATCTTTAACTAGTTTTCCTTCGGTTTTAGGTACATTTGGTGATCTATGTTGTACATGTTCCTATCACATTAACTTCTGTTGACTTATCACTAACAGGGTTCACTCCCAGTGTTTTTCTATTGTTTTGATTTTTAATTGTCCTTTTGAAGTCACTCCTACCATCCATATTAATATTTTCATTCCCGCTACATGGTTGTGTTGCTCTTATGTGTGTCTAACACTTTGCCCCGTAAAACTAGCTACTAAAAGAATTGAGAATTTATGATATCAGTCAGAAATATTAGAGTCTCCAAATCAGTTTTAACAGATGCCCTCCTTACCAGCTCTAAAACTGCATGAGTTCTCATAGATGACATTAATAGCCACTCCGATAGGACAACTGAAACTTGGGCTATTGATTTTCTCTTGCTATGATCTATAATAACAATCACAGAATCTGCGTAGAAATCCTTTGCTGTAAGAGTTGATGACAGGAAGCTTTTGATTGATTTGATCCTCTTGGATATCCAAGATTTTACCGTGCATGGATTAATCTTTTGCCCATCATGTAACTTGACTTTTTTATGGAGTTCCTGTATTTCAAGCGAAGCTGAATTTTGATATAAGGGGAAGTTTAGGTGGGGTTTTTAAGGGTAAATGACATTTATGGTGGTTAAGTTAATAATGAGATAAATTTTAAAGTTTTTTTGAGAATCCCCTGATGCGGTTTGTAGGTTCTTCCTATGAAAAACTCCTATAACCTCAGAAGGGATAAGATCAGACCATCAGACAAATCGTATCTATCAAAATTATTTTAGCTTGATACTCGAGCAAGGGCTTTTTAACACTTTGACGCATGTACTTTTCAGTCACTATTTCAGAGTGTTGCTACTCGTAACTGTATTAACTATATGAGTCATGACTTGCTGTTTAGTTAATTGGATATTCTTCCTTAACATATGCAGGTTTTTCTGTGTTGAAATGAGACTGAACATAGTGGAACAAAAACAAATTTCACGTGAAAAATGCGGTCCAAGTGTTTGGAATTGCAGCAAGATTTCTTTTTGAAAGCTTAAATGTCGGGAAGCAAAGTGTTGCTAACGTATAAGCGAAAGCGGCAATCAAGAACAGATCCTATACAGGGACATGAGTGCCGTAATTCACTTTTTGTTGCTTCTGATGATACTTCTTTAAGCAAACCACTAGACTTGCAAGTTAATTTGATTGATAAGCGTTCATCAGAACATTGCAACAGAAATTCTGCGGTGAGATTTTAGAAAGATGGAACCTGTTCACTTTTTTTAGTTTGTTTCATAGGGATATATGTTGTATGTCAATCATCAGAACATTACAACAGAAATTCTGCGCTGCTATACTCTATAAATAAAAAAATTTCCCTTAAAGCCGGGTAGCTGTACTCCGTAAATAGAAATTATAACTGTATAGCCAACCGGCTATACTGTATAAATAGAAATTTAGAGTATAGCCGAACGGCTATACGCTATAAATAGAAAATTTTCAAGTAAAGTCTCGCAGCTATACCCCATAAATAGAAATTATAAGAGTATAGCCACTATACTCCCTAAATACTATATTAACAGTATTGCCACTATATTGTATAAATAAAAATTTTATGGAGACTTTGGAAAAACACAAAGGAGAGAGAAAATTTGTAAAAGAAGTCAAAATGGACAAAATTGCCCTTATTTATTTTTGGATTTCCTATGGAATCCTTTACATTTGCATGTCTTTGATTTGAAAGTTGAAAGGTTTTTCTGTCTTTTTTGAAAAAGTTTTGGCTTTTTCCAAAAGTGAAATTTTTTTTTTGGCTAAAACCTAAATTTACTAAAATTTTAAACGTATAGCCGGGCGGCTATATAAAACATAAATTTTACAAGTTTAGCCGCCTTGCTATACGCCATAAATAGAAATTATAACGATATAGCCGCCCGACTATACCTGTTAAATACAATACACTCTAAATATTTTAAAAGTATATCCACATGGCTATACTTAGGGGTGGCATTTTAAATCGAAAAACTGAAAAACCGCAAAAACCAACCGATAATTTACTGTAATGAAACCGCAATCGCGGCAAACCGAACCGCATTTGCGGTTGCGGTTGCGGTATTTGATTTTCAAAACTTGCGGTTATCGCAAACCGCAAAGTATAGCCGCACGGATGATGATGTTGAATTCTATAAGGAAATGTAACATATGACAACTTGTAAGTAATTAGTTTATTTATGCTAATGTTATTTATGCTTCTTCTTATAATAAAATGTACTCAACTATGTTGTTTTATTTGTAAATAACATTGGTGCTCAAACAACACAACGGGGTTCTTCAAATCCACTCACCACCAATACTTGAGTTTGTAACTTTAGTTTGTAACATTGGTGCATTGCATTTTCCTTTTAGTTTGTAACTTTAATTTACTTTGAATTGGGTTTTTCTTTTTAGTTGTAACTTTAAAGAATTTTGCTTTGCATTTTCCTTTTGGTTTGTAACTTTAAAGAATTTGGAATTGGAATACTTAAGAAGTTTAACCTTAATTGGAATGCTTGGAATTGTAACTTTAATTTTTTTAGGTTGTGAATGCTTGAAAAGTTGAGGAGATTGTGAATTTATATATGTTTGAGAAATTGAGGTTGTGTATTTATTTATTTAGGTTGTGAATTTATATTTTTGTGAATGCTTGAGAACTTGTGGTTTTAAACCGCAAAACGCGGTCGATTTGCGGTTTCAAAAATCACCAAACCGTAAATAGTCGGTCGGTTTGCGGTTTGAGTAAAAATTCGCGGTTACCGAACCGCAACCACCCCTAGCTATACTCGTTAAAAGTATAAAACTAGTTTCTTTACTTCTTTTTTTTTTTTTTTTTTTTGCCCAGCTTATATTATTTAATATATGGAATTAAGTAATATCTTAGTCTTTTTTAATTACTTTAATTATTGTTTCTTTGGTGAAAATAGAGAATATTTTAAAGGATTGCCACACAGCTAGAATCCATAAATAGAAATTATAAAAGTTTAGCCGCTCGGCTGACTCTCTATATACAATATATTACCGGTATAGCTATATATAGAGCCGCACGGCTATAAGCTATAAATAGAAATTTTACATGTCACGACCCAATCCGAGAATAAAGAATATTCTCGAATCACGGTGAGTGAATTGAAAGAAATAAATAAAAAGACTGAAAATTTGGTTAATATACGTTATCATTATATTTATAAATAAAATTATAATAATCTTACAAGTGTACAATATATAAATAAAAGTTTATCACTCTAAACTAATCCAACTTCTCTGGTTTCGGCTTTGTCTTGCCCACTAATTGATCGGAAAAACAAAATATGTGAGGGATGAGCAAACCACCGCTCGGTGAGTAGATTATGTAATATGTCAGTCAAGCAATGTTATTTTACATTATCTAGAAAAATATAATAAAAAGATACACAATCCAAACCATATCACATCATTACTTCATATCTTGGTTATCCTTCACAAATTGTACCCAATACGTGACCTCTATCGGCCTCACTGTCCTATGTCCCCGTCTAGTACATTTATCCTTCGGATACCCCATCACTGAAGTTCTCATGTTCCATGAATAATACATACTTCACAAAAACTCCAAATAATATATATTGTGTGAAATATTTCACAAATTAGACATGCTTGATTTGAAAATAGAGAGAAGTTTGTCAATAGATTTTCACATTTATCACAAAACAAGAACTTTTAGAACATATTACATAACTCACTCACCATAATAAGTATGAAATATTGCAAGACAAACACACACACTCTTCATCTTGTTTCTTTCTCTCTTCTCTCTCTCTCTCTCTCTCTCTCTCTCTCTCTCTCTCACACACACACACTACTTCATGGTAGAAATCTACCTTAAATGATTGGAATGAATGATTGAAGTAAGGAAGCATGATATTTATAGGAGAGGCTCTGGATGCACCCAAATAATATTTATATATACAATATTTTAAACCACCAAATGATAAGATAGAAGTAAGGGAATAATATGACTCATCCTTCTTAGGCCAATATTATCACAACAGCACCACCAAAAGATAAGATAGAAATATAAGAAAATAATGTGAGTCAGCCCAATGATATCACAACACCACCTGTTACTAGCATGCAGTGGCGAAGCTACAGCCAAGCCTGCCATGGCCCTGGCCCCCCCACTTAATTATTAATCTCTTGTAATATATTATAAAATATATGATATAGTAATACAAAAACTGCAATTAGATTAGTGATGGCCCTCCCAGATGAAGATTAAAAACCTAGTAGAAGTGATTTTGAAATTTTGGCCCCTCCATACTAAGAATCCTAGCTCCGCCACTGCTAGCATGCAAGGTGGCATGACAATGATGATTTGATTAAAACCAATTCTAAGTCTCTACACGTGAAAAACAAGAATGGTGTCATCTTTCAACTAAAGGGATAATCTATTTAATAATATATAAGCCTTCACAAAAAATATTTAACTAAGAAAAATTCATATTAATAAATAATTAATATGTAGTACGAATAATTATTATATATATATTTACAGTTTCTCACATTACAAGTCTAGCCGCTCAGCTATACTCCATAAATAGAAATTAAGGGGTATAGCTGTGCTGCTATACTTTTTATTTTTTTATTTTTTTAAATGACCTTGGTATAGCCGTGGCTATACTATTTATTTTTAAAAATTAAATAAATAAAAAATAGGAACCGCCTAATAACACCTATTTGGAAGATTCTTATTTTTTATTTTTAAATTTTTCAACAGAGTATAGCCATGCGGCTATATTCTGGAATTGAAATGTTCAGCCACCATATAATATTTTAATATAATTTTGTGTGTACAATACTTGAATTTTGTATGTATTATTGAAAATTTTGTAAAAAAAATACGTGTATTAAATATGAAAAATATGTACATACTACATACGTGTATTGTACTAAGTCTTCAATGATTTTTTTTTTCTTTTTCGTGTTCTAGTTTTCATGGATATCCTAAAAGTTGATATTCTTATATATACGAATAAGAAAGAAAATAGAGATCAAAGTAGGATTGTAATGTGGAATAGCATAAATGAATAAATTTATCCTTTCCTATTTTAGGTGCTCCAGCAGTAGCAATATGAAAAATATGATGTGTTTCAATTGTTTGGTAAATAAAAAGTCTTTATTATGCATCCACAAATTTCATATTATTGGATCTATTATTTCCTAAAGAAATATAAGCATTACATAATTCCCTTATTAACTATAAGCTCTATATCATTTCTTGAAACAAATGTCACTTACACATTATCCCGGAAGTGAAATATTTTTGAAGTTAAATAGTATAAAGGGAGGGTCTTGTATGACAAAGCCTCCAAGAATTATGATATTTGAAATTGGTACTTAGGTGACGAGGGGTAAATTTAATCACACAAACAAGACACAACAACACAGCAATCTTCACACACTTTAAACCTTGACCAAATACACATATGACTAGTCAACTGCTAGTCATGAATACCCACAATCAAGAGAACATACAGAGCATGCCACAAAGTACCTAGTGACAACCTAGGCACTCAGAAGGACCCGTCAATCTAGGCATCCCCTGTGCTAACAACAACTATGGTGAAAGTGTGTGAAATCATCATTATCATGTAAACATCAAATAGCAGATAAAGATGACTAGTCAACCACCAAGAACACAAACCCAGAAAAATTACAGATATGCAAAATAGATTTTGTTCACCCAGAAACCCACTATTGGGAAAAACTGGGAGTCATCAACTGACCAGGCACTACACTAAGTAGAAAAAGATTCTTACAAAGGAAACACAACCAAGCTCAAGAAGCACCTAGATCTATTAAGGAATATGAGCAATACCTCCTTTGTGCAATCTTCTTCTCCAACTTAGCAAAACTTGAAGCTCAGTTCTTCATGGCAATGGCAGCTCCTTCTCCAGCTCGTTCATCTCATGGGACTAGCTTGCAAGCTCCAACACAGACCGAAACCAATATTTGGATTCAAAGGAGAATGAACAATTTCTTCAAGAAACCATACTCTTGAAGAAATCAGTCTTGAATCTGACCTAGATAAAAATGAGAGAATGATTTAAGTAGCTAGATGCAGATTCTGGTTTCAAAAGCAGTTTTTCAAAAAGAAATCAATTGGAAAAACTCATAGATGAAATATTTGGTTCTCTCTTGAGGAAGAAGAAGAGAAAGATAGCAAGCCGATTTCCAAAACTTCCACGCAAAAGAGACAGCCGCCAAATAAGCAAAATCGTAGCCTTTACAGACCAAAATTTTCTTAGGTCAGAAACCCACATGGCAGCAGAGAGAAATAAAGAAGAATAGGACAAAACAATTTGTTACCCAGCTGCAAATCCTACAGAGCAAGGATGACTAGTCATATGAGAAACGGATGACTAGTCATCATTTTATGAAGACTGTTTAATGTAATGATATGCAATGCACAATACCTTTGTCAACTTGCTTGAACCTCCATAGAGCATAAATTAGAGAAGAACACCAAGAAAAGTTTTCCTTAATCTAAACGTGAGCTTGATAAATAACAATACATATCCTATTACAAAGTTGTCAAGCGAAGCCAAAAGAAAATAACAAAAACCATACATTAACAATATTTATTGCCAGTGAAACAATACACAGAACTATTTGAGTTGAAATTATTTTTGAGTTTAATTAACTACCACTTATTTTGGTAAATATCTTATTAGGTCCTACAAACATGACTAAAAGCTATTGATAGGTCAAATTATATACTTACAATGTTTGATATTACTCAGTTCCATAAGAAACTTACATAGATTCATACATACACATAATAGAGTTAATGTTGAAATTATGAATAAACATGACCGATACCTATGGTCTCTTGCCAGAAGCATATCGATCATAATTTGCTTCATATGAACTCATTTTCTGATAATAACCAGCAGTTCTTTGATCTGTAATAATTTATTATGTGAAAATTTTATTTTTGATTGAATAGTTTTAGAAACCATGGTATTTATGTTACACGATATATTGAGCGAACATGAAGATTTTGCTTCACGTTATTATCTTCAGATTTATTGTGAGGAAAGTGCCTATGAAAGGCATTCACTGCTCCTGTCACCCCATCTTCGCCATCCATGGCCTTGGCAATTTCAACAACACGTTCTTTAACCTTTCAACATAAAATAGTTATTGCTTTGTTAATTTAATCTATTTAGGTACACGCAATGGATTGAAATAACATAAAATAACCCCAGAGTTGTGACAAGTATTTGCATTTTGAAATTGATTATAAAACAATGTCAACTTCAATTAAATCAGCGCGTATGCATGTGTGATAAGTTTACACTCAAGAAATGACAAATATATGCAAATCACTTGCAAGTTTAAAAAGAAATGATAAATACCTTTGGATCTAACATGAAGCGTATGGCATCGACCGACTTTTAAAGCGAGAATTCATCAGCTGGAATGGGTGCAGGACCTACTCCTCTGGCATGCACCCTCTCCCCCCAAAATGGCTGGTCCCCAAAGAATGGTACTATGCAATCCAGAGGTATACTTTGCATGTATTAGACATGTCTCAGTCAAATTAGATATTGAACAACTGAACAACCAAAGGGTCGATTTGTCATCTGTCATGAATAGACCTCCACAACCTGTTCGTTAGGGACCAACATGAAGGTGGTCACTCTTTGGAGATTGTGGCATTGGTTGATTGTTTTAATTGGGAAGGAACAAGTAATTTTTTTAGGGTAAGGACAAACAGAGCTACTCTGGGATGGAACTGGGAAGAGAATATATATTAAACATGAATAGAGAAAGCTGCAGCAAACTCACCATGATAAGTATGAAATATTGCAAGACAAACACACACACTCTTCTGCCAAACAAGTAAAACGTAGAGCATATCAGCAAATAATCAGCATACTGTATTCTCATTTGGTCAAGCTGGTCTATTTCTACCACATCAAATCATATTCCTGAGGCTTCTGCAATATTATCAGCATACTATTGCTAGAACAAGAAGAAGCCCATATAATAAGATATGCTAAATAATCCAAAACCACCATGAGGATTCTGAAATGACCATGAATCTCTATCATATCTTCAGCAAGAAATTAAAAAAAAAAATAGTCTGAGTAATGGCAGAAGGCATCTTCTGGTACTCTTTCTCCATATTAAATGAAATTATGACTTTAGTTTACTTTTTAATGAAATAAATTACCTCGAAGATTCATAAACTAGTGGAGGGATCCAGTAGACAGTAGATTGTGAAATTATTCACATAAATTTTTAGCCAACGAGATTATCAGCATACTTTAAAGTGCAAAACAAGTAAGAAACAAGGTGAAGAGTAGTAAGGAAATCCACAAGGAAAAAAATAGTAACAGGCTCTGGGAGTTCATACTTGAACTGCATCAAGTGGTATCAGAGCGACCTTTCTGCATTTTGCATCCTTCCTTGAGTTTAAAGCAAAGAGCTCTCATAGCATATGCTGCACGTGCCCTGGACAAAGCAAAAATGATGCCGCACGGCTATACTTTCTAATTACATTCGAATATTTTAAGATTACCGCCGAACGGCTATACTCTTTAAATTTATTCGAACGAACACGAAGCTTGCACTCGCAGAGGACGGAACTCTCTCTCCCATCGCCGTCCTCCGGGTTCGGCACCGAAAACAGACCCAACCCGCCTAGCCACCACCTAGCCTCCAAGCCACCGCCTAGCCGCCTAGCACCCGCCTAGCCGCCTAGCCGCCTAGCGCCCGCCTAGCCACCGCCTAGCAGCCTAGGACCCGCCTAGCCGCCCGCCTAGGCCGACTTTTCAGTTCTCGCTCTCCAGCATCCAAACGCATTCTCTCTCTCCCCTTGTCGTCAAGGTCTGTTGCCTCTGTTCATTCATTGTAAATTTTAGTATTCAATAGTTCATAGCTTTTTCAATTTTTCAATTTTGAATTTTGATTGAAACGCTAGATAATGTAGGGGTTTTAATTTTTTTAAACATGCTCTTGACAATTGTTGTATGAGGGCACCTGTGTCAATTGTCGTAAATCAGTAGAAAATGTGCTCTTGAATTTTGTTAAGATTATATTGAGAGCCTAATGTTGGATTTTGAGATTGCAGTTTAGGAGAGCATTACGTGATTTTTCATGTAGGTAAGGGAAGTAGCATAATGACTTTAGGTTTTCGTGTTATGGCTCAACACCTGAAGTTCTTGAAAGGCTTTATAAGGTCATACAGAGTCTAGCTAATCTAGTGCAACAGTATTTTAGGCTGGATGGGACACCAGGCAGTTTTTATGAGTACATATGATAATGATAAGCCTCAAGGAAAGGTTTCATCGGAAATACTTCACAAGGGGAGTGTGCGACCACAAGGAATTGAAGTTCATGAAGTTGGTACAGTTGGTATAGAGGAGCTACGAAATGCATAAATAATTATCTAGGTTTGATGAGTGCATTTTACTCCTTACTTGTGGCATGTGAGCTCTGTATAAAATTTCCGCGGAGTCTAAGACGAAGCATCATTATAAAAGTCTCAACTCTGAAGTTGACTTCTTATTTTGAGTATGTGGACATAGCACAGATAATGGAAATGCACTGCGGGGGACAGTCATAGTATTTGTGAACAGAAAATAGCGATCTAAATTCCAACTACCAAGTGAGAAGAAAATCTTGGAACTTAAGAGGTGAAGACCAAGAGTGATTGACAGTGGATCATTATCCAGAGATCTATTTGATTCTGCCTACATTGCAGGCAGAAAATAAAAAGGCCAATCGTAATGGGAGAACCAAGCACGCCTCACATAATGAGTGATTTTCCTTTCCTTAGGGATGTTGATAGCTAAGTCTCATCATCATACATGCCCTTATTTATCTTTAACTAGTTTTCCTTCGGTTTTAGGTACATTTGGTGATCTATGTTGTACATGTTCCTATCACATTAACTTCTGTTGACTTATCACTAACAGGGTTCACTCCCAGTGTTTTTCTATTGTTTTGATTTTTAATTGTCCTTTTGAAGTCACTCCTACCATCCATATTAATATTTTCATTCCCGCTACATGGTTGTGTTGCTCTTATGTGTGTCTAACACTTTGCCCCGTAAAACTAGCTACTAAAAGAATTGAGAATTTATGATATCAGTCAGAAATATTAGAGTCTCCAAATCAGTTTTAACAGATGCCCTCCTTACCAGCTCTAAAACTGCATGAGTTCTCATAGATGACATTAATAGCCACTCCGATAGGACAACTGAAACTTGGGCTATTGATTTTCTCTTGCTATGATCTATAATAACAATCACAGAATCTGCGTAGAAATCCTTTGCTGTAAGAGTTGATGACAGGAAGCTTTTGATTGATTTGATCCTCTTGGATATCCAAGATTTTACCGTGCATGGATTAATCTTTTGCCCATCATGTAACTTGACTTTTTTATGGAGTTCCTGTATTTCAAGAGAAGCTGAATTTTGATATAAGGGGAAGTTTAGGTGGGGTTTTTAAGGGTAAATGACATTTATGGTGGTTAAGTTAATAATGAGATAAATTTTAAAGTTTTTTTTTAGAATCCCCTGATGCGGTTTGTAGGTTCTTCCTATGAAAAACTCCTATAACCTCAGAAGGGATAAGATCAGACCATCAGACAAATCGTATCTATCAAAATTATTTTAGCTTGATACTCGAGCAAGGGCTTTTTAACACTTTGACGCATGTACTTTTCAGTCACTATTTCAGAGTGCTGCTACTCATAACTGTATTAACTATATGAGTCATGACTTGCTGTTTAGTTAATTGGATATTCTTCCTTAACATATGCAGGTTTTTCTGTGTTGAAATGAGACTGAACATAGTGGAATAAATACAAAATTCATTGAAAAATGCAGTCCAAGTGCTTGGAATTGCAGCAAGATTTATTTTTGAAAGCTTATATGTCTGGAAGCAAAGTGTTGCTAACGTATAAGCGAAAGCGGCAATCAAGAACAGATCCTGTACGGGGACATGAGTGCCGTAATTCACTTTTTGTTGCTCCCGATGATACTTCTTTAAACAAACCACCAGACTTGCAAGTTCATTTGATTGATAAGCGTTCATCGGAACATTACAACAGAAATTTTGCGGTGAGATTGTAGAAAGTTGGAACCTGTTCACTTTTTTTAGTTTGTTTCATGGGGATATATGTCGTATGTCAATCATCTTTATGTAGATAATTTAATAATCCATCCTTCCCTATTTTTCCACTGAAGTTATGGTCTAGAAGAATGTTAGAAGACTTGAAGATGGGAGATTGAAGCTGCAGAGTGCATATATGATACTGCTCTGGCAACTTCACAGGCGATCTTGAATAGGGATGGCAACGGGCCGGTTACGGGGGGTATGACAATACCATCCCTATCCCCGTTCCCCATCCCCGTCCCCGTCCCGCCCCAATCCCGGTTTAGGCTTTTCGGGGAGTCCCCGTCCCCATCGGGGAAGTACCTCCCATACCCTCCCCAATCCCCGATTTTTAATAAGATACTTGTTAAAATAATTTTCTAAGCATAGTCACATCATTGTAAATTTTTAAAAACAGCCAAATGAATAAAATAAATTTCTCAACAAGGCAAAGGAGGACACAAAACTTGAAATAATTTCCCAATCCAAATCTTTTGAAACTTTTTCAGTAAGCACAACAAATCCATCTAGTCTTAAATTAGAAAACCAAAGAAATATTGACAATATTTTGTCATCAAATGAAACTTCACAATTTTAATGAACTCTCATATGCTTCCTCATTCATAGCCTTAATCAAAACACAAAGAGATGTTCTCTGTTTCAATGGTAGACGCCTACAAAAAATAAAAATTAATAAGATAAAGGCATTACAATTATTTAAAAGAAAATAAGAAACTGGCCAATACAAGAAAAATCCATTTAAAAAAAATAAGGAGAGCTATTAAATATAAGAATGTTACCTCTTCCTCATTATTATCAACTTCCTCATCTTGAACGGTGAGTCTTTTAGCTTCGTTCTCATTAAAGCTTGAAGCTAACTGTATAAAAAAAAAAAATCATAAAACAATAATAAAATGTTTTACTTAATATGAAAAATATAACCACAAAAATATTTCAATACCTCTTATCTCACTCCATAACCAATCACGAGCGCACATCAATGCCTCTACTGTTTTTTAATGAAGCCGGCTACGATGAGGGCTTATAATCCTTCCACTAGTACTAAAGCAAGACTCTGAAGCAACTATGGATACAGGAATGGCCAAAATATCTCTAGCAATATCATGCAAAGTAGGATATTTGATCCCATTTGATTTCCACCAACACAATATATCAAAATCATCATCATCATTCCTAGGTAAAAGAGACTCTTTTAAATAATGATCCAACTCAGATTTAACGTGTCCATGGGTATTGGAGTGAGAAACAAACATATCCAATTGCTTTACCAAATCAAGTTTAGGCATAGATGGCCTAGATGAAGAAGTAGGAATCAAAAATTCAGATTGGACCTGCTGACTTTGTTGAGATTTTGACTGATACTCCTTGACCAAGCCATAGAGGATATCTTTATATTTCTTAATCTCTTGAGCTGCATTGTTTTGATATATTAGAGGGCATAAAAATTCAATTTGTTTCATCTTATACCTTGGATCCAAAATACTTGCAACTCTCATCAAACCATGCATTCTATCCCAATACTTCTCAAACTTTGTTTGCATATGTAATGTCATTGCTTGCACTTCTTCTTGTTCAGAATTAAGCTAATCATAAATTGCTAATCGAATAGCACAAATATTCTTAAAGTAAAGATTAGCAGTAGGATACTTGGTCCCTGGAAAAAGCACAGTCACATCATAAAACATGGCTCACGATGCTTCAAACGAGGAAAAACATCTTTGAATATCATTGCAGTCTTAAGCATGGAATATGTAGAGTTCCATCTAGTCTTACAATCAAGTTCTAACATTTTAGAGGTTGGAACTCTCAACTGTCTTGCTGCTTCAAGAAATTTCTCCTCTCTTTTTTGGGTTCTTAGCCAAAATGCAACATTGTACCTAATTTTCTCAATACTCTTTTTAATCACCTCTAAGCCATCTCTCACCACCAAAGTCAGAATATGAGCACAACATCGCATGTGGAATAAACGTCCATCTAACATAAGTGAACTGGAGCAAATCTTATCTAACACTATCGCAATCATGGAATCATTTGTAGAACAATTATCTATAGTTAAGGTAGACAACTTACTGTCAAGATTCCATTCGAACATGCATTCCAATAAAGCATCAGCAAGTACATCTGCCGTGTGTGGACATGGAACGTATATAAACCTACAATAAAAACCAAATAAGTTACAATCTAATTTTTTTTTTTAAAGAGTATTAATAATTCAAATAAGAACAATATAATATATTTATCTTATTAGTCGGCTTTGTAAATTCCATACATCATCAATGAAATGTGATGTGATAGTCATGAATCCTCTCTTTTGATTATTCGATGTCCACATATCCGTTGTAATGGCAATTCTACTTCTGTTGGTGTCCAACAAATTCATTGTTTTCTCCCTCTCAACTTCAAAAACCTTAAAGATATCCTTCTTGATTGTGTTTCGAGAACACACTTTAAATAATGGTTGCAAAGCATTGGAATACATCTTGAATCCAATATGATCAACCATGGATAATGGATATTCATGAAGAATAATCATATTTGCAAGTGTCCTCCTAGCATGGTCGTGGTCAAAATTATAAGTACCAAGCTTGACGGTCCCATCATTCGACTTTGTAGGATTCAACATTGATTGATCTATGGTTCTTTGTCTTTTATAAAGACAAGACTTTACATTATCAAGTAAATGTCTAGTCCCATTCTTGCTACTTTCACCTAAGGTATTCTTACATTGAATGCACACAGCTTTCATTTGACCACGAATTTCTTTCTTTTCAAAATGTTCCTAAGCAGGAGATCTACCTTTTCTTTTATTCACAACATCTTGAGTTGAACTGGTGGCTTCTTTGTTGTTATTTTCAGTTGGTGTAGGATTGCTATCATGTTCAGTTGGTGTAGGATTATTATCCTTCTCAATTTGGGTTTCAGGAACTTGAGTCTCTTTATTGTTGTCACCCATCTAGAAAAAAAAACATATACATTAAAAATATAAAGATTGATACAGCAATTGAGAGGTACAATATTTTTTACAATAGAAAATTATCAAAGAGAGAAATCTTAAAGAGAGAACAATGCTGACCTTTTGCATGTGAACTTGATTTAAAAGAAATCTTAAACAGACAACTTTGATGTGTAGTTGCTCAAAGAATTCGAGAGGATAGCATATTTTTTGAATATGAACAAAACTTAGAACCCAAATTCATATATGACCTACTTGATGGCGTACAAAAAACTTAGGTTTTTTGTAAACACTTGAGTTTTAGCCTTCCATTTTTATTTCCTCCTCATTCATGGTTTGTTTGAGGACTTTGGTTTTCCTAAAAACCAATAGAAGCAGCAGCACGTGACCAACCCTTCATCTTCATTCATGGTCTCTTCATGATCCTCACATATTACACCAATCCACTATGTTGTTGCCAAGTTCGATGTGCATGCCAACTCTCTATGCAATGTATCAGGAATAAGGAGCGACGCTAGGGTAACTCGTTTATTATATTATATTAATATATATTAATATACATTTTTATATATTAATTATAAATAAATATATTACTTATCGGGCCGGGTTCGGAGATGGAGATAATAATACCATCCCCGGCCTATCCCTGACCGGGGATTTTGCAAATTCGGGATCCCCATACCCGGCCCCGATTTCCCGAAAACTCCGCCCGTTAGGGCCGGGGACCCGACATGGGCCCGACCTTGCGAGTATTATTGCCATCCCTAATCTTGAAGCGATGTTCCCACGAAAGTGATGGTGTTTCAATGTGCTTTTGTTGGATACAGTATCGCCGTGAGACTATACTGTATAAATAGAAATTTTAAAAGTATCGCCGAGCGGCTATACTCTATAAATAGAAATCATAACTGTATAGGCTATATTGTATAAATAGAAATTTAGAGTACAGCCGCCCGGCTATACGCTATAAATAGAAATTTAGAGTATAACCGACCAGCTATACACTATAATCGCGGCTATACCTCATAAATAGAAATTATAAGAGTATAGCCGTTGTACTCCCTAAATACAATATATTAACAGTATTGCCGCGATATTGTATAAATAGAAATGTTAAAAGTATAGCCGGGCGGCAATGTACTCTATAAATAGAAATTTTACAAGTTTAGCCACCTTGCTATACGCCATAAATAGAAATTATAATGACATAGCCCCTAACTATACCTGTTAAATACAATATTTTAATAGTGTAGTCGCGTGGCTGCACACTCTAATTATTTTAAAAGTATATCCACATGGCTATACTAGTTAAAAGTATAAAATTAGTTTCTTTACTTTTTTTTTGGCCTAGCTTCTGTTATTTAATATATGGAATTAAGTAATATCTTAGTCTTTTTTAATTACTTTAATTATTGTTTCTTTGGTGAAAACATAGAATATTTTAAAGGATAGCCACACGGCTTAAATAGAAATTATAACAGTATAGCCGATCGGTTGTACTCTGTATATACAATATATTACCGGTATAGCCGCGCGGCTATACTTGAAATTTAAACAATAGAGCTGCACGGCTATAAGCTATAAATAGAAATTTTACATGTCACGACCCGATCCGAGAATACATAATATTCCCAAATCATGGTGCATGAATTGAAAGAAATAAATAAAAATACAGAAAAATTAGTTAAAATATGTTACCATTATATTTATAAATAAAATTATAATAATCTTACAAGTGTACAAGATATAAATAAAATTTTATCACTCTAAATTAATCCAACTTCTTTGGTTTCGGCTTTGTCTTGCCCACTAATTGATCTGAAAAACAAAATAGGTGAGGGATGAGCAAACCACCACTCATTGAATAGATTATGTAATATGTCAGTCAAGCAATGTCATTTTACACTATCTCGAAAAATATAATAAAAAGATACACAATCCAAACCATATCACATCATTACTTCATATCTTGGTTATCCTTCACAAATTGTACCAAATACGTGACCCTATCGGCCTCACTGCCCTCTGTCCCGTCTAGTACATTTATCCTTCAAATACTCAGTCACTGAAGTTCTCATGTTCCATGAATAATACATACTTCACAAAAACTCCAAATAATATTGTGTGAAATATTGCACAAATTAGACATGCTTGACTTAAAAATAGAGAGAAGTGTGTAAATAGATTTTCATATTTATCACAAAATAAGAACTTTTAGAACATATTACATAACCCACTCACCATGATAAGTATGAAATTGCAAGACGAACACACACACTCTTCATCTTGTCTCTCTCTCTCTCTCTCTCTCTCTCTCTCTCTCTCTCTCTCTCTCTCTCTCTCTCTCTATACTTCATGGTAGAAATCTACCTTAAAGGATTGGAATAAATTATTGAAGTAAGGAAGCTTGATACTTGTAGAAGAGGCTATGGATGCACCCAAATAATATTTATATATACAATATTTTAAACCACCAAAAGATAAGATAGAAGTAAGGGAATAATATGATTCATCCCCCTTTGGCCAATGTTATCACAACACGACCACCAAAAGATAAGATAGAAAGATAAGGAAATAATGTGAGTCAGCCCAATGATATCACAACACCACTTGTTACTAGCATGCAAGGTGGCATGACAATGATGATTTGATTAAAACCAACAAGAATGATCTCATCTTTCAACTAAAGGGATAATCTCATACTGTGCTTAAGATTTAATAATATATAAGCATTCACAAAAAATATTTAACTAAGAAAAATTCATATTAATAAATAATTAATATGTAGTATGAATAATTATTATATATATATTTATATATATTTTTACAGTTTCTCACATTACAAGTCTAGCCGCTTTGCTATACTCCATAAATAGAAATTAAGGGGTATAGTCGTGTTGCTATATTATTTATTTATTTATATTATTATTTTTAAAAGACCTTGGTATAGCCGCGTGGCCGTACTATTTATTTTTAAAAATTAAATAAAAAAATACAAATTTATAAAAAAACCCAATCCTAGACATGTATTTATAAAAAAAAATCAAGCACTATTTGAACATAGAAACACACTCAAAATCAACCCCAAAGTCAACTTTTTTGGTGTGTTTATAAATGGGTTTTGAGTGTGTGAAATAATGGGTTTGGGGTGTGTTTATATGTTTAAATAGTGTTTGGGCTTTTTTATAATTTCAACTCCCATTTTGGGTGTTTTAGTGAAACTCCCTAAAAAAAAAATAGGAACCGCCTAATAGCACCAATTCGGAAGATTTTTTTTTTTTTTAATTTTCAAAATAATATAGCCATGCGGCTATAAAAAGGGTCTTAATTTCTCACTTAACCTTTTGGAACTGAAAAGTTCGGCCACCATATATTATTTTAATATAATTTTATATGTATAATACTTGAATTTTGTATGTATTATTGAAAATTTTATAATAAAAAAACATGTGTATTAAACATGAAAAATATTTACATACGTGTATTGTACTAAGTCTTCAATAATTTTTTTTATTTTTTATTTTTGGGTTCTAGTTTTCATGGATATCTTAAAAGTTGATATTCTTATATATACGAATAAGAAAGAAAATAGAGATCTAAGTAGGATTGTAATGTGGAAGAGCATAAAGGAATAAATTTATCATTTCCTGTTTTAGGTGCTCCAGCAGTAGCAATATGAAAAATATGATGTGTTTCAATTGTTTGGTAAATAAAAAGTCTTTATTATACATCCACGAATTTCATATAATTGGATCTATTATTTCCTAAAGAAATATAAGCATTACATAATTCCCTTAAGCAAATGTAAGCTCTATATCATTTCTTGAAACATATGTTACTTACACCTTATCCTGGAAGTGAAATATTTTTGAAGTTAAATAGTATAAAGGGAGGGTCTTGTATGACAAAGCCTCCAAGAATTATGATATTTATTGCTAGTGAAACAATACACAGAACTATTTGAATTGAAATTATTTTTGAGTTTAACTACCATTTATTTTGGTAAATAGCTTATTAGGTTCTGTAAACATGACTAAGAGCTATTGATAGGTCAAATTATATACTTACAATGTTTGATATTACTTAGTTCCAAAAGAAATTTACATAGATTCATACATACACATAATAGAGTTAATGTTTAAATTATGAATACACATGACCGATACTTATGGTCTCGTGCTAGAAACATATTAATCATAATTTGTTTCATATGAACTCATTTTCTGATGAGAACCAGAAGTTCTTTGATCTGTAAAATTTATGATGTGAAAATTTTATTTTTGATTGAATAGTTTTGGAAACCATGGTATTTATGTTACACTATATATTGAGCGAACATGAAGATTTTGCTTCACATTATTATCTTTATATTATTTATATTTGGTCCGTGGAGGACAATACTTACCACTCTAATCAAAAGATTCTTTTGATGAGACCAATTTCCTGTCGTTAGGGGGAGAAAAGATTGTTCCTAAAGAACTATGTAAATTATTATGAAATGATTTCATTATTGTTTCATCAAAATTTTGTGCCACCTAATGTGAAAATAAGGTAGAAAATAAACCACAATCTAGAAGATTGCAAGTCAAATTCTAGAAGCATTTAAAAAAGCAGCTGAAGTGACAAATCACATCAAAATGTTGATGTCATAATTAGGCAATATAAAGTGGTGGCAAATGATTTATCTTGTTGTGTGCCTAAGTAGTCCACAATTGGTTCCGTTGAACTTGAGACTATATTAAAAGGTCTATGTAGCCCAAATAATATAATACTATATGAAATATCCACATTTCCTATATATTTAATCTCAGAAGAGATATAGTCTTATAAGAAGGCATAAGTCCACTAGAAAACAATGAGAGCCCTTGAAGAGGCATGGGTACCCAGTGGCTATGAAAATGTTTATATCTTATGCATGCATAAAGAGAAATGTGGGTTTATAAATTGATGATCATGAATGATACTATTTATATATAGTATGTACTAAAGTTATGAAGGGCTATAATGATATTGATCTGCGTTTTATTATGATTATTGACAATGTAAAGAAAGATTGGCCAAACTGTAAGAGGCAGTCCAATAAAATTGAATATTTTTGGAAAATGTGGAAGAAACGGACCTACAGTTCAAACACCAAAAGATATGAAATTGTATAGGTTACAAATTGGTGTTTGTGATGCAGTGAAATAAAATCACTGGATATGACAAAATGTATCCATGTAAAGACATGGAACTTTTATGATATTCTCTTAGTATATTATGTAGATACATCCATGTTTCTTCTTACGAAGCATGTTCACTGCATATTTATGGAGACTTGCATTTATTTAAAAATTTAAAAAGATTATGAAGTTAAGCATATCGCCAGAAGTGATCCTTTTGAAGAATACATAGGAATAAATTTTGAGAGATGTAAAATGTCATACATTATATAAATTATTGAAAGAAAATTACTAAAAACGTTAAGGAGCCCCAAGCTCAATGTATGTATTCAAATATCATGAAATGAAAGTTATCTAATTGCCTCAGTGAATACTTTGATTGAATTATGAGTTCGAGATCAAGTTCAATATCGTTGCAACGTATTCAAATTTTTAAAGAAATTATCAGAATATTTAGGTCTCTTGAAGACCCTATGACATGCTAGCATAATATAGACAAATTTATATGAATAGCTTTTTACATCATGCAATTTTATATTCTTGTCCTTGTAACGGTAACGTATGAGTTTGCTTATATTATTATTTTGATGATATTATAGAATATGATGTTATTTTAAGAATTGTTAATGTGAAATGATTTGTGAAAATAGTCTAGATATTTTTGGTATTACTCTAACCTCAAGAGGGATTCAAAGGAATGACACATATATCCTCCAATGATGATATTGAAGAAATTTTTATACAAAGCATTACCAAAGCTTGCTCTGCAGGAGAAAAATGAGATATCAATATCATTTGTGTTGTATCTTCAAATAATTCAAGTTTGTAGTCATCAGGGGGAGGATTCAACAATTTTCTTCATATAAGACATATACACTATACTCTTTTTCCTTTCACTAGGTTTTTGTCCCACCGGGTTTTTCCTATGAAGGATTTAACGAGGCAGGATAAGTGCGTCCAAAACCATATCAATGATCCAGGAGAAAGGTGCACTCATTTTCCCTTCACTTAGGTTTTGTCCCACAGGGTTTTTCAAGCAAGGTTTTTAATGAGGCAGCTATGTCATTGTATGGTGGACATCTAAGGGGAAATGTTGTAAATGCATGAGTTGGTGGATGACCACCATACCTCTTAGCATTCACTCTTTCTAATTCTATATAACCTATACACTACATACCATAGTTATGGGCTTGTAATTTATGAGTTGTTAATGTCTTCTTATCATTGTAAGCAAGGATGAGATATAGAAGTTGATTGACACAAATTCTATTGTCTTTCTCTACTTTCCAATTCTCTCTACAATTTTCCCTAGTTATATAACACACAGTATATATTTAAATACTCTTTAATATTTAAAAAGTATATTCGAATACAAATTTTGGCTCAAGAAACCCAAAAATTAATCTTAGGATTTTGGTTTTGCTTCGATTCCTACACTCTAAATTTTCCCTCTCTTCGTGTATCAAGCTAAGACTAGGGTTTTCTCTGAACGACGTGATCCATCTCCATCTCCTCGGAATCTCACTGTAAGTTCTCTTATTTTTTTTATTTTTTTTCAAACGCTTTCACTTTTCATTTTCTGAATTCTTCACGGTTCAATGTATTTATTGATTATTATTTCAAAATGAGACACACTCATAGATACGTATTCGTGATTACATATTAGAATGTATGTACATATGTTATGCTTTGCTTTTAGACTATTCTGTTTGGTTTCCAAGAAAATAGAATAGAAAGTGAAGTATGAAGCGGGTTTTGTGTGGCGTGAAGGCTGCTTTGGTCTCTAAAGATGGGGGTGTTTTGTTTTTCCAAAGGACTGTCATTTAATTTAAAATATCACTGAATTATATATGATAGAACTGTGGTGGACTTTGTATTTCCTTCACGTTTACATGTATTTTGTATCTGGCTTTTACATCTGAATTTTGATATGAAACTAATCATGGCAGCAAGTGCTTTGTATTTGGAATGATATTTGTTTTACTTGTGAAACGTTTTCAGTTTTTTTTTAAGGTTGAAGCGGTTACAGTAAGTAGCACCTATAAAAAGCATTGTTCGACTCTCTGTCGCGCATGATGAATAAAGTAGGATGATGAGTTGGGTTGTCAAATGAGTTTAAGGCTTTTGATAATGTTATTGAATGATGGAACCATATTGGAGGATATATGAGTTGGAGCCTAATTAAATTGGGATTGGGCAGTTTGATGCTCATGCGAATGTAGATCAAACAAGTACTCATCGAGGATGGATGATGATGGTAACATTGATAATTTTTTCTCCAATTGGAACAACAAGAATCCAACTGATCGCCTTTTTATTGTCTCTTGCCTTATCGCTGCTCTAATTGGAATTTTGACTATAGCCTACATGTGGATTGCCATAGTAGCATGTCCAATGAAACATGTGATATTTGTGATTTAGGTCTATTCAGAAGGTTGACTCTATCCCCTCTTCATGTATGGTGGATTTTTGAGCTCCATTAATGAGATGGCATATTCAGTATGTGCAACTGTTAGGAGTCAGAGCAATAAGTCCAAGCATGGAAATGCAACCTCTGCTGTTTAACAGTAGAGCTGTGCGGCTATACACTATGAATAGAAATTTTACAAGTATGGCCCCACAGTTATACGCGGCTATACTATTTAAATACAATATTAGGAGTCAGAGCAACAAGTCCAAGCATGGAAATGAAACCTCTGTTGACACGGGAAATAGGGGTAGTACTGGGGGTATGTCCACAGAAAGCACAGCTGGTACTCATCAAGCTGTTAATCTATCCTCAGTTGATTTCAATGGAGTTTGGTGAACCTATTACTCTATATTGGAATACAGTCATAGTTTATGATTGTGTGACATTGACACATGATGTTTATGTAAAACTTATTTTAGTTTTCATACTATTTTAATAATAGCCATATAAATATCAACTTCGTTTATCACACTATAATTGTAATGTATATATATTTTTCTTGCAAGACGACGGCTGGTAAAATAAGACGAGAGTGTTTATGGCATTCGTCGTTCATTTAATTTATTGTTGTAGTGTTGGATTACTGACAAGAAAATTTGTATATCTATGGCACAGCTGATGTCGTTTCCCATATGAGAACATGGCTGGATACTTCTCAAGCCAGAGAAACGGCATGCGTGGAAGCTTTTCAAAATGGCATCGACTCAAAGGTTGCAGAGAGCCTAAGACAAGTGACCAAATCAATCGATGAGGTCCTTCTTTGGGATGATCCAAGTGCAGCAGCAAGCAACATCATCTTCATCTTCATAATGCCGCTGCAACTCCCGGTCCAGCTCCTGCTCCTTATGAGCCTGCACTCCCGGACGGCAGACATCACCTTTTCACAGGATGGGAGAGGGAAATTCAAGCCAATAATGGATGCCATTGCGGCTGCACCAAGCCATAGCCAGATTCTGATTTGGCGGGAAATGTGAACTCTACGCCCACGTACTTGGGTCCACCTTGGGGCAAATATGCATGTACCGTGTTCATGAAGTCATCTGTGAGTAACGTTATAAGGCCAGAGGAGTGGAATGGGAAATCTGTTCTGAGCACTCTGTATTATGCTGAGTACACGAACAATGGCCCAGGTGCCTCGGTTTGAAACCGGGTCAAGTGGCCTGGCTATCATGTCATTACCGAGGCGTCCAAGGCCGATTCCTTTACGGTGGCCAAAGTTTCTTGGTTGGAACTCATGGCTGCCATCAGGGCGGAGCTAGGATTTTATATTTGAGGGGGCCAACATGTTAAACACAAAAAGTTCAGTTGTATAATTTTTTTTTTTGGCATATTGAGTAAATTATTGCGTACAAAAGCACTGAATTGAAATGAGTGATTTTCTTTCATAAATATAGTATGATTTTACTATTATATTCATATTAAAATACAATTTTGACAAGTATTGATTTGTGATGAGGGTGCCATAGGCTTAAGTATAGCAATTTTTCTTTGCATTTGTTACCACATCCAATATATACATTCAAAAGGGTTAAATAAATTGAAGGGGCCTTAGTACAGCTCCGCCCCTGCCATCCACCGGTGTCCCATTTGCACCAGGATTATAGCCTAGGATGTATCTTATAGGAGATTTGGTTTAGGGTTTGGCAGTGAACAATCTAACCCAATTTCCCAAACACACTGTTGATCTTAATGCAATCTATACAGAGTTGTTCTCAAAATTCAACTATTTGTTTTCTTTTACAAATTAGCACATCACATATATAAAGATTGAAAATTGAACTAAAATGATAAACCCTATGCTCTAACTGCCCATAATAAGCAAACATTTACAATCTATGTTTAAGATCACTTCATCAACTCATCTCCTTTTCAAGGCTATGAGTTGTGTCAGAGGTTCAGCTTGGTTGTGAAAAACTCAACCCCAACTGAAACCAAAACTTAGGTCACATGTAAATGCATATGTCTAAGAAGGCTTGGATTCTAAGAATTTGAACAGATTGAGCTTCAGTGCAGCCCGTCACAATTTCTATGCCTGCGATAAATTGGTTTATTGCATTACAGTAAGATGGGTTGGGATGGGGAAACGAAGGGAAGTCAGTTTTTACGGAAAATTACTTTACTGGATACAAATTCAACCCATTTTGTCAAATGAATGAATAGTTAAAGAAGAAAAAAGGTCCTTTCTTTTATCATTGATTATATGACTCTGCAGATAGATGATCATTTCCAAATTATATCTCCTAGAAATCTAAGGGCAGGAACACCTCTGATCTCCATATCAACTAGTGGTGCCTGGATCAATGTCAGGCCGGCAAGCTCTGTATCACTCCGGATCATATCAAGAGCACGCAACTGATCCTGAGGTATTTAGAAAGAAAAATTAGTTAGAATTCCTTGCCGCCAACCAAACATGTAAGAATATTAAGAAACATAATAAATCGAACTAAAGCATGGGTCCCACATGTAATGCACATGGGTGGGGCTCGCCCCATCCATATGAGATGGAAGAGCCTTATCTTTGAAGCACAAAATATTTTTTGCACGGTCTGGGCAGTTCTTGCATTCAACTGGTTATTAGTTTCATCAAAACATCATTTTACTAGATGCCATGAAAAAAACACACATTCTGCCAAAAGCACGGAGGGTGAATGCATTTCCTACCCGAAATTAAAAGGAGAGTAGATTAATACCTTTCGTTTTATTGAACAAAATTTGCAGTCTGAGGCAGATGGGGGAAGAATCTGATTAACAATAAGTCGATTCACAGGAACACTTTCCTTCTTCAAAGAGGCATGCAACCTAGATGACTCACTGACTGCCATCACCTTGTGCAAGAACAAGAAAAAAAAAAGTGTGAAAAATCGATGAGAAGCAAATTTTTCCTCCAACATTGAACATATTTAGCCAACTTCCAAGCAAATGATGCTCGCTAGGAAGGAAAAAAGAGGAAATATAATATGCAGGGATCCATCTTTTTACAAGATTAAATTCTACATTGTAGAATATAAATCAAGTAAACAGATCTCTATCAAAGTGAACTGAGAAGATATTAAATTACAGCATAAAGGAAAACAACATTTACACAAAAATCACAAACACCCAGTATCAAACCACATTTTCAAAGAACTTACCGTGGGTATTGTTACTATGACAAACTCTGTGGAATCAGTATCGCGGAAAAGCTCACGCACTTTAATCATCCTCTCTCTGAGTCGCTCTAATTTGTCAGCCTGCATTGAAGTTTTACAATTAAAAGGTTAGCATACTTGTCTAGGAAGCAGAGTATAAAAACAGCTCAAAGTATCAGACTTACTGCTCCCAGTTGAGGTTGCTCTTGCCCAAAGACAGATTTGATAGCTGAGGTGGCTGAAGATATCTTCTGTTTAAGCTGTATAACAAAGAATGTTAACTATTTGCAAATTAAAAGAACAAGCAATTAGTAGCAAACATGTCTACACAGGTAAGAATGCTAAAATTCATTTGAGATTAGCCATATATTTTTTGTCTTTTCAGTTACAGACTAGCCATATGTTTACGAGGAAATACAATATGCTACAATCAAGTGATCCCAGAACCAGGGGAAATTGTCTTCCACGTTCCAATTGCCTATTCTTTTTTATTTTTGCCTGGATATTATGAGCGTCAACACCAACAAAGTTAGCTTACTTCAGTTATCAGAGCTTTTATCCATAAGTTACATCAAGCATTTACACCTTTAAACTTCTAAGAAAATAAACTACGAAAAAAATGGCATACATTTTTCCAGCAACAATACTTCTCAAGCAATTAGTCAAGAAACAAAGTCAATATTATGTTGTTGGGAACTAGAATCAAGTAACTAGAACATTGGGTATAGCAGTCATTCTATCGAAACTTCAAAGGAGTGCAGCAGACTTCAACTGCTCATACATTATCTCCTAATTTAAATTTCAAGTCATATGATGCATTTAATCCAAGAAGAAAAATACATGCACACATTTCTATAGTTATTCATTCTAAGTTGCCATCATTACCTTCAATATCTTGCCAATTGATGCATCCAAAAAGTCTGGCAAGGACAAAAGCCGCAATGTGTGACCCTGTTAACAATATCCCATCATAGTGAGCTAATTCCAACATTTTTAAAAATAAAAAATAAAATTTGAGGTGACAAAAACAGCATCAATATTTTCTCACCGTGGGTGCAGTATCAAAAACAATACGAGTAAACATGCTATATTCCGGGGATTCAAGAAATTGTATCACCTGGAAAGAGGATTATACATTAATAGAAGAGCAAAAAAGATTTTGAGCATGTTGGCAAGCCAAAAAGACATACCTTGGAAATGGCAATAGCTTCATCCAAACCAGGAGGAGGTGTGTCTAGTAATTCTCCCAGTTTTAACTCTCCTAACTTCAACCATAGAAATAATGATAATAATAAAACACCAAGGTTAAAGAGAGAAGCAAGGATCACCATAAAGCATAAGTGAATCTATATTGGTACATATGATCCTTTTATATGTGTAAACCCTATACTAATTAGATCATGATGCGAGAATATTAAGTGTGCATGCACATGCCTGCAACATATCAGTTAGGCCTTTAAAGGATTAAGCACATCCATATCACATAAAAATAGGATCAAAAGATGATAACTACAACTCAAGTTGCAACACCAATATCTCCAAATAAAAGCTTTACCTGTTCCGCAAGCATCCCAAGGCCCATACCATCCATGAAATCTTTGACTCCTGTTCCACCATTTTGCTGATTTACATTACGGAATTCTTCCCTTGCCTTCTCAGGGTTTATCTGTGGTATAGCTATTAGTTTAACCACGTACACTAAGTATAAGATTACAAAACCATACTAAGAAAAACTAACAACCAATTAATCATTGTAATGATCATCTCATAAAACAAGTACCGCAAACAGAGAATTACGTGAAGAAAACTCATATACAAAGCTAACTCCACACCTCAAGAGCAAAAAGCGGAGCTTCGGGCCCATCAACTGGTACAAGTGTCCCTCCAGTCAAATCCTAGGACAAGATAACATATACAATTATGATATATTTGTGCACATACACGCATACATACAACCAGTTTCTACTTTGCAGGAAATGTGAATACTTTAAAACATTAATAAGTAAGAGTGTTTTAAACCTGAGCAAAGGAATCACTCAAGGAATGTGCTGGATCAGTGGAAACCACAAGAGTGGGATGCCCATTATTAGCAAATTTTACAGCAAGTGACGCAGCACAACTTGTTTTTCCTACACCGCCCTTCCCACCTAACAAGTAATACTTTCTCTGAGTCCCAGAAACCATGTCATCAAACCCGGCAACAGCTTCTGCCGGAGCGGCAACTGATCTCACTGACCAAAATTAAGACATAGTATAAATGAAAAAGATTCATTCTGACACTCTCAACTTTGCACTGTCAAAAATCCCATAATAACATCACAAACTTCTCTTTCTAATTATACTTCTAAACTTGTGAGGCACTTAGAATAAAACAAGCCCTAACGCCTAAACAGGGACAAATAAATTCCATGATGGAAATCACAGCCAGGATTGATTAGATGTGGCTTTTCATACAAACAATTACATTTATAGTAAACTCATCAAGAACTTACTCATTTTAGAGAAAACAAGAGGGAGAGAGAAATGAAGTCTCAATTTTCTGATATTATTTCTAAACAATATAGGGCTTGGTTGAGAGAAGACATTATCTGTTGGGTCTCATTATAACAAAAACTAAAGATTCAAACTTCGTTCGTTTTCAATAATTGTCAGGAACCAAAGCAAAATTTTATACATAGAAGAAACCCAAACATGAACTACCGATCAACCAGTATATTAGGTGCCTACTAATAGTCCAAGAAATTTAACCTCAGTATAATTTTCACCTGTATAGGAAGTGGATGGTTTCACAGCAAGAGAGAGAAATTTCACAAAAAGGGGTCAAATCAACAGAAATTTCACAGAAGGGGGAAAAATTGATAATGAGTCTTCTTCCTAAAGCATATTTTTCAAGAGTAAACATTTTGTTTCCGTCATTCACAATTCTTACACACTACACAGTTGATTGACTCCAACTTATTGGTTAAAGAAAAGCAAGTTCTTAGCCATGATCTCCTCTGTTTCCTTCAATTAGAGCCAAAGATACAAACAGACTCCAGTACATATAATATACCAAAGTGCAAGTGCTTTGAGCGGAAACTTTCAACCCCAACCTCCACTCATTCCAATACGATTCTGCAATGAGTTATATTTGCGGCTAGTGGAAACCTTACCACGCGTCTTCTGCCAGCTTTGGCACATATTCAACAGCAAAATATTACTAAAAACCCATTTTTCTCATAGCCAAAAAAAAAAAACATAAAGAAAATCTCCTTATTCTCACTAATTCCCACATCAATTTCAGTCATTTATCCAATACATTTTCTTCTCTACCAAGCTAAACCAGTTGCTCTAAAGAATAACCAATAAAATTACAACCATGTCACTACTGCTTCAAACCACACGAGTTCAATGCCCATTAAAATCATCAATTAAGAAGAAAATCAATCCGAAAAGTCAAAGCAACTAGCTAAAATCACAGACAAGTTTGAATTATGACTCAAAAAATATAATCTAATCTATAAAAATTAAAAAATAAAATTCAGACCCGCATGATAAATAACAGTCGATATTGAAGAAAGGCACAACCTTGGAATTGGAACAATTTTCCCGGTGGTTTTCTGGCGGTGGAAAGTGAGCCGAAGCTGAAGCTTTTGGTAAGAGAGAGAGGCCTGAGGCTTTTGGGGGCATAAGAGAGCAAACCCACCATGGTAATGGAGTTTCTGGTAGTCAAGTTGTGAAGAATAGGTGAAAAAGTGGAGGGAATACACGTACTGCTCGCCATGGTTTCTGGTAAGGGAGAGAATTTCAGTTTTGAGTGTTACTTCGGTCGGTTGGCATTTATATGAGCTCAGACTCGGTACCCGGATGGAGCTCAAGTACTTGACCCGTTATCCGTAACCACTTTTATATTTGGAAATAATGCATATCGAGAGTGATTTTATTTAATTTAGACAATAAAAATTATTATTTTTTAACACAAACGATATTGAGAAAACGGATAAGCAAAACTCAATTCCGTCTCATAACCACTTGTGCAGCAAACTCCTCGGAATAAAAACTAATCTCCAAGCCATTCAACTAAAATGACAAGGGTGATATTCACTGTTGTTTTCATGAGTATTGAAGCAATTTTTGTTGTTCAAATTTGAACAGAAATTGCCATTTAAATCAAACAACCAACAAGTTAACGCGTTTTCTATTCATCAAATTAAGTCGATTAAATTCTTGTTTTTAATTGCTATTATTTAGATGAAATCGCCCTTTGGCCTCTTTACTTTAATATTTGAGCAGACACTAAACGCTGGCTTCATTTACTTACCACCCGAATGGCGATCGGGTTTGGGCCAGATGACATATCTCCCAATGAATTCTCAAGCCGAAGTACCTTTACGTTCATAAATTCCCTACCGAAAATGGAAGCACTAAGCATAGATCACCTTGTTAATCTTCATCAAACACAGAAAAAAGATTTGTAAGTGAAACTTGACATTGCCAAATCAAACTAAGGTTCAACTTTTGTACGTAACTTTAAAATGTTTATATGAATGCTACATCATAATAGCTGAAGTTCAATCATTTCAAACTTTCCTTCCGGCTAAATCTTCAACAGTCAGATTCAGTGTATCAGCAGAACCTTTTTTCACCTCCTCCCCGCGGGCAGCCAGAAAGTCCTCGATGGTTCCAGGTGCTCCAAAGTACCCAAGATGATCAGCAATCAGGTGGAGATTATCACACCCGCCACAACGCGCTACCACCACACCACTCTCGTATGATTCTCGACTACACGTCTTCATAGATCTTGTTTCACAGACCTTGCAAGTAAAAAGCATGGCAAGGTCATGCCTTGGGGATGTTTTCAAGTTGGCAGCGGCAGAAAATTTGACATCAGAACTGTTGATAGCATTTGAGAGGGACGGAGAGTTATTCGATTCACAATTATGCTTCAAACTGCCATCTCCATGATCTGCCAAACCCTCATTAACTAGATTGGTTGCATTTGTTTGCGTCTGAAAATGCCTTTTGTCAAATCCATATTTCCCGAGTACAGAACTCACAGAAGGAACAAATTGCTCTGCAACAACAATTTGCATAAAGAAAAACAAAAGTTAATCAAAATTGTATACCCAACAAGTTCTTCAGCCCAAAGGGAGAGGCAAAGGAGGACTGTCATGGAAATAGGTCAACAAAAGGAACTTCCAACTTTTTCTTCTTTTTTTTAAAATGTTCAGTCACAAAATTCACAACATACTCATAGTCTTCTGTATCTAAATTGATGAGTTTCACATACTATGGGTGCCCATGTCTGTGTTTTTTGAAGGTCAACAAGCAAATAACACCAATATCCTAAAACCATAAATAGATTAACAAACAATAAATAAACCATCTAATACTTAAATGCAATCTGTGAACTCTATTTCTCAAACTGTTCTGCCAAATTTTCAAGTGTTCCATGTTACAGATATTGTGGGAGTACATTCACCTCAGGAAATTTTCCTCCTAATCCTAAGCCGGCATCTAAAAATAACACTCATCCTATGAGGAAATTAGAGAAAGAACCACCAGTGGATGACCATGAACATTGCAGAGTTCCTAAATTAATGCCCTTCAAGTTATAATCTCTTATGCCAGTTAGCCCAATTGTAAATAAATCTCATAAAGATGATAAATTTTCTTCATATAGACCAAAATATAGCAAGGTGGAGGCTTTTTCTAGCCTGATCAATTTTTGGATGTGTAATGGCAATCAAATTTCATATTTTTTCGTTGATGAAAACAAAACCCCACCAAAATCAACTAAGAAACCCCAATTTCGCAAACATGATTTCTTGGGTTTTTGAGCGGGCAATAGAGAGTGAGGGCTAACCTTTGAAGAGTTTGCCGTGCTGCTGCTGATTGCTGAGGAAGAGTGAGCCTATGCGCCTCTGCAACATCCGAGCAGCCATGGGCGATTTCTCAAGCTTTGGCGGTTCAATGTCGGTTTAAGTCAAGTGAGCGGTAATAATAGACGATATTCACCAACAGAGAATGGGATGCCCTCAAGTTTTTTCCTTTTTCTTTAATTGATTGGGGTGCGCTCCAAGTTTTGTCCTTAATTAATTAAAAAGGCTACTACTAGATTAAATCTTCTCTAAACTTATCTTTTATATATACTAGCCAATTGATTTTCTTTCTTCTTTTTTATTTTATTTTTAAAATTAAGAAAAGATAATATGGATAATTATGTTTCATAAAAGTAGGAACTATTATTTGATTTTGTTTTTAATTTTAATTTTTTTCATATGAAAAATGTGAATTTACCATATTATCTTCATTTAATTAATAATTTCAATTCTTAATGTTTGAATTAATCAATGGTATTTTCTGGTATTTTGAATGCTTTACAATTCTTTGCTTTTTGCTTTATATATATATATATATAGACATATATATATATATATATATTCAGACCCCAAAAAAAATCTAATATATAATGATCTCTCAAATAAGCTTATTTAAGGGACAGCCTATTTTACTAATTCAAATAGTTTATTTTGTAAATATTCATTCAAAGATCATCTCTATAAAAAATCACTTGAATCCAATATTATTTGACCACTCAATTGAATTATTGAAATTTTAATACTTTCTTGAAGCACCATGTTCATTGATTTTGAATGACACAATTGGATGTCGAAATAATTTTCGATTTGTCTAATTTTTTGCAATGATAATCTATGAATGTACACTTAAAAATTATATGGTTTGGATACTCACCGCCTCCCTCTCACCCTCATTTACCCTCTCCACCGACGCCATTTCCATCAATCATGTACTTAAATGGCTAGCTTTTTTTTTTTGGTCTGAAACTTAAATGGCTAGCTTATGGCTCCTCCCCATGAAATCAGCTCCAACAGCACAACCCCAGAGCGAGCCTATGCGCCTCTGCAACATCCGAGCTGCCATGCTCGATTTCTTAAGCTTTGGCGGTTCGAAGTCGGTTATGTAAACAGTATTACGTAGACGATACCAACAGACTAATATAGACATTTGAAAATCAAAAGCCTAATATAAATATTCAACCGGAAACACAATCTGCTTGTATTAGGCTTCTGGTGTGCGCTGAATAATGAAGTGGCAAACTCATGACATATGCTTGAATTTGAATATCAAGCGGCATAACAAGTTTTCTGTCAGCCGCAGCCATTAATTATTAATTATTATCCATTTTGCAGAGTCAAAATGGAATTTATATTGTGGCTCCTAATTTAAGGAGCTATATTTTTTGACAAATACCCAGGACCGTAGACTTGACTGACTGTAGCCATCTCCTCCACTGTTGTCAACCTGTTTGCGTAGTTTTTAAAAGTTTAGACTCATCTCAAGGTCAGGCGTATCAATGCGTTTTTGAGGACTTACAAAGGAGATCTTAGCCTATCTTTCAGTTTTTTACAAATTACTCACTAAGAAAGATTGTCAACAGCTAGACTCAAACTTAGACCTTGATAGCGAAGAGAATAATCCTTACCAACTCAACCAACTTTCGTTGACTTTACATAGTTGTATTTTGTAATCGAAGCAACATAGATTTTCTCAAAATTTTAATTTTTTATATATGAATATCTCTACTTCATGGATTGCATAAACTTACCAAACAATGACTATGTTGGCTTCGTTTATTAACTAAACGCATAACCTATTCTAATCTTAAGCACTCTTCCCAGAATCCAAAATTAATCATTATAAATTAACCGAACTCTTAACCTATTATAATCTTAATCCTCCTTTCCTTCCCGCCGATACACCGACATTCAAAGAGAAGAATGATGCTGACAAAAGTGGCTTAGCCTGTTTAGAGCTACAAATTATGTCAACTGAACTCAAAAAAAAAAACCATTTCAAGATAAAAGTTGTGTAACTTTCAGTCAGTTCTTTGAGCTTAATGAATTATTTTTGCATGTGAAATTATTCACAGCATCAAATCAAATATACAAGTATACAGCATCCCCCAATCCCTCTTCACAATTTGTGATGAACCTAAAAAGATCAAAAAACCCAAAACTCCAAAACAAAATTCAACCCGAAAAACCAATAGCAATATCATCGGGGGCCAAATGTAACCGACAGGTCAACAGGCACGCCCATTTTCTCAGCCCAACTCTGCGACTCCAAAAACAGCTTCGATACCAAATCCGCAGCCCGACCCATATCCGGTCGCCTGTCCGGATCCTCCGCCACGCACTCCAACGCCAACATCACCATCTTCTCCGCCACGTCCATTGGAAACGAGTCCTTCAACCTCCGGTCGACCCACCTCCTCACCCCGCCGCAGCCGATCCTTATCGCCTCTCTCGCCGTCTCGATCGCACTCACCCTCCTATACACTCCGTCTCCGCCATTTTCATCCATCATGTACTTCAATGGCTCCTCACCTGAAATCAGCTCCAGCAGCACAACCCCGAAGGCATAGACATCGCACTTCTGCGTCACGGTCCCGCTGAGCTGAAACTCGGGTGCCATGTACCCTCTGGTGCCCTCCACCTTCGTCGACCGAGCGTGGCTCTCGCCGCAGAGCTCCGCGGTGCCGAAATGGCAGATCTTGGCGTTGAGCACGACTTGATCCTGGTCGGAGACGATGATGCTGGAGCTTTTGATGTGGTTGTGGACGAAGGTAGAGTTGAGGCCGAAGCTGTGGTGGATGTAATCGAGGCCGTGGGCGAGGTCGGTGGCGACCTGCATCCGGGAGAGCCACGTGGGCAAAACGGTGTAATTCGGGTTCTTAGGGTTCCGTAGGCAATCGGCGAGGGTGGCGCCGGCGACGAATTCGTAGACGAGGTAGACGTAGCCGCTGGAGAGGGAGGCGCCGAGGAGCTTGATGATGCTGGTGTGGTTGGATTTGGAGATTTGGGCGAGGCGGTGTTGGAGGTCGGCGAGGGAGATGGGGAGGCGGGACTTGCGCTGGAAAACGACGGCGTCTTTGCCGCGGAGGGAGCAGCGCCAGGAGGAGGATGTGGAGGAGGAGGAGAGGCGGCGGGCGAGGAAGTTTGCGGTGGAGGAGCGGATTTCAGACATGTCGTAGATGATGGGATTTTCGGGGAGGGAAGATTTGAGGGACTTGAGGGATCCGATGGAGGAGGTGGAGGACTTGGAGGAGAAGTTGTAGCTGGAGTTGTTCCCGTTGGCGCTGAAAGTGGTGGAGTAGGGGTCTGCTGCAGGAAAGGAGGAGGATGATTTTGGGGTTCGGGATTTGTTGGGGCTCTTGGGCTCCATCGCCTGCGTGCTCTTTTTGGTCAAGCACATCAGGACGAAGGGGTTGAACGTGGCGGTGGTGGTGGCGGCGGCAACGGCGTCATTTCATAGCAGAATTGGGATTTTCGGATTAAATTTTGCGCTGGTTTTGTTCAAATGTATAAAAATAGGATGTGATGAATAAATTAGAGAGTATATGAGTTGCGTCCTTGTCAATATCTTGTGATCGAGTACCTGACTAAGCGGTAGAAGAAGAAGAAGAAGAAGAAGAAGACCAACCACTTTGTAATACCGTGATATTTTATTATTGATTGGAAAAAAAAAGTAGATATTATAAATTATTCGAAACTACAAGCTTACTTTATGCACATGTGACCAATTGAGAGACGACAATAATCTTTAGGCTTTTAATCACAAAACATCTCTCATGTCTTCGAAACTATCAGATTGCATCTTCAAAAAAAAATTTATCATTTATGGTCCCCAATATTAATATAGATCCTCTTAAATAATCATTTTATTAAAAAAACAAACCTGTTAAATCTAAGAATATAATCATCAAATCAATCTAAAATTTTATATATATATTATTTCCTTCCCTTCACTTTTCTTTCTTCTTCTTCTTTCTCTCCTGTGAATACAATATAACCTTTGCTCTCAGGAATTGCAAGTGTTTTCTGATTATTTTCATTTGGGTTTTTTCGTTTATGTGTTTTGGGATTATTTAGTTTCTAAAGCAACCACAACTACAAGAACAGCAGCAGATTAAAAGGGTTTTGATTAATATTAGGTAGCTTCTAAATTTTCTCGGGATGGAAGCAGAGTATTGATGTTCTTCATCTTCCTCGTCTTCAACAATCACAACAACAAGCATAGAGAGGGATAAGGATGAGGAAGTGGGGGAAGTGGGTGGCTGAGATTAGAGAACCTAACAAGAGGTCTCGAATCTGGCTTGGTTCTTACACGACGCCGGTTGCCGCCGCCCGAGCATACGACACGGCCGTTTTCTACCTCAGAGGCCCTTCTGCGCGCCTCAACTTCCCAGAAGTTGTGTTCTGAGAAGACGGCCAGCAGCTACACGACATGTCAGCCGCTTCGATACGAAAGAAGGCTACGGAGGTTGGGGCAAAAGTCAACGCCGTTGAAACTGCTCACCGCTCACCAATATCGCAGTCGAAAACGACGTCGAGCCTGGTGAATTCCCAGAAGCGTGATTTAAATAAGTATCCCAACCCAGAAAACTCTGATGAAAATTAATTGAAAAAAAAGGAGGAAAAAAGAGAGTAGGGAAGGAAATAAAATATTTTATAATTTTGAATTGATTTGACGATTATATTCTTGGATTTAACAGTTTTTTTGACAGATGAACTATTTAAGAGCACCTATATTAACGTTAAGGACCATGAATGATAAAAAAAAACTTTAAGAATGCAATATGATAGTTTCGCAAACGTTAAGGACATTTTGTGATAAAAAAACCTAATCTTTATAATAAAGAAAGATGTTGGCATATGGTTGGGCTTATGATGGCCTTTTTTTTATCTTCCTAATTATTGGCTCTCCTATCCAACAAAACAAAAATTATAAGTTCTCCTATATATTCGCTATATTGTTAATAATTAATAATTTAACAGATTATGCAAACAACCCTAACTTATGCCGAACTAACATTTAGTTTAGTGATATTTACCTTAACTTTAAGGTCTCAAACTTGACTCGCATAAATACTCATGACGATTTATACTGTTGATCAATTTAATAATTTGGTTTTTTTTTAAATTACAAAAGACGATAATATTTTTTTGATAAGTGCAACAAAACAAATACAAATAAGAGAAGTTAAAACTAAGATTAAAGAAGGGGTGTGTTTATAAAATAAAATAAAAATACAATGTGGTCAAAAATTTGTAGGGGGCGATGACGATGAGCATATTTTGAGAGGACTCTTCAACTACGCAACGTGGCGATATCTTATGTGACGCGGCTCTAGTCCAGCATGCCACACAGCAGCAGCCAAAGAGGTTTTATTTATGTTGGTCAAATCCTAAATTCATTATTATGTCCGCGGGTGGGATGAAATAATTTGATGAACAAGCACCACATTCGGGTCAAGACTCAAGAATGAGAACAATAAGCAGATTTTTTTATAACTATTTTATTATAAAAAGCAGAAGATACTGACCTTCACCACACCACACCGTCGCCAGTGCCACATAATTATTAAGAGGAGGAATACTAGAATCGTGTTTGTGTAGCTGAAATATGTACAAAAACAAAAGAAGAAAAAAGAAATTAAAGATTTGTAACTCAAGTGATTAGAAGTATTTTCGATCATCCGCTTTTATCCTAAAAATAAAAAAAGAATTGACTTGCCAAAAGAAAGAAGAGGATTGACGGATAGATAACATAAAATAAAAGATCTGTTTTACTCGGATATTCTTTCGACCATTATAATTTTTACAATAAATCCCAGCTAGCACGCAAAGGGTGGGAAGAAATATCCCATAAACTTTGGCGTCGACCACACGAGCCAAAATCATGGGCCTAAATTGCAACATAATACGCGGAGAAACGATGAAAATAAAAAAAGAGACAATCTAGGCCTAGGCCTAACCATCCACGTTTTCTTCCATTTCCGTTCCTGAGGTCTAAACCCAAAGAAAAAGGCATGGAAATTACCTAAAGCTAGATCTAGAGCTAGAGCTAGGCGTTAACATAAGCACTGAGAGCATCACCAGTGAGCCTGCAAATCCTCCACTCCGGCAACATCTTAGCTCCCATTTCCTCATAAAACCTGATGGCATTCACATTCCAGTCAAACACACAAGCCAATCCAAATTTCCCATAAACCATCTTCACAGCCTGCTTAGCCACAGATGAAAGCAGCATCTTCCCAAGCCCTTTCCTCCTATAGCACTGCCTCACAAACAGGTCCTCTATGTAAAACCCAGGATTCGCCAGTTCCGCAGAGGGTAGGAAGAAATATCCCATAGACGTCTTTGACGTCGGCAACACGAGCCAAAATAATAAAAAGGGCAAAAAAAGGGAGGGGGCGGTGGGAGAAAGTTTCTCTTTTCTTTCCCGTGACCAAAGTTTGGGCCCGTCTTCTTCTCTATCTTCCCTTTTTCTGGAATGAAGTTTGGGTCTTTTCACTTACTTTGATCCTCACGAAAGAAGAAGAGAATTCTCAAGAACGTTCTAGCTACTAATAAAGGAATATTAGAAGTCCAAATATGAGAATTTTCATTTATGGCTCGATTTATGGCAAAAAGGCAAAATCAACACACACACAAACCACACAGAAACGAAAGAGCAAAGCAATTAAAAAACACAGTAGAACAAATCAAACAACAATGGCATACAGCAGAAGATTTCAGAGATGTAAAAGGTGTAGCTGTGACATTGCTAGGACTAGGAGAAACAACAAGGGTTCTACAAGACTGCCTCCTCAGTCATAATCTTCCTAGCCCACACACACATTTCCATCTCAAAACAAACAGACAAGAAGAAGAAAGAAAATACACAAGAAGGAACAATCTAAGGCGGGCTAGCCTTCAACATTCTCTTCCATTTCATTTGATTTCCTGAATTCTAAATCCAACGAAAAAGGTATGGAAATTACCTAAGCTAGAGCTAGAGCTGGGCATTAACATAAGCATTGAGAGCATCACCAGTGAGCCTGCAAATCCTCCACTCCTGCAAGATCTTAGCACCCATTTCCTCATAAAACCTGATAGCATTCACGTTCCAGTCAAGCACAACCCACTCCACTCTCCCATACCCCATCTTCACAGCCTGCTTAGCCACAGCTGAAAGGAGCATCTTCCCAAGCCCTTTCCTCCTGTAGCACTCCCTCACAAACAGGTCCTCTATGTAAAACCCAGGCTTCGCCAGAAAAGTCGAGTAGTTTGGGAAAAACAACACGAACCCAGCAACGCAGGCATCGCCGCCAAGAACCCCACCGTTGGATCTGAACAAATCGCGGTCTGGGTCGTTAATCGGAAGGTCCAGATTGACGACTTTGGTGACGGGCGGGTAGGCTGCGTTGTTGTACTGAAGGTGTTCGACGAAAGGCGCGTGCGAGACTTCGAGGACGAAGATGGTGAAGGACTGGAAGGGTGGGGAGGTGAAGAGGGTCGAGGAAAGAGAGGCCTCGGTGGCGATGCACTGGTCGGAGAGGCGTTCGAAGACGGCCATCTGGTGGATGAGCTTGTGGATGTGGGGGACGTCGGTGGGGTGGGCTAAGCGGATTCTGGCGAAGAGTGGGTGGCCCCTTGGGGTCGAGCCTTGGGGCACGTCGTTGGGTGCCTCTGGGGCTGGGCTCGGTGGTGGTGGCGGTGCGGCGGCGGCCATTGTTGGGTTTTGGGTTACGCTTGCGGTTTTCAGATAAAGTTGATTGCGGTTTTCAGAGAGCTTGGGAAAATCGTACTGGTGATGAGTAGTGAGGACTGAGGAGAAGTGGGAACGGTTATTATAATGGAGTTCGTTGTGCGCAGGATTTCAATCCTGCCCGCTAAACGGATCCAACGATTTTGCGCCCGCCACGTGAGAACAAATTCGTGTCTTTTAAGATAAGCATCCGAGAGATAAAGAGAAACTTTGCATAAATGAGATTCATTTTCCTTATGTGGAATCATCACCACCTGAATTAGAACATTCAATTGGGAATTTTATGTATTTCCATTCATCTTTTACGTTAAATAATTGGGACATTTTGAAAAAAGTCAAAGGAGAAAGAAATATTTTTAAAAGAAGCCAAAATAGACAGAAATGTCCTTATTTATTTTTGAATTTCTTAGGAAATCCTTTACATTTAGTATGCTTTGGTTTGTAAGTTGGTGGGTTTTTCTGTCTTTTTTGAAAAAAATTTGGCTTTTTTCAAAAGTGAAAGTTTTTGTGTGGCTAAAACCTAAATTTACTTAAATGAATTTACTCATTACGATTAAAATAGTTTGGTTTAGATGACACTTTAATTATATCTCACGATTACAATACATGAGAAATCTACTTCAAATTTGAACAACAATCTAATCTTCATCATCGGATTCAATTCAGTCTAATGGCAAATTTGAACAGCCCTTGCCTCTCTTTGCCTTTTACAATGACAAACAAATTTTATCTCACGTTGAAATGACAGTTGATCTTGAAATTTTATGTTCCGGTGTTCTCGAGAGGTAGAATCAAAGTTTGCTTCATTATCCACCAATTTCGTGAGTCTTTTTCTAAAAGAGAAAGGGTAAAAGGGAAGTAGGAGTAGACTTTGTTTTCTTTTATTTAATATTTGTTTAGAAGTCTAAGCACAGATTCTTGCATCTATATATATTATAATAAGAGAACTTTTTGCCAACCTCAACAAAAACTATCAAATATAGATTAATTATATTAAGAGGTGAATAAATTCAACATTTATGAGTAGTATTACTATTATATCTGCTCAAATAAGACTTTGTATTTATTTTCTCGTAACCAATTCATTGATTCCACGTATCTGTTTGGGCTATCCAGCACAAAGGTTTTTTTCTTAATCCTTCGGCCTTGGGCCACAACATGACAGGACCGTCCAGAAATTCCTCGGAACACAGAGCAGACCCGCCTAGTTACCGACATCATCCCGATGCCGGGCCCATCTACTAGCGAGACTTTCTACCAAAAATTTGCGAGTCTCACGTAAATTGAACATTTCCCAATTCGACCTGCTCAAAATTCTGATTTAAAACAACCAACTGGCGGCATGCTTTACAGGCAGATACAATAATTTACAAACAAGGCCTCGGGCCTTACAAAATTTAAACCCTCGATGGGCGTCTGAGCATAACTACAGAATTCAAAATACAACCAAATATCGTCAATCTGAAAGGAAAAGGTACCAAGAGTCTCTACGAAGACTGAATTCCAAAATGCACCCGGTCCGCTCAATGCAAAACTCGATCGCTCTTGGTCAGGCAAAAGAAAGTTGTGAGTGGACAAAAAACCAAGTTTAGTTCAAGTGAAAACAAAATAATGTAACCCCCACATTTTATATGCAAGAAAACCATAAGTGTAACAAAACAACATAAACAACACATGCATAGATATTAACACCATTATACCGGATCTCAAATCCGTAATCCGTGAATAATACTTCACGAAGCCCACCACTCAAATTAAGAGTTCCGAGAGGTTAGACTCTCATAAACATTCATGCAAACATACAATAATATACCTACTAAATATATGATGTAATAGAATAATGATAATAATAATAATAATAATGATAATATAACCAATATTTACTTGTACCAGGGAAACAATCCAACCGGGGGACTGTTTGACTAGTCCACATGGCAGAGCCATTCCTCAATTCACCACGTGTCTAGGGAACGAGCCGTCCAACTGGGAACGAACTCTCACCAGACGCATAGCCGACATCAAAGCATGCGCTGAAATACCCTACGCGCGCAGACTACCCCAACTCCAGGGTCCACAGCAACATCCCCTCAAGGATGTTCTGAGTTCTCATAATTTCAAAAGTACTCAATATCCGTAATCAAAATCAGATCAGGGGAGGTACATGAATTAGTGCTTAACGCACTCCAACCAGCAAATCAAATATTACCTTACCATAGTCCATGCCAACCATCACGTACCCCATGCATAGACGCATGCAAATATGTTTTCTCGGAATTCAAATATCATAATAAGGTGTATAAAAACCTTAAACGTTCATTCGAGCATATAAACATTTCTTGATAAACAAAACAAAACTATATGCCACAATTCCATAAATGAAATCATACTGAGTTTCAAAAGAAAAAGTCCACTCACAAGTAATCCCACACAGCTTGACCCTTAGAGGGTCCCACTGCGCGTATGTTGGGTCTGAGTACTGATATGCAGAATATAAAAATACGATTAACGTCAAGCGCTTCAAAACAGAACTTTAAAATAAAACCCTAGCTTCCCGGGAGTTTCTATAGGTTTGACGAGGTCTAGGATACACGTCCTATACATTTGGTCCGAAATGGACGATTAGATCGCTCACGATCGCCCAATTGGACGGTTACGAAACCCTCACCCTAGGTTAGCCTTTCCGGAGTATCCGGGACTCCGTTTTACGATCCGTCGAATCCTACACGATCCTAAGGGTATCTAGAGGAACATATTTCAGTTTGAAAACGATCCAACGGTTGGGACATATCGAACCCGAATAACGCCCAATATGCGATAATTGGTTCGATTGTCAAACGACCTCGGAATCGAGATCCGCGAAATCCTACGCGCTCGTGACAACCTAAGGATCACACTGGAATGATTTACAGCTCCACCACACTTGCCCACGCGCCGCCACACGCGCTGGCAGCAAGCGGGTGTCCAAAGCGATTAGGCTTGGCCGGAAAATCTCAAAATCTCAGCCCCAGACTCCTATCCTAGATGTAACACCCTATTTGGAGTCACTTTTGTTCTTGGGCCCACCCCAAAAACTGACCGGAAGTGGCCGGAATTTCATCCCGAAATCCGGCCAAAACCTAAGTCGAAAATCAGACCTCCTACGCTCAAAATCAATGCAATCCTATCCAACCATCAGCTAGAGCACGGAAAATAGGTAGAAATCCATACCTTATACGTCCAATTTGGTGAAGAAATGAGAGAGAACGAGCGGTTTGAAAAATCGGGAAAAACCACCGGATTTCTGCAATTTCCGCGAAATTCGCGGCTGTTATCGACGGAGCTTGGCTGGGGTGTGACGGTGGGGCCTGGCCGGTCTGTTTGGCACCGGTGTCACGGTCGGTGGCGGCCGGAATCGGTGGTTGCACCGATCGGAAGAGGTGTGCTCGCGGGAGGGAGGAAATTCGCACGAGAGAGAGAGAGAGAGAGAGAGAGAGAGAAAGAAAGAAAAATAAAAAAGAAAATCTGATTTTATTTTGACAAAAACCCTTTTTGAGTTATTTACGGTTTTGCCACCGAAGGAAATTTCATCGCCAAAACCTCGGTATAACTCCGATTCAAGCCTACCGCCTGTCCACGAATTCATCTCAGAACCACCTACGCAACCAAACCACTTGTGGTCCCAAAATCCTTCCGGACAAGAAAATGACCGAAAGACCCTACCCCAAGGGTAGTTTCGTAATTTCATATTTTAATTTAGTTTTACCATTCGCATTGGAAATTAAACAGAGTCGGGGTGTTACAACCTACCCCCCTTATAAAATTTCGTCCCCGAAATTTACATACCTGTTAATTGAAGAGATAAGGATATTCAGCCCGCATTTGCGCCTCGGGTTCCCAAGTAGCCTCTTCAACAGTTTGACTTCTCCACAATACTTTCACCACAGGAATGGATCTGGAGCGCAACTTCTGCTCTTTCCTATCCAAGATCTGTACAGGTTGTTCCTCGTACGTCAAATCTTCACTCAACTCCATAGGTTGGTGCTCCAAAATATGAGAGGGATCAGGCATGTACTTCCTTAACATGGATACATGAAATACATCATGAATCCGAGATAGTTCTGGAGGTAAGGCAAGTCTATAGGCAACTGGTCCAATGCGTTCAGTGATCTCATAAGGCCCAATATAACGAGGGCTTAACTTCCCGCGTTTACCGAACCTCATCACACCCTTCCAAGGAGATAACTTCAAGAACACCCAATCTCCAACTGCAAACTCAAGATCCTTGGATCGGTTATCCGCGTAACTCTTCTGTCGATCTTGTGCGGTTTTCAACTTCTCTTTAATTATTTTCACCTTCTCAGTTGTGGCTTGAATACTTTCTACCTTTTCCAGCTTCCTTTCACCTACTTCATTCCAGCAAACAGGAGTTCTACACATTTTTCCATATAGAGCTTCATACGGAGCCATCTCAATACTTGAATGATAGCTATTATTATAAGCAAACTCCACCAACGCAAGGTGAGTATCCCAACTGTCTTTTAGTTGTAAAATACAAGACCTCAACATGTCTTCCAAGGTCTGAATGGTTCTTTCCGATTGTCCATCAGTCTGTGGGTGGAAAGCAGTACTAAAATGTAACTTAGTACCCATAGCCTCATTTAAACACTTCCAGAAATGAGATGTGAACCTTGCATCCCTGTCCGACACAATAGACACAGGAGCTCCGTGCAACCTCACAATCTCATCTACAAAGAGTTTTGCCAGCCTTGACAAGGAATAGGTTTCTTTTATAGGTAGAAAATGGGCGGACTTGGTGAGTCGATCAACGATCACCCAAATTCCGTCATGCCCCTTTGAAGTACGTGGGAGTTTGAAAACGAAGTCCATTGTGATAAACTCCCACTTCCATTCAGGGATCGGAAGTGGTTGCATGAGTCCGGACGGTTTCTGTCGTTCCGCTTTCACTTGTTGACAAATCAGACATTTGCTCACATACTGAGCAATATCTCCTTTCATATGTGGCCACGAGTAGTACTCCCGTAAAGTCCGATACATCTTAGTACTTCCCGGATGCATAGAGTAAGTAGAACAGTGCGCTTCTTCCATGATTTCTCGTTTCAAGTCTTCATCGTGCTTGGGTACACAAAGACGAGTTCCAGCTACCAAAGCTCCATCCTTCCTTATTGCATAATCCGTCCGTGTACCATTCTCTACTTCCGACCTTAGCATACAAAGATTAGGATCTCTCAATTGTGCTGCAATCACCCGCTCAACCAAAATAGGCCTCACCTGCACACTAGCAAGCATACCTCCCCGAGGAGTCATTTCCAACTCCACACCATCTTTTCGCAGTTCTAACAATAGCGGAAGATAGACCATTCTGAGATGAGCTAAACTTCCACCAACATTCCTACTTAGTGCATCAGCTACCACATTAGCTCGACCGGGATGATATTCAATCGTACAGTCATAATCTTTAATCAATTCCAGCCAACGTCGTTGTCTCATATTCAACTCCCTTTGAGTGAAAAAGTACTTGAGGCTCTTGTGATCAATGAAAATCTGACACGTCTCACCATACAAGTAATGCCGCCATATTTTAAGCGCGAACACCACTGCGGCAAGTTCCAAGTCATGGACAGGGTAATTCTGCTCATGCTTCTTGAGTTGCCTTGAGGCATAAGCAATTACCCGGTCATGTTGCATCAGAACACATCCCAAGCCTTGTAAAGATGCGTCACTATAGATCACAAAGTGCCCCGAGTTATCCGGAAGAGCTAGAACAGGTGCGGTGGTTAACCGCTTCTTCACCTCCTGAAAACTCTGCTCGCACTCCTCCGTCCAATCAAACTTAACATCCTTCCTCGTTAACCGAGTAAGAGGTGCTGCTATCGAAGAAAACCCTTCGACAAATCGACGATAGTAACCCGCTAACCCCAGGAAACTCCGTATCTCTGTTACACTTGTGGGTTGCACCCAATTCACAACTGCTTCTACTTTGCGAGGGTCCACATAAATTCCTTCTGCTGATATAACATGTCCAAGGAATTCCACTCTATCCAACCAAAACTGACATTTACTAAATTTAGCATAAAGCTTCTTTCTTCTTAAAGTCTTCAATACTAATCGCAGATGTTTCTTATGACCCTCCAAAGTGCGGGAATAAACCAGAATATCGTCTATGAATACAATCACAAAACGATCCAAATAAGGTCGGAACACTCTGTTCATGAGATCCATAAACGCTGCCGGTGCATTTGTCAATCCGAAAGGCATCACCAAGAACTCGTAATGACCATAACGAGTCCTAAATGCTGTCTTGGGAATATCATCTTCCCGTACTCTGAGTTGATGATATCCCGATCTCAGATCAATCTTAGAAAAATATTTGGCACCCTTCAACTGATCGAACAAGTCATCAATTCGAGGCAAAGGATATCGATTACGCACTGTCACCTTGTTCAATTGCCTGTAATCGATACAAAGTCTCATACTTCCATCCTTTTTCCTTACAAATAATACCGGTGCACCCCAAGGGGAGACACTAGGTCGAATGAACCCAAGGTCCACCAACTCCTGCAATTGAGTCTTCAACTCACGCAATTCTGCTGGTGCCATTCGATAAGGGGCTTGATAAATTGGATTCGTTCCTGGAAGAAGTTCAATAGTGAATTCGGTTTCTCTCTGGGGGGGCAAACCAGGAAGATCATCAGGAAAGACATCTGAAAATTCACAAACCACAGGAATATCTTCCAGAGTCAAAGTGGACCCTTGAGTATCAATGATATGAGCTAAATATCCCGCACAACCCTTCTGGAGTAACTTTTTTGCCCTTACGGCAGAAATAAAACAAGATGGGAGAATTCTACGTTCTCCATGGAATATTACTTCAGGTTGTCCAGGACTTTTGAACACAACTTCTTTCCGGAAACAATCCACCGACGCACGATGCTTTTCCAGCCAATCCATTCCCAAGATAATGTCAAGGTCAACTAATTCCAAAGGAATCAAATCAGCTTCCAACATGGCATCACCCACTTGAACATAACAATCCGTGAAAACCATGTCCGCAAACAGAACATCGCCCGTAGGCAACGAGATACTAAAATTCCCTGCCATGGGTGTCGGTCTAACACTGGCATAAGGTGAGAAACTATGGGCGATGAAGGAATGGGTGGCCCCGGGATCTATTAAAACACGAGCAAGGTAACCAAAAATAGGGATCATACCAGTGATAACATCGGGTGTCGCTTGCGCCTCCTGCTGTGTCATCGAGAATACCCGGCTTGCGTAGTAGGCGTCGCCCCTCGACCCTACCGCCTCTGCCGAAAAGTGGACTGCACTCCACCACTCGATGACGAACCCGCTGCAGACGACGATGCGCCACTGTGTCGACTGAGCTCACGCCTTGCCCAGTGGGCCCCTCTCTAAAGAAGATACTACCAGCAAGAAGGGGACACTCACTCTTATAGTGCCCTACTTGCCCACATTGAAAACACGTCACTCCGCCCCTCGGCAGCCACTAGCCTGCCCACGATTCGGCAATCCTTCCTCACATGTCCCGCCGCCTGACAGTTATAACAAGTTACTGAACGGCCTCGAGGATCCCCGGTCGCCCATCGATCGTTGTCCCAAGACTGCTCCGAACGGTCGAGAACCCCCTCTGGAACCGGTCCACGCCCTCCGACCATCCACTACTCGCAGAATCGAGCTAGATCCTCCCTCTTTGATGGACCCGGTGGGCCCACCAAAACCAGATGAGCCTCTGCGGACGCCTCGACATCGGCACCCTGATTATACGCCGCCACCGTCGCTGCTTGGGCCAAGGCTCTCATGGTGGGATATGTCGTAGCAATGACCACGCCTGAATATCGAGCCACGCACTGCTCAAAAGCGAAGGCACTTATCTGCATACGTAATTACCAATTCAGTGCAAACCGAGACAGCTCATTAAATTTGTGCTCATACTCGAACACCGACATGGAACCCTGCCTCAGATGCAAAAACTCAGCCTTCTTCGTAGTCTTGTAAGTATGCGGATAGAATCTGATCAAAGAATGCCCCTTGAAACTCTTCCCAAGTAATGACAGCAGGTTTACATAACCTCTTCGAACTGTCTTCCACCAATAATATGCATTCCCTTTCAGCAAGAAGGCGCTGAACCTTATCTCCATCAGGACATTGGAGGACTTCAAATATCCGCTCGACATCGGTAAGCCAAGCATCAGCCTCAGCAGGATCAGTACCACCATGAAATTCTTTTGCTCCCAGTTCCTTTACCCTTTTTATGTCTAAGCCTTCAGTATTTCTTCTCCCATGTAAGGCAGTAGACATAGTACGGGTGAACCGAGATAAAAGACGCCGCAGGCCGGGCTCATTTCCTCCATCATGCTCCTCGGCAGGTGGAGATGGTGAAGATGGAGGTGAACGAGACGGAGAAGGTAGTGGCGGTGGAGGTGGAGGATTTGCTCCCCATCTCGGAACACGACCACCCCTCGTCCTAGGACGCTGAGGATGCATGATTCTACACAAAGGAAACCATAGAATCATTAGTTTCAACAATGCAACAAAAGCGCAAAGGTCGAAGGAAAATGAACCTAATGCTCTGATACCAAACTGACAGACCCGTCCAGAAATTCCTCGGAACTGGAGCAGACCCGCTAGTTACCGACATCATCCCGATGTCGGGCCCATCTACTAGAAATCGAGACTTTCTACCAAAATTTGGCAGAGTCTCCCCGTAAATTGAACATTTCCCAATTCGACCTGCTCAAAATTTACATTTAAAACAACCAACTGGCAGCATGCTTTACAGCAGATACAATAATTTACAAACAAGGCCTCCGGGCCTTACAAAATTTAAACCCTCGGTAGGCGTCTGAGCATAACTACAGAATTCAAAATACAACCGAAATATCGTCAACTGAAAGGAAAAGGTACCAAGAGTCTCTACGAAGACTCGAATTCCAAAATGCACCCGGCTCAACTGCAAAACTCGATCGCTCTTGGTCAGCGCAAAAAGAAAGTTGTGAGTGGACAAAAAACCAAGTTTAGTTCAAGTGAAAACAAAATAATGTAACCCCCACATTTTATATGCAAGAAAACCATAAGTGTAACAAAACAACATAAACAACACATGCATAGATATTAACACCATTATACCGGATCTCAAATCCGTAATCCGTGAATAATACTTCACGAAGCCCACCACTCAAATTAAGAGTTCCGAGAGGTTAGACTCTCATAAACATTCATGCAAACATACAATAATATACCTACTAAATATATGATGTAATAGAATAATGATAATAATAATAATAATAATGATAATATAACCAATATTTACTTGTACCAGGGAAACAATCCAACCGGGGGACTGTTTGACTAGTCCACATGGCAGAGCCATTCCTCAATTCACCACGTGTCTAGGGAACGAGCCGTCCAACTGGGGAACGAACTCTCAGCCAGCACGTACAGCCGACACGATCAAAGCTTGTACGCTGAAATACCAGTCCTACGCGCGCAGACTACCCCAACTCCAGGGTCCACAGCAACATCCCCTCAAGGATGTTCTGAGTTCTCATAATTTCAAAAGTACTCAATATCCGTAATCAAAATCAGATCAGGGGAGGTACATGAATTAGTGCTTAACGCACTCCAACCAGCAAATCAAATATTACCTTACCATAGTCCATGCCAACCATCACGTACCCCATGCATAGACGCATGCAAATATGTTTTCTCGGAATTCAAATATCATAATAAGGTGTATAAAAACCTTAAACGTTCATTCGAGCATATAAACATTTCTTGATAAACAAAACAAAACTATATGCCACAATTCCATAAATGAAATCATACTGAGTTTCAAAAGAAAAAGTCCACTCACAAGTAATCCCACACAGCTTGACCCTTAGAGGGTCCCGCCTGCTGCGTATGTTGGGTCGGAGTACCTGATATGCAGAATATAAAAATACGATTAACGTCAAGCGCTTCAAAACAGAACTTTAAAATAAAACCCTAGCTTCCCGGGAGTTTCTATAGGTTTGACGAGGTCTAGGATACACGTCCTATACATTTGGTCCGAAATGGACGATTAGATCGCTCACGATCGCCCAATTGGACGGTTACGGAAACCCTCACCCTAGGTTAGCCTTTCCGGAGTATCCGGGACTCCGTTTTACGATCCGTCGAATCCTACACGATCCTAAGGGTATCTAGAGGAACATATTTCAGTTTGAAAACGATCCAACGGTTGGGACATATCGAACCCGAATAACGCCCAATATGCGATAATTGGTTCGATTGTCAAACGACCTCGGAATCGAGATCCGCGAAATCCTACGCGCTCGTGACAACCTAAGGATCACACTGGAATGATTTACAGCTCCACCACACTTGCCCACGCGCCGCCACACGCGCTGGCAGCAAGCGGGTGTCCAAAGCGATTAGGCTTGGCCGGAAAATCTCAAAATCTCAGCCCCAGACTCCTATCCTAGATGTAACACCCTATTTGGAGTCACTTTTGTTCTTGGGCCCACCCCAAAAACTGACCGGAAGTGGCCGGAATTTCATCCCGAAATCCGGCCAAAACCTAAGTCGAAAATCAGACCTCCTACGCTCAAAATCAATGCAATCCTATCCAACCATCAGCTAGAGCACGGAAAATAGGTAGAAATCCATACCTTATACGTCCAATTTGGTGAAGAAATGAGAGAGAACGAGCGGTTTGAAAAATCGGGAAAAACCACCGGATTTCTGCAATTTCCGGCGAAATTCGCGGCTGTTATCGACGGAGCTTGGCTGGGGTGTGACGGTGGGGCCTGGCCGGTCTGTTTGGCACCGGTGTCACGGTCGGTGGCGGCCGGAATCGGTGGTTGCACCGATCGGAAGAGGTGTGCTCGCGGGAGGGAGGAAATTCGCACGAGAGAGAGAGAGAGAGAGAGAGAGAGAAAGAAAGAAAAATAAAAAAGAAAATCTGATTTTATTTTGACAAAAACCCTTTTTGAGTTATTTACGGTTTTGCCACCGAAGGAAATTTCATCGCCAAAACCTCGGTATAACTCCGATTCAAGCCTACCGCCTGTCCACGAATTCATCTCAGAACCACCTACGCAACCAAACCACTTGTGGTCCCAAAATCCTTCCGGACAAGAAAATGACCGAAAGACCCTACCCCAAGGGTAGTTTCGTAATTTCATATTTTAATTTAGTTTTACCATTCGCATTGGAAATTAAACAGAGTCGGGGTGTTACACAACATCATGCTTGAGCCGTATCAGCATCAGGGGCCGCTACACAAATTCAAGCCAATTTATTTTCCCAAATATTAACACAACAACCTAAACAAAACAAAAAACATGTCTATGAGAGATAGAATGAGAAACCAATTCCTTTTGGGAGTGACTTATTTACTTTGCACATGAAAAATACTACACATATTCATCAATTCACTTGACGTCTCTCACTTTGTGTTCTTCAAAATTCATTGACTAATTGCATATGTAAAAATATACGTCATACAATAATCAAAAATGAAAAGTGAATAACAACATTTTTGAAGAAGTTATGCATAGCATGCATCTCAACATAGACATATCTCAACTTTTTTTTTTTAACATAAATGACCAGATTCATCGACTCTTAGGACAATCCACATATAAATGAATCAAACAAGAAGGAAGAGTTGGAGATGTTGCTCTTCTTTAAGTAAACAAATCGAGGAAATTGTTGTTGGCAATTTGAAAATAATAATAATAAATTACAGATAAAAAGTTTAATGATGATTGTTTATATAATAAAAGTGATAATTAAAAAGAAAAGAAAAGGAATATTCGAACACAAAATATAATGTGTTGATAACTAAATTTCTTAATTACTTGAATTACAAGTCTCTTGTTCGAGTGCATAATAATTTTTGTTTTGCGTGACAATAACAGCTGCAAAAGTAATTTTATTTTAAAAACTTGGAAAATAAAAAGTAGAAAATGGTAACGGTAAAATGTGGATGTGAGTGGTAATTTAGCGGATGGGATGTAAATAGAATTGAGAATCGTCACTTTCCAAATGCCAAATTAAGACACGGCAATGGCAAATTCTACTCTATATTACCAAAATTAGAAAATTAGACCACTGGAAAAAGCCAACTCACACTCGAGCCTCCCGAGCCGGTGTGGCGCTCTCACCCTCCAAAATCCAAAATCCTCGACTCAAATTTCCAAAATTCTGAAAATTTTCAAATTCCCTCTCTTTTGATTTCAACTCTCAATCTGATGTAAATCTCCATGAGCCAAGCCAGCCGAATCTCCCAAGCTCAGCTTTAGTACTGTTGTGTTGAGCTCGGCCGCTAGGGCAGCAGCTGAAGCATGACCGATAAGCCGCCAGAGGCAGCTCCGCCGTCGTCGCCGCCGTTAAAGCCGCTCTCGCTCCAAGACTGGGAGTCATTGATTGACGACTTCCAGCACGGCGGCGCACGGCAACACAAATGGACCTCCGCGCACCCAATCCGCCTCTCCCTCCTCGACCAAGCCCTCTCCTCTCTCGCCAGGCGCGACTTTCCCCTCAAGCTCCACGTCATCACCTTCCTCGAAGAGTTCTGCGACCCGCTCTTCACCACCGCCAGCTCCGGAACCGACATCGTTTCGTTGCGCAAAGTCCTCCACCGTCTGATCGAAACCCTACGCGCCCTGATCCAGACCCCGCCCGATGGGGTCCACATCACCTTCGCGCTCAAGGAGCAAATGATGCTCTCCGTCACCTCCATCGTCGTCTCCCTCGACGACGATGACGGCGTCGTCCCAATCGCCATCGTCGAGGGCTTGGTGGAGCTACTGTTAACGGTGATCAACCGTCCCAATCACGGCATCGACCGTCAGGCGCGTGCGCTCGCGTGTGAGTGCCTGCGCGAGTTGGAGAAATCTCGCCCCTGCTTGCTTTCCGAAATCGGCGGACATCTATGGAGTCTCTCCCAGAACGAGAGAACTCACGCTGCGCAGAGCTACATTCTCTTGTTCACCACCGTCGTTCACAACATCATCGTTAGAAATCTCGGCGTTTCGATTCTCAATACGACGGTGCCTCTCGTGCCGTTTAGTGCTCCGCAGAATGGGACGGGTCCGGGCGGGTTGAATCACAAGGAGCTGAGGAGAGCGATGGCGTTTTTGCTAGAGTGGCCGCACGTGTTGACGCCGTGTGCGATGGTTGAGTTCTTGGCTTTGATAATGCCAATCGCGGCGGCATTGGATCTCCAAGCCTCCATGCTTAAGGTGCAATTTTTTGGGATGGTTTATTCGTCCGATCCTATGCTCGCCCACGTCGTTTTGACCATGTACCCGAGGTTCTGGGACGCGTTTGATGGGCAAGAAGGTGACATTGTGAGCAGGCTTGTGTTACTATCCAGAGAATCGCAGCACCACTTGGTTTTTCGATTGCTGGCAGTGCATTGGTTGTTGGGTTTTGGTCAGTTGGTGTTGAAAAGGGAGGCTAAGAAAGTGAATACCATTGTTGATATGGGTTCGAGATTCTATCCGAGTGTGTTCGACCCGCTTGCTTTGAAAGCGATGAAGCTTGACCTTCTTGCCTTTTGCTCGGTTTGTGCTGATGTCTTGAAATCGGAAACTGTTTCGGTTGAGAATGGTGGGGTGGAGGATAAGTTGGTGGTGAAGCTGTTCGAAGATGGACTTGTTTGTGTATCAGCATTCAAATGGTTACCTCCGGGGAGCACTGAGACTGCAGTGGCATTTCGAACTTTGCATAGGTTCTTGATTGGGGCATCATCTCATTCAGACAATGATCCTTCCACCACTAGAAGTCTGATGGACTCCACCACTTTCAGTACCATACAGGTAGTTTTCCCTCTTCCTCAGTTTCCTTGCATATGTTCTACTGTAATAAAAAGACATTTATGTGAAAATTGCTATTTATAGTTGAAGATGTTTGTTGGTTTTGGATACATTAGCTCTCCCCTGAGCTTTGAGTTTGAATTGGAATGAATTAAAATCTCAGAAGAATCAATCTTGCTCCTTTGTTCTGCTTATGGATTAGTTGATGTGTTTGGATTCGTCTCAGTGCTTGTATGTGCATATATTGTTTATGAGGAATACAAGGTGGACCAAATTATTGATATAAGCTGATGTAATAGTGTTTTATGTTTAGCAACTAAGAAATTGCCAGGTCATCTACCACAGTAGTTGATGTCTAAAATTTGGGAGAACTGTTGATGCTTCTAATAGTATTGATTGTTTATATATTGACTTTAGTTGCACGGACATTTCTAAATCTCAACTGTGCAATTGCTTTAGTGATCTTTATTTCAGAGGAGAAGTGGGAAAGGTGGGTTCACCTTTATATCTGTGCCATTTTTAATGTCTCCAAATTTCTGTTTCCAGGGGATGCTGGTGGACCTGATGTTGGAGTGTCGGAGATTGGTTCCAGTGGTAGTTGCTTTGACTGATCGCTTGTTGGGTTGTCAAAAGCACCGTTGGTTGGGAGAGCGCCTGCTTCAGACATTTGATCAGCATTTGCTTCCAAAAGTGAAATTGGATTACAACTTGGTTTCCTTCTTTCCAATATTTGATAGAATTGCCGAAAGTGATACAATTCCTCCTCGAGGATTGCTAGAGCTTCTTATTAAGTTCATGGCCTTCCTTGTTGGTAAACATGGCCCATACACAGGACTGAGATCATGGTCTCAGGGAAGCAGAGTTCTTGGCATCTGTCGAACCTTGCTGATGCATCACAATAGCTCTCGATTGTTCCTTAGACTATCTCGCCTTTTGGCATTTACTTGCCTTTACTTTCCTGATTTGGAGGTTCGTGACAATGCAAGGTATGATTAAGAAACTTGCTTCTGCTCTTCTTTCGTTTTTTCCTTTCAGATCTTACCTTTTTGTTTGTATGGGCACAATATACAATTTTCATAATATTGTCAATACCCACTATTAGCTGATGTTCATTCATCATGGCCTTTTGCAGGATCTACCTTCGAATTTTGATCTGCGTGCCGGGAAAGAAGCTCAGGGACATGCTGAATCTTGGGGAACAACTCGGTATTTCACCATCTTCACATTCCAGTTTCAATGTCCAGGCTCCTCGCTTTTCTCAGAGTCTCAAGAAATCTAGGAATATCTCCTCATATGTCCATTTTGAGCGAGTAATCCCCCTACTAGTCAAACAGTCTTGGTCCTTGTCTTTATCATCTTTGGGTGTTGGAAGTACTGAACCTGGTTACCTTGAAGGCATCAGGGACATTGAACCCATAATAGAGGATAGTGAGATTGGTGACAGTAGTAATGCTGAGGACAGTAGTAATGTCCAAATTATTGAAGAAGCTCCTATAATTGATCGACCACAGGAGCCATTGCGTGTGACGGATTCAAAGATTTCAGAGATATTAGGAACATTGAGGAGGCATTTTTCATGCATTCCTGATTTTAGACATATGCCAGGACTTAAGGTTAGACTATCTTGTAGTTTGAGGTTTGAATCTGAACCTTTCAGTCGAATATGGGGAGTTGATTCCCCTGCTGGTGTTTCAGATGAATTAGATGCCCTTCCTGCTTTATATGCAACCGTGCTAAAGTTTTCATCCTCTGCACCATATGGGCCTATTGCATCCTATCATATACCTTTTCTTCTTGGTGAGCCTCCCAGAAAAACTAATGTATCTGGTCAGACAGCCTCATTAGCTATTGTTCCTGTAGAAAATGGATCTGGAGAAGAGGAAAGCTTTAGAGCTCCAGTAGCAATTGAATTGGAACCACGAGAACCAACACCTGGTCTAATTGATGTTTCCATTGAAACAAATGCAGAAAATGGTCAGATAATCAGTGGTCAGCTTCACAGTATCACTGTAGGCATAGAGGATATGTTTCTCAAGTCTATTGTACCGCCTGACATCCAGGAAGATGCCACACCTGTTTATTACTTAGACTTGTTCACTGCTCTTTGGGAGGCATGTGGTACTGCCAACACTGCACGGGAGACCTTTCAATTGAAAGGAGCCAAAGGGGTTACAGCAATCAGTGGTACGCGATCAGTCAAGCTACTTGAAGTCCCTGCATCATCTTTGATTCAGGCTACTGAGCGCTACTTGGCACCCTTTGTGGTGAGTGTGATTGGTGAACCACTCGTTAATATTGTAAAGGATGCAGGAATCATTAGGAACGTCATCTGGAAGGATGCAGCCTCAGATTCTTCCCTTGATATTACTAGCTCAGGGACTGATTTTCATAGAGGCCCTCCTCATCTTACGTACACCGACGATGAAGATGAAAGGGACAGTCCTGTCAATATCCGTAAAAGAAACATGGGTTGCTTTCTTATTTTGATATTTCTTCCACCAAGGTTCCATCTCCTCTTCCAAATGGAAGTGTCCGATGTTTCAACGTTAGTCCGAATTCGAACTGACCACTGGCCGTGCTTAGCTTATACTGATGATTATTTGGAAGCTTTATTTTTGGCATAGGAATTTATTCATTTTTACCTTGCAAGTACTTTACATCAGGATTATCATCGGTGCTGCTATGAAGGTCATCAGCATTTTGTTCTATAATTTTTCTCCCCATATTTGTTCGTACAGAGAAGGGTAATTTTTTTGCACCCAGAATAAACTCTACTGTAAATATCTCTCGAGTTCTTTTACCTTGTATTCTTTTGTTGTATCAGGGATTAAGAAATGCATTTTTGGGGCGTTTTACATTCTCTGTAGGTTGGATTTGTAACCACAAGATTGTAATAATTTGTAAGCTGATTCATCCTTTGCAATCAATACAAGCTTATTTTGATGATTATATTTGGAGTTTGGAATGGAGAGGTAAATGGCTTAATAGGTTGCATATCTACTAGTTTGGAACATCAATACTCCAGTAAAACAACAAAGATATACAGTAGTCGGTGATCTTGTACCGATGTTCTATGAAACTCGAATATAAAGATAAAATGCAGATGTGATGTTCCATGAAACTGTTGTTACATACGTAAGTTAGGCTAGTTGACTAAGATCGTGTCCTTTGCACGCGTGTTCCATACAGAGTAGTTTAGAATGTCATTTTGTAAAAATGAAAAAGCATGTAAATATAAACTGTACTAGCAATGAAATTAGAAGCCCGACAAAATAACCCTTCGTTATTTGAAAGCAAATCCTCCTGTACCATGTATGTATGCATAAAAAAGAAGAAAATGGTTGAGATTAGTGTCAAAAAATGAAAGAACATGGAGACATCAAGGACATTGGAACATGGAGACAACAAGGACATTGGCATCATGGCACCGTGGTTTCAAAACCAAACCAATCAAAATGGGCTAAATAGACAGAAAACTATCGGTGCATTCAAATAATTGGTGAGTGAATTGCAGCTACAAAAAAGTAAATTCGTACTGATCTACACCTAACCAGACTATCCAAGATTACATGAGATTCTAACCAAAAACGAAAAAAGAAGATTACACGAGATCCTGTAGGCCTCTTTGGCCCCAGAAACCACTTTTGCTTATACCCATCATATGTTACACAAGTAACCTGAACAAAACAACGAATCTTCAGGCAGGTTAGCTCACATAATGCCCTGTTTTCCGTCTGTGACGGCTAAAATCTGATACAAACCTGAAGGAGAGGCCACAGCCCTCAACCTTGCACTGGTACGGTCGCTCTCCAGTGTGGACTCGTATATGTTCAGTCCGTGCCCATGCCCACTTGAACGACATGGAGCAACCTTTCCACGGGCACTTGAGGGGCCTATCATCATCATGCACACGGCTGTGTATCATTGCATAATTGTGGGAGCTAAATCTCTTACCACACCCTTCATGTGGGCAGCGGTTACGCTTGTGCAACACTAGCTCTGCCTTTGTTCCGAAACTCATGCGGCAGCCTTCTAGGTCGCACCTGTGAGACTTCTTTTCTTGTTCTTTCTTATACTTGGGATTGGGAGGATCTGAAGGTTTCTTCACCTTCTTTGTCACTGGCTTCTCCTCCACCTCTTTGTGGAGGTTGTCTATCCCGCTTCTACTCATTGCATCCTTCCCAGCCCTTGGTCTCAATCCTTCACATGGGCCTTTAATAAATCCATTGAAATTGAAATTGTCATCTTTTATTTGCTCCACTTCTCTCTTTCTTTTTCTTCCCATTTCAGGAATTGGTGCAGGGTCTGCAATGGAAGACCCAATGCTTTCCAACTCTTTATCAAGTGGTGATAAGCAAACTTCACTGGAGTTGCGTAAGCCTTGAGCAGCACGAGGCTCTCTTTTAATTCTAGAATATGTTTGGATTGAAGCAGGTAACGGCTGGCATCTGGCAATATCTTGACTATAAATGAGTTCCTCACTACTATTTGTAGTCCGTTTTTTTCTCTGTTCTTTATTATCCAAAGCCACAAAACCATTGATGTTATCTGTAGCACAGGTCACTCTCAGAACCTCAAATTCTTCAACTGAACCAGGTGTTGGCTGATTTTCTGTTTCTATGACAAGACCAAGTATAGGTTCCTTCATAGGTCCATTTGTAGTCTGTACTTCTTGCTGAACTGTGTCTGAAGTCACACCGTTGTCTGGGCCTTCCTCAGAAGAGCAACCCCTTGGGACTTGAGAAGATTCTTCCATTGAGATACACTGTTGAGTTATTTCCATTTGTGTCACTGAGGTGGAGACATGTTCCCCCTCACTTCTATCTGCAGTCCGGAATTCTTCACTACATGAAATCAGACCAGGGAAAGAATCTTCTGCAGCACAGAGCTCTCTAGGAACTCCTGAAGTTCCTTCAATTGAAGCAGGAGAGGGCTCATTTATTTGTCTGTTAGGACTTAAACTGGGTTCCTCATTTCTTCCTTTCAGACTCTTAATTTCTTCTTGCAGTTTGAATTCTAAAGATACATCCTTGCTAAACTCATCTGCAATGTGGGTCTCTCTTGGACATCCCTCGTAGTCCTCAGCCGCAGCGAAAGTAGGATCCTGCAACAGATGGGAACTACATGAAACTGGTGCCTTGTCGTTTCTTTTGTTGGTAGTTTGGTTTTCTGGCTGCACTTCATCACCCAAAGTCATGGAATCACAAATTTCACTGTTCATACAAGATATCTCCATTACTGTATTCACCATTTGTGCCTCAAACTTGTTCTCACTGGCTTCTTCAGGGATCGCGATCTCATCTTGCATATCAGAAACCTCAGACTTGTTCTCACTGGCTTCTTCAGGGATCGCGATCTCATCTTGCATATCAGAACTATCTCTTGATACTAAACCACAACCTTCACCGTACATATTTCTTCCTTCCGAACTGTGATTCTCAACCTGTGCCTCAACGCCTTCAGCTATTAATGTAGCAGTCGCAAGTTTAGCTGCAACTTGGGAAGAAGTAGAGTACAAACTGATATCCTTGGTTGATTCTAGCATCTGAACAACAGGATATGTTTCAGACATTCTATTTGACTTGGAGGAATAAAATCTTGCACAACTGCTCGTGGAATTCCCAATGTCACGAAGGTTACTTTCTGATGCCATTCTACTGTGTTTATCACCCTCTCCACAAGTAGCAGGGTACCCACAGATCCTACCTGCTCCTGTTGAATCACCTGCTTTTAGCTTATAGTTCCTTCTTGAATATTGAATTATTTTTTCATCCCTCTTAAAAGAGGTGTCATCTGACTTTCTCTCCACCACTTCATCCTTTTTCTCAATGCTCCCACATGGTCTACAATGTGCTGGATGATTAAGCTTTTTAGATCGAGATCTTTTGGATTGCCATTTGACCCTCTGAAAATCTGAGCTCGGGCTCTGTTTGGAGAACAATCCACCCAATGTCAATGCATGCTGGACTTGCTTTGAGGATGAATTCTTTCTGACCTTGACACAGTACCTTAAGTTGATACCCAACTTTGAGGTCCAGTCTTCTCTACATTCATCATGTTCATCATCGACTGCAAGATCTATCAAATTCAGATCTTCCTTCGATGCAATATCCAATGGAACCTCAGTATAATTAAAAGAGAAACCTATTTCCTCTGCAATTGCAGCAGAGGGAGCCTTTATTTTCTGATAGTCTGCAGAAATCCAAATAAATAAAGAATCAACTACCCACAAGTAAAACAATTTTGCAAAATGAGAGAGAATATCAAGTAATTGTGTTTTCCAGATTACCAGAATGGCAAATTACAAGCACGTTCGCTCCACCTTTACTCTGCAACAACTCCACGATTTCAACAGCATGCTCAAGGCAGAAACTCCGCGGTCTCAGAAATTTATTAACAGTATTCCAATCCTTATTAAGCTTGGTTGTGGAAGGTATTAGGGGATCCTTTGCAGGTGACATGACATTGGGAACAGGAGACGGATCCTCTGCAGAACAAAGAAAAGAAAAGATTTGAACATTTGCTTTCGTGAAAAACACCTGGAAACAATGTAGTCTATACAATAAAGAAAATATTGACCCTATTTATGTGACAATACACTACGGAGAACAATTAATACATTCAGGTGTCTGAAAGCAAGCAGATTCAAGGTCCTATGTCAGAAACAGAAGAAGAAACCATAAACGAGTGCATAGGAAGATCTCAAAAATTAGCTGCAGATGCTTCACAACTGAAAGTGTGAAGGCAGTTCCGTTTCTGTGTACCACAATACTTTGTCAAAATCTATACAGCTGGCCAACAGAAAATAACAGCACTAGACTTCCAAAAGACCTGAAACTGTACCAACTATATAGGAAAATATCTATTTTTAAGGGCTCTGGAGATAATTTTGCCACTCCCTGATAATCAAATGATAAGAACTAATTTTGAGGGATCTGAAATTATATTTTACTTCCTAAACATATAATCAACCAATAAGAAGCACTAACCAGGATGGTGAAATCTAAAGTTTCAACTATTGGCTGGTAAAAACACAACAGGTTAAAAGGAAATATCATTTCTTCCCATTTAGACAGTACATGGTCACATACTTATAAGATAAGCCTTACCGTTGACCAAGTATGACTTCTCCTTTTTTTCTTTTTTCTTTTAGCTAAATGAATAGATAATGGAAGTTATTTGAGAAGGCCAAAAATACGAGGCAAGGGAAGAGATGCGGATCCATATTCCAATACCTGTAACACAGCCCTTGACAAATGCTTGATGGCCTGTAGACAAATGAGATTTCTCAAGTCCTGAAACTCCAGGGAATTCTTGAGCCAAAAAATATTCAGGCTGAAGTTTCATTGATGCTTTCTCAGATGGTTGCACTACTGACATAAATGGAAACCCAAGTATTCCACAAGCCACACATGCCAATGTCCCTGAGTCGACTTGAAAGTCACATGACAGATCATCACTACCCAAATATAAATCATTCATATTTTCCGTATACAAACTCATCTCATCAAACAGTAAGTTCTGATCATTATTATTATTTCCACACTGAATATGGGTAGCATTTTCTTTTGGCTTCATATCAACAGGAGCACCTGCAATGGGTGTTAGGGGCTCTTTACTTGTATATGGAAGTAAATCTGGGTTCCATAATACTGCGTGGTAACTTGATTCTTTCTGAAGAAGGACGGATAAAACGTTATTTTCCTTTAACATATCTTCAACAAAAGCCTTCTTTACCGATAACTCCCTTTCTTCCTTTTGCCGATCTCTCATACGCGAACCCCGCACACCTGGTAGTAGGGACCTTGGCACTCTAGCATAATAACAAAAATGCAAAGCCAAAACAAGAGAAACAATGTCTATCAGGTGCCCCACTTGACAACTTTATCAAGACAACAAGCAAAGTCATAATGCAGTTCTATCATCTATCTAACTAAGGCGTAGAAGAGCAAATGCAAAAGAACAACTTTATCACAATCATGATTAACTGAATCATCAACGAACAAGTTCCAGAAGCAGCATGTACAACCATACTGAGACTATCTTTCGCTCAAAATAATCCAAATAAGATGGTTGGCTGACCTTGAAACAAAAGACATGGTCAAGAGGTATAGCAGCTGTTGATGGGAGAGCATAGGAAGATAATTCATAGCAGCTCTACGTACTGCAGCTTCTTTAGCTACTTCAAGCCAGTGTGGTGTTCCAAAGTTGGCAGCTTCCCCACAGTTAAAACCTTATATTCCAAACAGGTAATAAAATATGTTTAAATAGAATAAAGAGAAACTTTATGAAAAAGTATGACTTGCAAATGAAAATGGGAAACATCATGTCGCATGTTACAAAGGATCACAATGTCAGTAACAAATGAATATAAAAATTACTAATGCAATTGTCAGAAATAATGTAAGTTTGTCATAACATTGCCATATCAGCAAGAGTCAGAACAGAGTTCAGGCCAAAATGTTACAATTATCATATCCTCCTCCAAAATTAAGTACTACGTGCAAAAATATAAAACAATTACCGTGGCTGAATCCTACATGGTAAGCCCTTGGAAAAGTCACAACAAACTCACCAGGATTCTGTATTAACCTAAAGAAGAAACCAGAATGGACATAAGTAGAACCCAATAAAGACTCCGCTTCACGGATCAAAGCCAAAATATTTAACATGTAAAAGAAATCCATAAACTAAATTAACATCATAAAGGACCACAGAAGTAACAAGAACGAGAAAAGAAAAACCCACCTGCAACAAGGAATTCCCAATGCAACAACAACCTCAGGTGAAATTAAAGTTGTTTTATTACCCAGTAATGAGAGAGCAGCTGGCAATAAGAGAAACTGGACCTGAGTTAGAAAAAGGCTATAGAAGTAATAACACTCAATAAATTTCAGAATGGAATGGGCAATCCTATAAGAACAGAACAGATAAAAAAATTGAATTAAAATTTGTTTGGAGATGCTATATTTTGGACTTCCAATCTGCTTAAATTGTAAGCTTTTATGAAACAACCAATGAACCAGCCATGAAGAGTTTCACATACCTAGGCGGTCAACATTACCACCAAATGCCTCAGTGCGAATAAGTTCCTCAAAATCAAATGCATAATCTCCTGGAACAGCATACCAAGTCTTTGAAGATCCCGTGTGAAGAAAATTCATGCTGTGAAGCTCATGATCTTCAACGTGCCAAGCAAACCAACTGAACAACATTCCAATGTAAACCATAGGAGAAGTAACACCCGGGATATCATCAGGCATGAAACGAGTAAGTGAACCAGGTGAGCGTGCAATTACTTGTAAGTTCCAAGGACTGTTTGAAAGCCTCCAACCAGCAGTACCTTCTGTATCACAACATGCATTTGGATTTTTTCGCCTAGAAGATTGGGAGGTTTCTTCTGCTGACAAGATTTCTGGAGCAGTAGATGATTTGGATACCTCTAAACATGTATCTGAAACATTCTTAGGAGAAGCATTTTTAACTTCAATACTATGAGAGTCTCTTTCACTACTGCTAATCAGGTCACTTCTCTTACTGTCAGAGTTTTCTCTACTTCTATGGTAAGAATTCCTCTTCCTCCTCCGCCTATTAGTATAACGGAATTGACCAACCGGTTCTTCAAAAGCAGACCCAGGCACATCATTTGCATACTCCACATATATAGGCTTCTCAGAAGCTGCCTTCCAAAACATTTCCTCTATAAGCAATGGAGAGACCTCCTTAATTGTACCTAAAATGCTCCTTGCAAAAGCCCGAGACTTAGATTCAAACTGCTCCAAAGTATAAATTTCCCCACTTTGCCACACTTGCTTATGAACACCTGATGGCGGATTCTGAACTGCTGCCCCTTTCACTCTTTTCACACTCTGGCCCAATTCTTGGTGCCTTGTGGTAAAGACTGCCCTAGCCTCCCCATCATTACGACCATCCCCAAAACCCGTTTTCAGGGGAGAACAATCATTCAACAAATTTACATCAGAACCCAATTCTGGGCACTTAGCAAGCGACTTATTTAAGTTGCTAAAAACATATCTTTTCGAGGGTTTTGGCAACGGTGGGATAATCTTGCAAATACCAAATTCACTAGCTTCCTTCTCAATTTTCGATATATAAGCAATTGGGTCTGCAAATTCAGTATGAGTCGGTCGAAACTCGGGCGCCAATGGCAACCCTTTCAGCCAATTGGGTATCTCAACATCACCCATTTTCCCCAAGATTCACATCCACAACATTATTCTCCTAAAAGATATAAGCTTTTGGTACATTGGCTTCTAATCATGTAATCAATAAAGTTACAAGACCAACCCAGTAACGAAACCCTAAAAGTGCAAGATTTGGGTAAATTGGCATGGGTTTGTAGCAATTATTCATACATAAAGCTCAGAAATTGACTAATTGAGAACCTGTACATTCAACGAGACTGGTTGATTAGCCTTCAGAAGCACTCCCAGTTCCAAGTGGTGTAATCACAGAAAGAGAGAGCTTTGTCTAGGTTTTGCGCGACAACCTTGAAGCAGCCTCAGGATAGAGTTTTGGCGAAGGACGGTCGCTAATTTGCGCGGCTGGGACACAGCGCACGAAGGAAGTCACTGTTGTTTTCTGACGGTACGACTTGGGGTTGGGTTACATTGCGCGTATGTGCGCATTTTAACATATAACGGTCTTGAATAAATCATATAGAAATGGTGGTACCAAATAGATAAGTATACCGACCCACAAAAACAAGATAACTCAAAAAAAAAGAATATAAGTTAACCTTTATTTTCTTTTAAATATATTTTTTGTCAGATATTTTCTTTTAAATATGGGATAAGTTATCACTAGAGCATCACAGATAACGTGTGCTAATAATTTATGTGTAACAATATAGGGGTATGATATGATTAATATTTTAATTGAAATTAAATGAAGGAAATCAAAATAGAAAGTGAATTGTGGAGAAAATTTAGATAAGAAGTGATTAATTAGGATGTAATTGGAATTATCCATATACTTCGGGAGTGGAGAAAGACTTGACATTTAATTGTCATTACATATATGTATGATTAGAGAAACACTTACATATCACGAGTGTAACATTTCTTTACATATATATATATATATATATATATGTCTCTTCATGAAGTTCATATAAGTATAACTAATCACATAAGAGCAAGAGAGAAAAAGACCCGCGGGGGGTTTGACATTAACAATAAGACACAGTGGAGAAATTACATATTGCAAGGTTATTTCAATGTCACGATCAAAATGCATTACCATTCAAATAGAAATTAGAAAAGAACAAAAGCTACTTTCAACAAAATCAAAGATTTCATGTACTATATTTGGAAAGTGAGGGGACCAACATGAAAAAGTTTTCAATAAAATGATGATGATGATTCATTTGGTGATTGCACTTTTGTTATTTTGACATTACAAGCTAATTACGAGTCTATTTTATTTTGTTGGGGGAATGTTGTATATAACAGTAAAGAAACTGTTGGTAAAAAAATATTACAAAAGTATGCTTGGTAAAGAATATTGCATCTCTATTTACAAACTACAATGGAATATTGTTCAGCTACCCTTATAATATTCACAAAATTCCAGTAGTTACATAATTTATTTAGACCAACTTAATTTGAACTTAATTAAATCTGAAACTTGCTTGATGAACAATCAAAGGTTGCGATACCGATTCCAATCCGAATTCCGGTTGCCGGAGATCTGTTTGCAATAGTTCTCACAGGCAATCTCACAGATGGGAATGCTTGCCCCTTCCTCCTTCATGCAGACTGGCATGCATGGCTTGGCGCATGCTGAGATTGCTTCACTGCCCTGCATGCTGCTACATCCAATCACAACAACTAGCACACAAATGAGAATGGCAGTTTTATTGGCCATATTATTGATCCTTTTTGGTGTTCTCTTAATTTTTTGAGGGTTTTGATTGAATTGTGTTTGAAAAAATGAAGATGAAATTAGAAATATTGATGGGGTTAGGTTTTTATAAGGGGTGAGAAGTTGGACATACTTAGGAACGAAAGATGTGTGCCTCATGTTTTAGGCGGTTTGGAGCAAAACATGGGATGAAAAATATGAGGTTGGGATTGCAATATACAATAAAAGCCATATATTTTAGTTGGTTTTTTTCCCCCAAGAAAGAGGTTAAAGTGGCTAATCATACAATTTAGTACTCTCTATGTTTAGCTTCTAGCACTCTAATTCAGTATTTTGAAGTGATTTTGTGAGCCATAACCATTGGTGAATGTGCTCCCATCAATGTGAGGTTTTTGGACTTCTCGGAACATACAAAAATTTCTCCTAATTTTGGGTTCAATCAAAGAGAGGGATGGGGATTGAAAATGGGTTGCTTTCATTATTGTTCACAAATTGAAATTGCCAAAAACACAAATCTGAAGACCAAAAAAAAAAAGCTGCCATGTACATGGGGCAAGAGCTGAATTGTATAGAATATCAAAAGCCTGAACATAAACACATGCATGTTGCAAGGGGAATGTTAGACAAGATAACATCTTCAACAACTAATGTTGTCACTTTTCCATTTTAACAAAAGAAAAATAATCCAAACTCTGCCAACAAAGGCTAAAAAGATAATGCATGGATAATATTATGCTATAACTTCAAATTTTGTCCAAAACAACCAGATTTGACCCTCTAACCTCTCTAACAGCAGAATCAGGGAACTCTCTCTCTCTCTCTCTCTCTCTCTCTCTCTCTGTGGGTGCAGAGTGGAGCCAAATGGGAAGATCTGTTGGCTTTTGAAATTGAATGATGTGTCATGTTGAGGTCTCATTCTTCAGTTATATATACCAATTTACCAGGAAAACTTATTGTAAATGAAATCTGTGTGCTATATAGCTCATGGGCCATGGCTCAAATTGACTTGTCCCAATTGGCCACATACAATTCTCAAGAAAACTTCAAACAAAGCAGCAAAAAGAAAACAAATTTGCTTCTGAAGTTTATTTAACAAGTTTTTCATTGGTGTATTTATTTATGTTCCATTCAAATTTCAGGTTCCAAAAAAATTACAGACAGATTATTCCATAAACACAAACACACTGAGACTAGGTTTACTTAATGAATGGCATCATTCTTAGCTGGTACATTTGTAAATTTCTGGGAATGGTTTTTCTAATTTCTCTTTTTTTTCTTTCTATTGTACTTTTGGTTCAGTCCTCTCATTTAGTTCAGAGAGATGTACATTAACAGGGGAAATATGAAAATGATGGTTAATTATGAGCTATATACTTCCATAATTAGAACAGTAATTGCAAGTGAACTATGATCTAATTTACCACCCCACCAAAATGTAATAAGAATCCACTGCTCTCTCTCTCTCTCTCTCTCTCTCTCTCTCACACACACACACACACACACAAACACAATTGTGGCAAAATAATCTATATATTTTACAATATCCCTAACAGTAGCTAATCTACATTGGGAATTCTCACTTACATACTGCTATATAAAGCTAAACTTTGCTGCCATACAATCCTCAGTGCCCTCTCTTTCACTCTCTCTCTCACAGTCTAGTTGTCATGAACATCAATGAAGCCGACAGAGAGCAAGTTTCTCATCAAGCAATGCTTTCGCAGATGCAGGAAAGCCGGCGCTAGTGTCCTAAAGAGTGCAATCTGGGGTCACACTAGCAATAGATACATGTGGTTCTGCTTTGATGAGGAGGACTACATCCCAAAAGATGTCCCAAAAGGCCATTTGGTGGTGTATGTTGGTGAAGATTGCAAAAGATATGTCATCAAGGTTGCCTTGCTCAGGCACCCTTTGTTCAAGGCATTGCTTGATCATGCTGAGGAAGTGTTCCAGTTTTCCACCAACTCAAAGCTCTGCATTCCTTGCAACGAATGCATTTTCCTCAGCGTTCTTTGCTGCATCGGCGCTGAACTTGATCAGGGGCTTCATTATCATTGAGGTGCCGTGTTCCACAGGTTTCATTACACGTGCTTGGACCTTGGAAGATACATAAGATATGGTAGAAAGTCAGATGCTGAATTTGTGTTGTATTTGTACATTGTGTACCTTCACAAGAATAACTATCTAAACAAAAATTCTCTATAAACCCATGATTCAAGTGCCCAAATATCTACACATTTTTACATGATTTTTAGTTCAATGATCAAATTATATGGAGGGTCAATCAGGCTATAGCTATATTCTAAATAATAAATAAAATTCAAGCTTCCTTCTGTGACTACAATATTCAGTTTTCCAAGTCATACTTAGTGCGACAACTGTGATTTGACTGGCATGATAGAGATGTAACTTTGTGTAGGGAAATAGCATTCTTTCTCTAATTGCAAAAACTCCACCATAGCCTAATCTACTCTACGTAATGCTAAATGTGAGTAAGATCCCTAATTCTAAGTTCCTTGATGGTGAAGCAACTTTTATTAGGCCAATATTCCAACTGATCATATGCTTGTGCATGCTTCATTTCCAAATTTAGATGAGCAGAGCCTCCTTAAGTCAAAGCATTTATCTGCAATTAGAGTGCTAAAGGAGCCTAGTGCTTCCCAGGCTAATTGTAAGTTGTAACCAGAATTGGGCAGATGGAGCCATCTAACCTTGTAAATGAGTTTACGAATTGTAATTTTATCGCCGCTTTGCTTTCTTCATTTTTCAAGAGTGCTTGATTTAAGTGACTTAGTTATGTGAATCGATGATAAATGGATAATTTGATAAACTATTGCAAGGTTTACATGTAATTTCCACCATTCGTCACACTTGTACCTACGTACATATACGGTATACCCACGCAGATCGCAGACCCGACAGTATTATCTTGGGAAGCCATACAAGTAGAATGAGATCGTAGCAATCACTCTCACTCAAGGGTGTATACAACCAGTGACAACCAAGAATCTCTCCTAACTTACATTCGTAACTGAAAAAGTTCCGAGGGCATCAGCCAAGTTTGAAGAGAATGCAGTGTACTCAAATTAAACCATGAAAATAAAATTACTAAAATAAACTGCGATAACTTGTTCAGCTTTTTTGATATAAATATGGAAAATACGAACTGTAAAGAAATTGCCATCGATGCCATCTTTATGTGACAAGGATCACAAACAAAATTAACATCAAAACAAACAAACTCCCATACCAGATAAATGGGTTTAGGAGATAAACACTGCCGGCTCTGACAATTACATCAGCATGAAATCCAACTCTACCACAAATGGAACTACATGGAGCTGAACTGTTGAGAAATGGGGCCTAATGGAAATCAGGCTTTTCGGGGTATGTGCAGCCTGACCTTTGGATGACAACATTTGCGGCATAACAACCAGCTCTAACACAGTCTTCCATGGGCTTCTCTTGAACCAGCTGAGACAAGAATCCCCCAACAAATGCATCCCCTGCCACAAGAAACATCATGGGTTTTGTTAATCCTTATTGGACATGACCTCTTCTGTTCTTCATCTCTAATCCTGATTTCCCACTCAAGTGTTTCACCAGTAAACATTGATAATTGCTTATAGTTAAGGGGTAAGATATCATACCAGCTCCATTGGTATCAACCAGCTTCTCCTTAGGCAACAAGATCACAGGATACAATTTCACCTTCCCATCCTGAGCAACCACAACAGGATCTGCACCTTGTGTGATCACAGTAATCCTCTTGTGAGCACCTGATGCTTTGGGCAACTGGGAAATCTTTATAGCGATCTCCTCGACATTGTCAGTCTGATTGCAAAAGACATTAAAATTAGTGACTGGTAGAGATTAGAAGTTACGCTGTCAAATTTGAGATACCCAAGACCAAGTAGTGTTACCTCCCAGCCATGAACCCTTGAAAAGGTTCTTGCTTCTGTCTCATTCCCAAAAACGTAGTCCATGTACCTATATGAAAAGGAAATTCAGTACTCTCCATTGAGGAACATCATGAACACCAAGAAACTTATTTTCTTACTTTTTTATTTTTATTTGAAGGGGTTGGGGGTTGAGGGCAGAAGTGACTTACGGCAGGGCTTTCTCCTGCACATCCTTGAAGAACTCACAAATGAAAGGAGCAGATAGATTCATCATGAATACCTACACATCCAAGAGAAGCTATTGAATTTAACAACAAAAAGAGAAAGACTCCAACCACATTGTTCATACTCAGTCCAAGAAAAATTACATTTTTGATACCTTATTGTTTGCAGCTGCATGTTCAGCAACCAGTTGGATGGACTCAGGAGACACGGTAAGGAAAAATCCAGCAATGTAGAAATATTTTGCCTTTTCCACTGTTCAAGCATGAGTTTATGTAGAGATGAGTCTGAGAGGACAAATGACCAAAACTAATAAAAAAGACGAGGTTTGAATTAACAAAAGAGCAAAGTAATACCCAGAGCCCAGTTTTCTGGTTGCTTCAAATGCTCAGATTTGTAACAATTTGCAGCTGATAAGTTAGCAACAAGGGACCTGTACAATTATTTGTAACAGGAAATTAATCCCAGCAAAGTTTTAATAAACCATAGGACTAGTTGAGGAGAAAAAGAAATAGAAAACTTTATGCAGGGGCCTTTTGTTCCAAAAATCTATGACCTATGACTGATAAAAGGATCATGATGGGAACCATGAGTAAAATCTAAATGCATGACACAGAGCAGTCATAAAAGTAAAAGAGGATCAGCATGAAGATGGCTATGAAGATCAGCATGCAACAGTTTTTTGAACAGGCAAAAGATGTAAAACTGACCTCTCACCACCAACTACACAAACAGCACATGTTCCTGTTGGAGCCTTGTCATCTTCATAGTATTGTACCTGATTACAAATATAAATAAATATTTTGTGACTCAAAATAATTTGATAGCTGAGGGATCAGTAGGGTAGGTGAAGATGTGGAGAAACTCACATTAACACCAGCAAGTTTACTATTTTTCTTCATCTCTTCTCCAAATTTGTCCTTCCCAATGGATCCAATGTAACTAGTCGCATCAGGAACTTGGAGCATCCACTGTAACAAAACAACACAGAAATTGAGATTTGTTATCAGTACAATACGATTGAATCAGATCTTAAATAAAATACAAAATTCTCTTAAAAATACATAAACACACCTGGGCAACCTTAATTGAATTTTGAGTTGCACCTAAAGAGAGCACAATAAACACATAGTACATTAGTCAACAGATTGCAAAGGATAGAAAAATAGGCATTATTATCAAGCAAGTTTGTAGACAAGATCATCAAAATGGCATCACCAAATACCAAAGAGAACAACTTATCAACTTACCTCCAGCAATATACTCTACATTGGACTTGGAAGCCATTTCATCATACCTGTGAAAAACCATCCACAAAGATTGAATAAGCAAATGCAATATTCCAGGAAGTTGCAAATGCCAGAAACCAATCATGATGTTATGTTTAAACAAACCTCTAAGAGAAGCTTATCAACATAGAGCTTACAGATTAGAAAACTAACACCTTTTGCCAATAAGAAGATATGGGGTTCAAACAGGGAAAGTTAATTGGTTTTAGTTACTGACTGGAAGCTATGGAAATAAAAGACAACATTTTCTAAACCAAGGTGACTTAATAAGAAAACAAGAAAGTAAGGATGAGAACCAAAAATGAACTGAAATTACATGGGCAGGTGCTTGTCCTCAGCAAGAATGGCATTGTTCGGCTTGACGTCATATCTGTCAATAAACAAGTCAACTTAGTTCTCCATACGGCATGATGCATAGATCAAAGAAAGAGAAAAAAATACAGTCAGCATATAGAAGCATTTAAATACAACATTAATCTATGATTATAGTTCCAGTGTAACAACAAATTAAGATTGAAGTAAAACTAATATGAGGCTATAACACTTGAAAGTAATTGAAGAGTTGGCCAAAGAATAAACAAAGGAAGTAATTAAAGAGGAAATAAAGAAACTTTCATTGAGGATTAAAAATGGATTTTTCATAGTCATATATACCGTGAATACAAAAAATCACACAATCAAACAAGCAAGTAACCACATTGGCCTTTTCCACTTTAACTAAGTGAGCATGAGCAAAGCTCATAAATAATAAGAAAAACCATTGAAGTTCTATTAAAAGCACACAATCCCAATCATCAGTGACAAGGAGAATTTGTTGCACTATATCTAATCAGATCAGATCCAAACCAAAACAGTCACATATATATATCAGCTACAATAACTCAACTATTGCTCATCTGGGTTGCTACCATAATGGAAAAAATCAGGTTTTGGGTTAAGCCCATAAAACAAAACAAAGAACAATAAATCCTTCAGATCTATTTTCTTTATCATAATCCTCTGTTTCTTAAAACAAAAAAGTTTCAGATCTATCTACACGAGTTTGCCCAATACAAGTTATTGACAACGGACGCAAAACCCATCAAATTAAGCAGGACGAAAATTGATAATCTTAATAACAGATCGCACATCATTAGTTTTCCTACCATTTTCTGAGCAACCATACAGTACCAGAGCATGGGAATATAAAAACGTTAAGATACCAAAATGGGGGCTTACTTTGTCAAGAATTCATCGTCAACGACAGCTGAAATGTCGAGAAGAGGATTGCCCATCCCCAGGAGAACCCGCTCGTACGCCATTTATGAAATTTGCGAGAGTTCTGAAATGTGTTTTGAGAAAGAGAGAAACAGTGGTCGAGCAGCTAAGCACAAAGAGAGTGTGGGTTTGCGAGGTATTTATACTAAGCAACGTACGTGGGGATTTGGAGAGATGTCACTCAACATCACCAACCCCCAAGCTCCTTTTGATTTTTCTTTTGATTTAATTTATTTTTTAATTAGTCACCAACCCACTATGTCACAATGTAGTGATTTTTTTCTTTCTTTTCTTTGGGGTTTTTTTAGACAATCATAAATCTATCTTAATACTTGAGCTAAAATAATTATAAAATATGTGACGTGTGTGTATAAGCCAAATTCGATATGCCAATTTTTTACTGTATTTCTTTTAAGAAGAACTCAGGATAGATCTATTTTTCATCCGACTGTTATAAATGTCATTTGAATTAAAGTTAATAAATAAAATATTGTACGAATATAAAGGTGAAATTTGTGTCGTAATGATGACGAGTCATATGCTCTTGGTAGAAAGAAAATTATAAATGAAACATATCATATTTCAAGAAAAAGAAAAAATTAACTTTGTTGTAAATCTTATATTGCTTACTCACCAATTAAAAAAAAAAAACATTCTTTTGCATGGTACAAGCAAACATGATATGAACACATACCAAACACCAGTCCTACTTTTAAAGCTATTGATTTGTGGCCATCCTTGATTGAGACCTTCTGCTTCTCCCCCCCAACCCCCCTCCTCCCCCTACCTTTTTTATGTTTTCGTTTGGTTGGTAATTACCTTTATCTTCACCTTCACCTACCAAGAGTTTTGAAGATTCAGTACATGATAGTAACGCTTTTGACATTTACAAAGAAATATCTGTTCTAACTTGACTTATTAAACAAGGTTCCAATTGGAGTTAAACAACAATGGGGTTGGTGTAACATCTAATATCTCACTTAAGAGGGGCAATGAGTAGCATCTGTCGTTTCCGTTCCCACTATTCCCATCTCATAAATTCAAATGGACTGTATTGATTGAGAACGTACATCTCTCGAAAAGTAAGAGTTTCACCCTTTTTTTTCTTTTTTCTTTTTTCTTTTTTAAATACAAGCGATAGTATAAATTATAAAAATTGAGATTTCTCACACACACTACCACGATGCCACGAGGGGTTTCACCTTTTTAAGTTTTTTTTTTTTATAACAAAAGTTTGTGTTGTGGATTCTGTTTAAATGAAGTTAAACTACAACGATTACAATTTTGAGAAAATGAGATAGAGAAAACAGAGACATAGAGAAACAGTACTTGTAGGAAGTAATTATTTCTTATTCCACAAAACTGGAAATCGATCAGGTCGGCTGGTTGGGACCTTACATGTTTTTCAAGTTCACAAAATCTATCATTTTGATCAATGTATTTACCAATACCAGTTGGTCAGCTTCCTTGCTTTCAGCTTTCATACAGGTTGGGCAAAAGAAGACATCCTTAGAGATAAGAGAGAGAGATTTAAAGAAATAAAGCCACCTTTTGTGACTTTTGTTTATAATACATTTGTTGATCTGCTGAAGATCGACTACAATGTAGACAACATATAAGCAATAAAATGAAAGAAAAAGAAAAAAAAGCATACACTTTCCAGTTTCAAGGCCATACAGCCTTGTATGAAAGGGGATAAAAAAACATAAATTTTTGATAAGAAAATTAAGTAATTTGCAGTAGTAAGGCGATAACCAGCACTCTCTAAGATATGGGAAGAGGAGCACCATTCCACTCCTTCAAGCAGTCCAGCAGAGGATCAATGAACTTTCCAGCACAGATCGCATTGAACACCTTGTCACTTTCCTCACCTGGTGATCTTACTTTGTCACCTGTCAACAAAGCAGTTCCCAGCTCTTCTCTCACAAATTTGTATAGTGGGTAAGACCTGCAATCTTTGATTCTGTTTGGGGTTGCTGATTTTCCATTATCATAATCAAGCCTGGCACTTTCAACTTCTTTGGGCAAGAGGGTCTTAAGCTCCTCTTCAAAAGCTGTAATCTTTTGGAAGATTGAAGTGCTTGAACTCTTTTCCTTCTCACCATTGTTCAATGCGTGCTCAACTAGAACATGCCTCAGTTTCTGCATCAATGGATAGGTAGCACTGCAGGGGTCATCGACATAAGCGAAAACGTACTCGCGGTCAACCACCTTGAGCAAGTCTTTCTCACAGAACCTAGAGGGGTGAAGCTCACCATTGAAGCCCACTGTTAGGACTCTCTTGGCCACTTGACTGACAGTGCTCTTCACTGTGCTCTTCAAGTTCTCCTCCAAATGTCTCAGATCAACAGCTTGGCACAATGCAACTAAGTATGTGGATGACATGAGCTTCAATATGTCCACAGCCTCAGCTGTCTTTCTAGAAGAAATCAACCCCAAGGAGTTGACATCTTGGTTGTGTTGCTCTGCACTTTGGACATGGTTGGTGACAGGGTTGCCAAGGAACTGGAGCTCTGAGCAGTAAGATGCCATTGCAATTTCAGCACCTTTGAGCCCATAATCCAAGCTTGGGTTGCTGCTTCCTGTGAGATTTGAAGGCAACCCATTGTTGTAGAAGTCATTGACAAGCTCAGAGAATTGGGCAAACATGAGTTTGCCAATAGCAGCAATGGCTAATCTGGTGTTATCCATGGCAACACCAATTGGGGTCCCTTGGAAATTTCCACCATGTAAAGCCTTGTTCCTTGAGACATCAATCAATGGGTTATCATTCACCGAGTTGATCTCCCTCTCAATCATTTTGGTTGCTGTTCTGATCACTTCAATCTGTGGGCCCAACCATTGGGGAGAAGTTCTAAGAGCATATCTGTCTTGCTTAGGCTTCTGAAGAGGATCTAAGTCATGCACCTTTTGAGCTGCTTTTACATAATCACTTCCAGCCAAAATGTGCTCCATTATGGCAGCAGCCTCAATTTGGCCTGGATGATGCTTCAATTTATGTGTCAAATGGTCTGTAAATTCAGGCTTCCCTTGCATAACTTCAGCAAAAATTGCTGACATGACCTCTGCTAAAACTGCTTGAGTGTTGGCCTCAAAGAGAACCATAGAAGCCAAACCAGAGCCAACTGCAGTGCCATTGACCAATGCAAGACCCTCTTTTGGCTGCAACTCAAAGAACCCACCATCAACCCCAGCCAACTTGAAGGCATCAGCAGCAGTAAGGGTTTCTCCATTGGGCCCTGTGGACTTGGAGTTGGGCCTGCCAATCAAAAGCCCAGCAATGTAGGAGAGAGGAACCAGGTCCCCTGATGCAGTGATTGTTCCTCTCAGAGGAAGGCATGGGGTGATGTTGCTGTTGAGGAACTTGGTTATGGCTTCCAAGATTTCAAATCTGATGCCTGAGTAGCCTTGGAGGAGTGTGTTGATCCTCACAAGCATTGCTGCTCTTGTTGCTGTGTGAGGCAATGTGTGGGTAGATTCTGTGCTGCTGCCAAAGATTCCAGCATTCAAGAATCTGTTCAACAAACAAAAAAAGAGACTCAATTAACACCATATTTTTTTTATTTATAAAAGCTGATATCGGGAGAGGGCGGTTTTCTCGCATACACTGTTAAAACGATGAAACCTTTCCACTAAGCTAGACCGTTGGCTAGTAAAATTAGTAAAATTAGTAAAATGGGTGTTTTTTTGTCCCAAAACAGAGACCTCTATAGTTTTTGTGTAAGAGGACCAGACTGTCATGAGCACAAAATTCAACTATTCTACTTTTATTATATTAGCTTTCTTTTATGTCAAGCAAATGTAAAATATAACTATTTTATTAATAATAGTATAAATATTAATACAATAGGACTATTTTATCTAAAATCATTGACAAAAATATTCTCTTAAATAATAGTATAAATATAACGTGTCTGTGTCGCTCTTAATCCCCAATTATTTTGACCGGTCATAAAATTATTTTATTATCAATATTAGTTACTTTATCTTTATTAAATCACAAGACTATCAAAATGTTTTGACAAATAGAAATTGCTTTTATTCATCTTTTTAATAGCAAGAGAGTGCTATCTTCGTTTGCAAATAACAACTACGGTTGAGTTAATGTAAACGGAAAATTCAGCTATTAAATAGAAAACTCAACTTGCCCTGAATATAAATATTTATAAATAATAATAATAAATAAATAAATACCAGTTATAGTAGTAAATAAATAAAAATATTTATTTTACATGGTTTGGAGAGTAAATTTATATTCTCAGGTGAAAGACTCAATCACATGATGACTCACGTTTGGACAAAAATAATCTTATAAAAAGAAATTTATATAAATATATTTAAAAATAAAAAATTACTATAATTTTTTGGTGAAATGGTCATTCTCCTTCTCTAGATTTTTTTTCCGTTTTTTTTTTTTTTTGGTGGTAAGGCCATTTCAAAAGACTTCACCTACCTATACCGCCATCAATAAGTACATAAGGTGAGACAATTATAGTCACCAATTTTCACCTAAAAATAGCTGGTGGCATAAGAAAAATATATCAAAAATTATGGCCACACCCTATCCTTATTCAGTTCAATCATATTAAACTCCCAACACGGAGTCCAAGCATATTCATAAAAGTAAAAAACAAAAACCATCATAACACAGAAAAGTCCCTATCAATTTGTTACTTGTTATGGTCAGGCGAGATAACGAGTATCTACTCGCATTTATAATGGGATTCATAAACCACCTCATGAGGACGTGAACGCAAGATGATTTGATACGTTGAATGGATGAATTAATTAGAGTTAATTACCTAATTAGCTCCCTCTGGAGGGCTCCACCTTGCTTGGTTCTCCTGTGTGAGGTTGCACCAAAACCAGTGGTTACACCATAGCTGTCTGTGCCTTTGCTCATGCTATCCATAACCCAGTCGCTGCTGGCCTTCACCCCGGCCCTGGCCTCCTCAGAGAGCTCCACGTGGACCCCACTGTCGTGGTTTGCAATTGCAGCCACCTGAGCTATGGTCAGGCTCTCTCCACCCAGCCTGACAACTGGCTTCCTGTACTGGTTGACCATTCGTTTGACCTCGTCCAGGTGGCTCCCTTTCAGAGACTCAGCAGCCATGCCCCAGTTCAATGGGTCCTGTGTCCCATGTAGCTGATCATGCCCCAGGCAAAACGACTCCATCCCATTGCCGTTTTGATCCTTATTGCCGATTTCCATTGCTTCCCAGATCACAAACAATGCCAAACTTGAGGAGCCGGATGAGGAAAAATGTCTCAATTTGATGAGGGGACAAATTACAAAATGGCACGAAGGGCAAAAGGGTTTTTTTATAACTCAAAAAATGGGATTAAAACTGGGAAGAAAATATGGGAATGGGAAATGAAGAGGGTGATGAATTTGGATGGAAAATTTTCTAAGTATGAGGAGTGAAAATTTTCCTGAGTTGGTTCACCCATATTCGCCTTGTTATATAGGGGCCTTCCTGCATAGAGTTCTGGGGTTGGTAGGCCGATGGGTTAGTTGAAAACTGCAGGTGGCCCTTGGATCTTCATGATCTTGAACGGTTGACAGCGCGACACGTGGCGAATTTGTGTGTTTGTGAACAACATGTGTAGTTTAGGTGGGGTTCAAAAACGCGGGCTTTTACTTGTCAATGATAACTGGAAGGAAGGGGGTTGGTGAGCAGGCTGTGAGAGAGGGCACGAAAGCAGCACGTCATCCTTAATTCCCTGCAAAACTATTTGTAAAAATGACTAGTAGTTCTGGGTACAACCGGAAGGTCAGCAATAAGGGTTTTAACATGTTACGTTGTTAAATTATAAAAATAAATACGTAATCTCGTACGATTTTAAAATATGTTATTTTGTTAAATTATGAATGTATCAGTTTGGTTTATTTTTACTGTATGGTGAAAATTTATGAGCAAGAGGATCTTTACCCAATATACTGTTGTGGAAAACAAAGATATAAAAATTTACTGAAATTACTAATTGTAGAAAACAAGGTAACTCTATCTACATTTAAGAAAATAATATCCTTACAACTTATTACAGTTTATGTGATACAGCTTCGTGTAGTATCGATATTAGTCTCAAGTTAACTTCATATTAAAATTTAGGTGTCAAGTGTTTTTCGATCTTAAAATGCCTCCATGTAACTAAAGAATATATCCCACTTAATAGTTTCAGTATTAGACGATTATTCATCTACTATTGATCATCTCTAAAATTGGTCCAAGTTTATGCACCTAAAAGGTAAAATCTATATGACCGGGCCTTCAGTCACTTTTGCACGCTTTATTAGCTTGACATTTCTAGTGGAAACCGAACCCAAAAAGCCAAAAGAAGATAAATAAAAACATGATTGGGTGATTTTGCTTCAAACAAACCTAGGTGATTGAATTATTGTTGCTTCAAAAACATGACCCATTTTATTATTATTATTTCTCCTTGATTTCTTACTTTTTATATCCTCTTTTATTCATTTCTAGCATATATTTGAATTTATTATAATTATTATTATTTGTCTGAGTACGTTTGAATCTTATGTTGCATGAAATTTCCAAATTTAGGACCACTTCTTTCTTTTTATGCACCATTTTAGTGGAAAACCTACCAACCCCATCCCCTCTAATTTATTTGGTTAGTGTTTGGTGGGATTTTGGCATGGAGTCTGAGGTGGCCTTTTTATATTCCTCAAATTCCACACCTTATTAATTGTTGCCATTAATAAATCTATCTTCATCTTTTTTAATAAAAGTGATAGTCTAAATTGTAAGGGCTATAATTTTTTCAACAATACCCTTGATATTGTTATTATTATTTAAAAATTTATCAAAGCATTAATTGCTAAAACATTGCATTAATTGCTTTCTCATGTGAGAAAAAAAAGCTCAGCCGACTGAAAAAAAAAACTTACATGTACCAGGTAGGGAGTATTTTTGCTCACCACTTTAACTCAAGGTATACCCTCATCATATTTCTCAACACTTGACACGTGTCTATTGACATAACTATAGTTCCATAAATACAAAGTAAATAGTTAACTATAATTATGCTAATGGACATGTGTCAAGTATTGAGAAGGATGGTGAAAGTACATCTTGGGTTAAAGTGGTGAGCAAAAATATTTCCGTACCAGGTATACCACTATGGCGCCAGGGGCGGAGCTATACATAGGCCTGAGATGGCCTGGGCCCCCCCAACATCTTCTCACCTCTTTGACTATATAAAGAGTGTAATATAGATTGCACAAAAAAATCCCATAGTTTTAAGCTTGTGGCCCCTCCAAATATCAAACTCTACCTCCGCCACTGTATGGCGCTATCCCAAACCAACCACTCATTGTCATGTGTTTTAACTTTTCGACATGGCAATACTTGATAGGCTCGGAATATTGCCACAATGGCATCTCCGTTACATGGAAGTTATTCTCGAGCCAAAACCCTAGGACCCGTTGGCTATTATATAACTGATATTATTCCTTCCTAAATTCTGTGGATTAATGTCACATTATTTATGAGGTGTTCTGTACAGCAGAATTTATGGAGGCAGCTTCGCCATTATATATGGCAAGCCAGACAGGGTTTTGGTAAAAGGAGTTCCCCAGAAGGAAAGTTATTGTTAACAGCATTGAAGAGTTGCACGACTCTTATATGTATATATACATACATACATATATATATATATATATATATATATATATCTTAGCATGAAACCAGATAAGTCAAGACAATAGTACCCTGTTCTGATTGAGTCCTATAACATGATTTGGTATTTGATGACCTAATTGGCAAATTTGACCAAGAAAAAATCTTATAAAATATTTTTGTTTTGAGTCCTTGACTAAGCAAAGCTGACACTGCCGATCGAAAGGCTTTGGAGCCTCAAAATGTAATACTCAAAGACAATAAGGAAAGAAAACTAGATTAAAAACAAAACTATACTAAAGGTAATACGTCAATGGCAATGCAACAAGAAATTAATTAAAAACCAAACTTAGGAGCTCTTTGGATAAGTCATGCCCACTACCAACCACCACTCACTCTTTTTTTTTGGGGGGTAGGTGAAGAAACCAAAGGAGAAATTGATCATGTTTTGTTACATTTTATGAGGTATTTACTCCACATATATGATGTTTTTTTCTAACCAATTTCTCAAACTGGAGTCCTACCAAAAGATCGAATAAGACTTTAAATTTATATGTACTCGTTTTTAGGCGAACATCAAATTATATGTACTCGTTTTTAGGCGAACATCGTGTGTGAGTCGACTGTGATTAGCAAAACTCATAACTTGAAATATGTTTTATCTGTATTTAATGTGTTGTAATTAGCTGAAATTAGAGCGATGATTAGCTAATTGTGGCAATCCAATTGACATAACCAAACAATAATAGAACGTGTAGTGTCTTCACTAATAAGTACTATGAATTCACTAATAAGTACAGAAATAGTTTGTGAATTGTGGTGATATTCCGAGTCGTTTCCTTAATTGTGAAATGAAATATCCAATGAATGGAATGTTTTTTTATTGGATATCGGGTAAGACTTTTCCTCGTTTACTTTGACATGAGAGAGAGAGAGAGAGAGAGAGAGAGAGAGAGAGAGAGAGATGATCATGTCGGTGTGAACAGCGGAAAAGAGGCACCAAACAAAAGTGTAGAGGAAGGATCTTATTAGGAGGTTGGGGCAAGACTAGCATGAAAAACACTTCATTATCCATTTAGGCAAGACATTTAAAAAAAATAAAAATTAATGCGTTTTGTGTTTGGTATTGAAGCGTTTTCACCAACCCACTTTGCGTTTTGCAAGCAATAAGCATTTGTAGGCTGACCAACACCACACACAAAGTGGTGATATTAGATATCTTCTTTTCCTCCCAACCCCACCACCCTCTTCCCCCTTTTCATATCTGTCTATAATCACGACACATAAACAAAATCTTATTCTATTTCTATTTTAACTACAAAGGAGGTTTTTTAATTGAAGAACAAAGGATAATTGATGCCCTACCTCAACAACTAGATAAAACTCTCTCACTTTCTAGTTAAGAATTCGATTTTATATGTGATTGATGATGCTACAATTTATTACAGAATTTATCTAAAATGTGCATCTACTAAACCTCCATTAGTGCAAAATTGGTTGATAGGATAAGATTTTAAAAAAAAAAATTTAAATGCGAGTATTCAATACACAATCAATTGACATTAGGTGAATAGACTCAAGACATTTGAATTATTAGGTAATGCTTTCATTCTCTAATGTGAAATTCACACTCAACCACCTGGACAAGATATGTCGGGGACATGGGAGCATGTGTGATTATTAGACCCAATATGTGAATAAATTGATACCATATTAGAATGTAATATTTGATCCAAAACTAATTGACGATGAGTGAGGAAACTCAAATTTATTTAAATTATTAGACAGGCTTTTGCTCTCGGATGTGGTGTGAGACTAACACAATCAACGTTTTTTTTTTAAAAAAAATAGTAAATTTAGTTTTTCCCTTTCAAATTAATTTTTCTTACATGTATGTAGCCCATCAATTTCTTTTTTACAAATTTAGAAATAAACCCAATTCTAGACATGTATTTATAAAAAAACCCAAGCACTATTTAAACATAGAAACACACCCAAAATCAACCCCAAAGTCAACTTTTTGGGTGTGTTTATAAATGGGTTTTGAGTGTATGTAATGATGGGTTTTGGGTGTGTTTATATGTTTAAATAGTGCTTGGGTTTTTTTATAATTTCAACCCCCATTTTGGGTGTTTTAGTGAAACTCCCTTTATTTTTCTATAAAATAAAATCCAATTTTTATAAGAAAAACCCAATAACTACTATCCAACTTAACAAGTATATCTAATGAAGTTTAATTATGTACCTATTATATAATTTTTTTAAATATACCTATTCTCTCAAAAAAAAAATATTTAAATTTTTCTGAAGAAACATTTATTTATTTATACTTATTATCTTCTTAGTAAAATGTACATACATTATTTATTAATGACCCAAAATTGTGTCACACGTCTCTCCAGCAATGTATGATCCTGTCGTATCTAGCGCTACATGTGACCTAATTCAAGAAGCTAGCAAATGCCGTGGAACAGAAAGCAGGCATATGCATGCATTTGTAAATTGTAATCCAAACTGAAACATTGTGCTCATAATTCAATTTTGAAAAAGCTTTGTATCAAAGGCGCCGATAAGGTGGATGGAATATGGACAGCTACAGTTTTTAGAGATCGATGCTGACATCTCAATTTCAGTGGTCTTATAATTAATTGGAATTCAAAAATCCTTATCCACCCGCCCCTTTTTTCTTTTTTTCTTTTTTTTTTCCCTTCTAAAACCCCACCAAATAAGATTAAAAAATCTAAAAACAGATGGAAATCAGAACGAGATTAATAAAACTGAAAAGAAAAAAAATATGACAGTTTGGATCGTTGAAAAAAAAAAAAACATATGAGACTCTAAAGAGTGTCTCCTACTTGTCATAGTTCTTTTTATGATCACGAAAAATGGTTTTAACATACATATCTTTGTTTTTTTTTTTCCTTCTCTCCAAATCTCCTTGATTACGAGAAAGGTAATGGCTGACCCATGAATTTATCTAGAGGTGGGCTAAATTTAATTTTGTAGGGAGATTTTTTATGACCAGGAATTTTTGGGCTATTTAATATTATATGGTAGGATTATATGTTTATTTTATAGACAATATGGTAGGATTTTAGTGAGTAGAAGAAGAAAAAAAATTATTCTAATGTGGGTGACTATGATAGGCTTTAAGATAAGTGGGCTAAACTTATCGTAGTGGATTTTGTTGTACAATTACGATTAAACTACAAAACCAACAGTGAGCTAAAACCTAGTCAAGCCCCTTTGTAGGTCTACCCTTGGAGAAAGGGAATTGACAAACTGACCTTCTAGATGCGCATAATGCAAACATGCATCACATTAATTAAGATCATCTCAAGCAACAAGTTTCAGTTTTATATCAATTGGCTCGTAGAATTTTTGTAGCATATTAATTGTAGAATTAGTTTATTTATTTAGTGAAAAGAATCTGATTAACCAAATAAAAAATGTTTACCACAGAGCATGCAAGACGATATAAAAAGTCAATGATTTATAAATAAGATTAGTAATGCAATAAGGATTGAGATGGTGGTTCAAGATTCTTCATGATCTATAACACAAACAAAGCCAAATTTGGTGCATAAACTAATTAATATGCTAATCTGGGTCCTAATTTTCTAAATTTGGAGATTAAAAAATGGAAAGGATCGGATTGGTAAACTCAATTTGCAAAGGATACTACTTGCCTCCGTACCTATAAGGAGATGTTCATCCTGCGAATCACAGTTTGACACATATGCAAAAGTAATTAATCAAAAAGACAAAAAGAAAAACGTTTGCACACATGTTAAATTGCTATTTACATGAATGTAGAAGCTCCTATTTACTTGATAAGGAGGGAAGTATTTTCCATTCGCAAAATGTGTCGTTGCAATTGTGATTGAAATCTCTACCTAATTTATCAACCTGTCATTTTGAGCCCTAACTTGATCTCCATTTATTCTTAGCAAATTGAAGGCTTCATATCATATGATAGCTGGCTGGCAAACTCAAATAAAAATACAAAAGAATAGGTCATCCACCACCATACACTCTTTCTTAGACTATTTCTATTTTGAATCTTAGGCCGTGAAGAATTAATTACATTAAGAATGATTATATCGTGACTGTGACGTTTATCCAAGTGACTTGGATATATAATATAAAAATAAAATTAGGAGTTTGGGTTTTGGTCTACTTCTAGAAGTAGAGACTAGAGATGAGAAGTATGTGGTTGTTTTTTAGTTTTTTTATTTTTTTTGGCACAAGCGATTAAGGAAGGGGGTTTTACACAAATATTAATTTGGTGTTTGGGGGTTTTGAACCTCTGTTCATATTGGTGGAGGTGGAAGAGTTCAACCAACTAAACTATTATCAAGGGCGGAACCATGAATTTTTCAATGGGTGGGCTAATTAAAGTTGTTTAGCTTAAAATCTAAGGACTAATTTTTGTTTGGATACTTACTGTTTCTATAGTTTTTCTAGAAATATATTAAAGTACATATTGGGATAAAATAGTAAAAGGTTGAGAGTTAAAATCATGAGTGTTTATTAAGAGATTATTTTATTAATTGAGCAAACAAATTAAATATGATTATATGCCTATAAAAATTGAGTAGACAATGGGTTACAAAATTATATTTGAGTAGGCTACTAAGTGTTTATGGGATGAATAACATTAAAATATATGTAATATATTTTAATTTTATAAAAAGGCTACCTGGGCTAGAGCCCATGGTAGCCCCCTACCTAGTTCCGCCCATGGCTATACCCTACTGGCCTTTGTGTATTTTTTTTAGTTAAGTGGAAGTTAAGACAAATTATGGTGGAGATAATGCAACTTTGTTTGCAAAATAATTCATAAAAGTACAGGTATTAGTGTGAAAATAGAGTAATCTATATATATAAAGCAAACATTCAAAATATTAGAAAATACTCTTACTTAATGCAAATATTAAGAATTGAAATTATTAATTAAATGAGGATAATATGATAAATTAACATTTTTTTCATATTAAAAAAATTCAGATAGTGGGTCCTATATTTATGAAACACAATTATGCATTATCTTTTATTTATTTTTTTATAATTCTAAATGAAAATAAAAGTTTTAAAAAAACTAATTGGCAAGGAGCTAGTTAGTTGTAACAAGAATTATTAAGGCCATGCCTCTACTACATAAAAATAGACAAATTAAAATAAAAAATAAAAAATAGAGGCAACAACAATCATAGTTATGAGTTGACCAAATAAAAAATGAAACTTGAAGTCACTTGGGTATGAGTTGACCATAAATGATGAGTAAAATATAATTATAAATTGGAGACAGAGTCAAAGAGCTGACATTCCCAGGCAAAACTTCTTAGTCAAAAGAAATGATCAGACCAACCAAAAAAAAGAAGGAAAGAAATGCAAATACCAAGCTAAAAAAACAAGGAACTTCAATGGAAATTGGGCTTTCCTAGAAGTAACCAAACTGAGCTTCAAATTTCTTAATTTGAAAGCAAATGTTAATCAGGGGCATGGTCTGATTAGCTCCCTTAAGAATCTGGGTAGACTTGAGGTCAAAGTCAAGGTCAAGGTCAAGCTAGAGCAATTGTAAAATTTGCACTCATTTTGCAACATTATTTAGCCCAATGGAAGCTGCATTAACAAATAAAAACTGTCATATAATAAGAAGAAGAAGAAAAAAAGGACTTGTTGCAGAGAGTAATTAAGTGTTCATTGATTTCAACCAGCCAAATTCTGTGTTGGGGTCAATGCTTGCTTAAGTGCACTGCTTTGCTTAATTGCTCTTGTAATTCAATTCCCACATCTTATTCTATGATTGTGATCAGGAATTCAAGCTATCATGTGGAAGCACCAATATGTTTTCTAGGTGCTTTTGGGTCAAGTACTTTCATGATTTTCTCAGGTGGAAAGCAGCTTTTTTCTTCTTCTTCTTCTTCTCCATTTTTCCAGTGGCAATTGCACTCTTATTTTCTTGCATGAAGACACAATCTGGTTTGTTGTTGTGTGATTGAAATTGATGGGAAACCACTGGGTTATTTCCTAGTACAAGGCTGAACATGTCAAAATGTGCAGTGCTTTGCTTTGCACTTTCGCATTGATGCAGATTAAGTTGAAAGTCTGAAGAGAGAGAAGAAAACAGAGACAATGATAGATCCTGCAGAATCTTGTCACTTGATAAACTACTTGGCTCCCACTTCCAACTGCTCTTACAAAAGAAAAAAAAAACACAAAATACAAGGAAAGTGAGTCCTTGGCAGTTTCCCTAAAAACCCAAAAGCCCACATTCAAAGAGTAGAAGAGCTTGTGGATTTTTAAGGCAATGAAAAGCCCAAGCTGAGAGATATCATCACAGATTGAAGCTGGGTTGTATGTAGATGGGCTAAAAGCTGTATTACAAAGACATCTTGCTCTGTGGAGGTGTTGATAGCATAGGCCCAAATTCAATGTTATATTTCTGATTTTCATATTGTCTTTTGTTTCTTTTTTTTGCTATGATTTGTAAGGGGCTCATTCTAAGCCTAGAAAAATCATTCACGCTACGATTTCGCACGAGAAAATGCGAATTTGCTTCGAGGCAAACATTTGTTAATTTCCAATGAAATAAAATCCTAAACATGATTAAAATTGAAGACGCTCATGGAGGATGTTGCTTTTGTGTTGTTTTTCTATTCTAATGCTCTTCATAATTTAGTTTGGGACATGTTGTGTTCAAAGCCTTTTGATTTTTATGTGTTATGTTTAGTTTTTAATTTGTTACAAACTTATAGTCACACAAAATTAACGGGTCGAGTTTGAGTTTAGATATTGACACGAACACGAACCTAGAAATGAACCAACAAAGCAAATGCCACTACAGACCTTTAAACTAATTATGGATATATAGTTGGTTAATTACACCAAAAACTCGTCTCATTATCAATTCAGAGTGGGGTGGCTTTTCAATATCGCCAGCAAATTAAGAAGATTGTAGCTTTGGACTAACCCATTTAATAAATAGACAGTTGTAATCTAACAAGAAAACAACACTTCCAAGGTCTCACTGTATTTATCTTTTATAAATAAAACATTTCAAAGCTGGATGCCCCATAAACAAGAAAAAAACGTCATCGGGCATACAAAAAGAAGGAAGGAAGAAATCGTCCACAATTTTAGTAAGGCTAAGAACAAGAATAAAGTTAAGTGATACGCAGTTGGCTCTTAGCAATAGCAGACGTATATCGTTTCTCTCGGCTGCTATAGATTTGTATTCTTGCTTTCTTCCACTGCTAGGTGCATAAACATGATAGAAACAAGGAAAAAGAATATTTGTGGATACATTTCTTGGTCAATAGTATCTTCAAATATTAAATGAAGAATGTTGTTAGAAGGCATTTCGAACTCGGGTGCAAGAAGACGGACACACTATACTTACTAGCTGATCTAACCATGACCGTTCCATAAGAGTTACAAACTATGAGACGAAGGAAAAAGAGCATCACACGCACCATAAAGGCTACAAACTAAACTCAAAAACAAAACAAAAATAACAACGTCAACTAAAAGAGACACATTGGCCTTGGAGGACCCTCTTCAAGCCGAGCGTCCGAAGACACACTACTTAGAGCAAACTTAGCATGGTTACAATAAGACACAAACTGTGAACAATTGAGAATAATATAATATTTAATACAAATCCCATTAAAGTAGAACTCTTTGTTTCTAGTCAATCAAATTTTGTTGAGATATAATAATGGTCCAAAGGGCTCTTGAATTAGCGAATAATCGTAACCAAATTAAGAACATCCACATAAAATCTAAAATTAACCATTTAAATGGACTTTCGACAGCTTGAAAACAACCCATAACCTCTATAATAATTGCAAGAAAAAAGATCAACACAATGGAAACTACATCATTCATGCTTTGAGGTTTACGTGGCTTTCAAATAAATTTCATGTGGATCCCAAGGGTTTGAAACATCCCAACATACAACAACTACAAGGATATTATTAATAATTATGTCTTCTTTTTTTCCTTAATCATGTTTAGAGTTCGCAGCTCTTTTGTGTATACATTTGGTTGTGTTTGAACTAGTTGAAAAACGTCTCCGTTTTGGCTGTTTTGGTTGGGAGTTTATTCGTTACGTTTTTTTAGTACATTCTTCTAGAGTTTATCGCTGGTCATTTTTGTTTGCTGGAAATCAACCCTTCATTCATTGTCTTAGCTCTTTCTCAATGCATGCAGGTTTTCTGAGTTTTCTTTTCTTTTCTTTTCTTTTCTTTTTGGGAGGTTTTAGAAGATGGGGTTTCTAAGCAGTTTACTGGGAATCCTTGGCTTTGGAATTGGAATCCCTCTTGGACTCTTGGTGGGGTTTTTCCTTTTTATTTATTCAAAGCCCAAAGAAGTTGAGGTAAGTCCATTTTCATCTTGCTCTTCTATGATCAATCTTTCTGTTTTCTGTTTTCTTTTTGTTTAACATGTATTGTCCTGGATGAATTATTTTCCTGTCTTGCATTGCATAGTTTACTTTCTTTTGTAACAATTTATCTCATGCTCTGAGGTGAGGGTGCAATGGAACTACTGTTTCTTTTTGAAATTTGAGTGAGAAAAAAAAGATGAATAGGTTGATTATGTGGGATGTTCTTAAATTTGTCTAAAGGAATTATAATCACTTGACTTTCTTATCTTTTTCATTCTATGAGCCGATTGTTTCATTCAGAATAATGAAAATCTCAATACCAAAAACTAAAATCAAGACAGAACAATGTTACACCATGCATAACATGTCTGTATAATAACTTGACATACTTTGCAGGATCCAGTAAGCAGGCCACTTTATGAGTTAGATGAACTTTCCTTGCAAGATCTTCTTCCAGAAATTCCATTGTGGGTGAAGAACCCTAATTATCATAGCGTTAGTATCGCCTTTCAATCACCTCACTCATCAGTAGAGTTTCTGTTATTGTTTCTCTTGCTGCTCCTAAGCTATATCTTTATTCATTCCACAACTGTGCAGGTAGACTGGTTGAATAAATTTATCTCAGATTTATGGCCTTACCTTGATAAGGTGATATTCTGATCATTAGCCATAGTTCTTCTTGATTTATTCCTTTTCCTTTATGTCTGTCTGAGACATGAGTTTAACATAATATGCAGGAAATTGGAGGTATGATAAGAAGTGTGGCTCAACCTATATTTTCAGAGTACATTGGGAAGTTTCAGATTGAATCAATTGAGTTTGAGAAAATAAATCTGGGAACTCTTCCTCCTATTTTTTATGGTGAGTTTGCTCCCAGCATCATCTAATTCGCTTTACTGCATAAATCGTGGGCACAAATTGGTATTGATCCAAAAAAGAAAATTCTAACATCATTTGATGCCCCCAAAAAGAAAGAAAAGATATCATATATAATACCTAAGCTTCAAGAAATTTTGAGCAAAGCTTGTGACCAAGAAACCATATTGATATATAATTGTATGCATTGTAGTGGAACGATCACATTTCTAGTAGCATAAAAAACATCATTCACTTGTCCTTGTGTTGTTATCAATTATTTTGGTTTACAAATTTTCAGGTCTTCAAGTCTATGAGACTAATGAGAAGGAATTAATACTAGAACCATCAATTAAATGGGCTGGCAATCCCAACATAATTTTGGTGGTAAAAGTTCTGTCTGTACCTATTACAATTCAGGTAAGAAGAGCCTAAGGAAGTATTCCTTGACATAGGAATGAAGAATTTTATTTTCTTCAATGTGGATGCGTTTGTTTCAGAAATTTGATTAAACTTCATTTCAGTTAGTAGATCTACAAGTATTTTTAGCACCAAGGATAACTTTGAAACCTCTTGTGCCTGCCTTTCCATGTTTTGCAAACATTGTGGTGTCTTTGATGGAGAAGGTAAGCAGAGGCTGTAGTTAACTTGTATCCCTTTTCGTACCTTAAATAGGTTCGATAAATAAGACAAGTTTCATATGCTGAATTTCTCTGAACTGTCTGCAGCCTCATGTTGATTTTGGAATGAAAATATTGGGAGGTGACATCATGTCTATACCCGGCCTCTATCATTTTGTTCAGGTGCTGCACTGGTAATACTTTCATGGGGAGTTGGGATTTTTTCTGATTGTCTGACATGTGGATGGTTGGTTGGATATGAATCAACTATGTAAATATAATTGCCTGCAGGAGACTATTAAGAAGCAAGTTGCAAGCCTCTACCTCTGGCCCCAAACTCTTGAAATACCTGTTCTTGACATTTCGACGTAAGTTAATTTGAGATGATACACGTTCCTTGCTCAGTCACTTTACAGAAATATTTTGAGCAAACTATGTACTTTTTATTCATACAGAGTGGCCATAAAGAAGCCAGTGGGAATATTACATGTGAATGTTGTTCGGGCAACTAAACTCTTGAGGAAGGATATCTTAGGATCATCTGATCCTTATGTCAAGCTCAGCCTGACTGGAGATGGGCTACCAGCAAAGAAAACGACTATCAAGATGAAAAACTTGAACCCTGAGTGGAATGAGAAGTTTAAGCTTATTGTGAAAGATCCCAAGTCCCAAGTTCTTCAGTTACAAGTCTATGACTGGGACAAGGTTACCTCTCTTTACTTCTTTCAAATTAAACACAGAAATTGAAGCAAAGAAATAGTGTAGTTACGTGTTAGGTGTTTGTTTCTGATCATTTGCATTTGCTCTTCCAGGTTGGGGGGCATGATAGGATAGGAATGCAGTTAGTTCCTCTCAAACAGCTGACACCCCATGAGATGAAGGAATTTAAGCTCGATTTGCTCAAGGACACAAATATTACTGATTCTAATAGCAAGAAGCAAAGAGGGCAGCTTGTGGTTGAGCTAACTTTTGTGCCTTTCAAAGAAGACACAAGCAAATATAGTGGAAAATTCAGTGGACCTATTGAAGCTTATAGGAGAAACGAAAGCGAAATTGATATGTCAATATCATCAGATGAGGGTACCCTAGGTGGATCAGGTGTACTATCAGTTATGATCCAAGGAGCCGAGGATGTCGAGGGGAAGTGTCACAATAATCCTTATGCTCTCATCCTCTTTAGAGGAGAAAAGAAGAAAACGCACGTAAGTCTTGGTTTTAATAAATATGAACTCTTTGCTACTGTCAAACTCTGGTTTTAAGCAGCAATTTCATAGTCTCCTAGATAAGAGTGTATGCTATTTTCCATTTCAAGACAGCAGTATGAGTCTCCAAAGCTGTGTTAGCAAAGGTGTATTTCAAGTTTGTATGCCTGGTTATCCATTTCACCCTTAATATGACACAAATTTGGTTTCTTCAGATGCTTAGGAAAACTCGTGATCCGCGCTGGAACGAGGAATTTCAGTTCATGCTGGATGAGCCTCCTTTGGACCAGAAAGTTCACATTGAGGTTCTGAGCAAGAGGACAGGCATTAGTTTCCGGTTGAAGGTGTGTGAGTTCAACCACTTATAATTAGCAATTAGTAGTAGCAACAATTTCTGCACATAAGTTACAAGCATTTGAACTTTTAATTCTGTTTCGACCGAGTAGGAATCGTTGGGGCATGTGGAAATTAATCTTAGAGACGTTGTGCACAACGGCCGGATCAACCAGAAATACCACCTAATCAATTCAAAGAATGGGATGATACATGTTGAGATTAGCTGGAAGATGATTTGAGGCATATGGAACCTGGAAAGCTAGAGAGTGGTCTTAAACTCTGAAAGAAAGCACAAAACCCTTCAGGCTATGAACATGAGTCAATCTTCGTCTGGGAAGATTATTGTTGGCCTATATTTATTAGAGAGGTAAAATATCAGGTCACGTTCAACACTGAAAGATTATATACTTATATATTTTGTTTAATGAACTCCATGTTTGGATGCAGAGCTCAGAAACAGAGAGGAGAGGTGGATTTGTTTGCTTATACTAACGCTGAAGCTGTGAATAAAGATTTCAGAGGGACGAACCTTGGCCCATCACTAGCAACATCGATATTGTCCTCAACCTAACCACCTGTTTAGTAGGTGTGGGGTTTTATACAAAAGACCTCGATGTGTTGAGCTATTCATTATATGAGACTTTCTATTTTGTTAAATTTCTAATGGGAACTGTGTGTATTCTTCAACAAATACAAGTGTTTTCTTTGTTGTAACTCGCTAGAAATCCACACAAATAATGCACATCATATGTTCGATTTGGCTTTCCAGATTGACATCTGCAGATGTTCAGAGACAACAAGAATAATCTTTCATCATAATTAATAAAATGTTTCTACAATCCAACAATTAGCAATCTCAAAAGCAAATGTGAACACAATTTTATATCTAGCAAATCTAATATTTTATACATAATGCAGAGAACTAGCATGCTAATAGTTAATCTATTTGTGAGTTAGAACTCAGGAAGGCTTATTCATGATGATATCTGATGTCAGTCTTCCAAACATTTGACCCTTTTTCCCTAAATAATTATTATCTTAAGACCAATCTCTTAGTCCAATCTTAACGTGCCAAATGGCGTCTTTAAAGATTACAATCAAATTAATATATGACTTTGGCATATAACCTTTTGTGTTGTCGTAGGTTAACAGGCTGACTTAGTTGTCCAAATAGAATATTAGAATATAATTGAATATTATAGAGCTCATTAGAGGTAGTTAATGACTTTTATTAGTTGGCCACTTGTAGTGTCCTAGATCTCTCTCTCCAAGAATTATAGATTTCTTCAGTCATGTGTGTGACTCAGAGGCATATTCTATCGAATTTATATTGTTATTTTCGTCCTGCAGTGCACATATCAAAGTTTAATCGATCTGTCTTTTATTTCAAGAGCTGTTATTAGCACTCTAATAAAATTATTATATATTCTTGAAGTGACCATATAGCGAATTCATTCATTCGTAACATTTGAATTTAAGGCAAATTAGCATATGGTACCAAAACACTTTTAATTAACATTTACTTAGTTGTTTTGATATCCCAATTACATACATAGCGACCATATCATTTTGTGGAAGATATTTATTTATCTCCCTATGAAAGTATACTTTATAATTATTTAGCAAATAATCGTCATTGCTATTACAAACAATTTTGGGTCTATTTTGGGTCACCAACTCGACAAATGTCGGACCACAAAAGATAGAGCCATGGAAAGCAAGTTGGTGAGTTGACAGGAAAGACAGACAAGGACAATTAATGACGCTATGTACATTTTCTGAAAATGTGTTTACATATATATATATATATATATATATATATATATATATATATATGGTTGGAGGGATAGGGAGTGTCCCATGCAAACACAACTAAAATATTATGATTCAAACCTAAGACTTCAGTATGTAAATCAAAGTCTTTTTGTTGGACCCTGTTGGCTAACTTTTAAAAAAAAAAAAAATTTATTTCTTTTTAACAAATGCAACAATTGATTACATATAAATTACTATTTTTCTGACTCAAATTAAAACCTTTTTATGTGTTAAAAATATCTTCTCATATTGTAAAATGTGGAACATAATTGAACTGATATCCAAGATAATAAAACCCAACATTGAAGATTAAAATTTTAGATGGATGCATATATGAGTTCACTCAAATTGATTAGAGCGGATGTGCTTCACATTCTGCATGAGTTCGATTTTCCCTCACAGTAGTTTAGATTAGATTAGAATAGAGTATCACTTGTTCTTGTATTAAAAAAATAAAATAAAATGGACAAAAACCTTTATAATTATTACAAGATCCCTGCTCTTATGGTAATAGACATGGGCTAAATTTGTGCTTATTGTAATAAACAAACAAACAAATTTAAAAAATAATATTCTATTTGAAAGCGAATTTTTAATTTGGTGACAAAGGGTGCAAATGTCATTTCCAATATTGAGAACGTAACTGTCAGGATGGCTTACAAGTTACATGTACACGTAGAGACAATTGGGAGGCTCTGACGAGCAGACAAAGGTAGTAGTTTCCTTTGAGCCAAAGGAATTCAAAGTTTGAAACTTCGAAGCCAAATTGAGGTGAAACGACACCGGAGTGTCTTCTGGTTTTTCGGCGCTCTTATTCTTACAGAGTGTTTGGGTACCTACCCAAGTTAATTTTTCACTTAAAAGACCTTTCTTTATTGGTTTTGTTGAATTATTGATATCTTTTTTCCTCTGTCATTGCATTTTTTCTTCCGTAGCTTCTTGAAGTTGCAGTCTTGAGAATATGGGACTTTTCAGCACTCTCTTGGGGATTTTTGGTTTTGGCATTGGAAGTCTTCTTGGACTCTTGGTGGGTTTCTTCCTTTTCATCTATTCAGAGCCTGAGGAAGTGAAGGTAACCTCTTATATATGTTTATCATTCTTGTTTCATCTTTCTTTGTAAGGATTCTTTGAAGCATTTCGTTACTGGGTTTTCAAGGCTTTAATTGGGTATTTTAGATTGAAAAATTTCTTCAACTTGCCAGTCTTGCATGGATAACAAACTATGAATCTCAAATTATAATTTTTGTGTTAGTTTTTAGCTTGTATCTTCTGTTATTTGAGAGGACTGTTTAAGTTGGACTGTTGTATCAGATGCGTTTAGAATATTGGGTTGCTCATTTGTTTCAGAGAATCTCCCGTTTTACTGGAGATTCAAACCAGAGAAAGTGGTCTTTTTTTTCCACTGCAACAGTAAGCCGGGTGCATTTGCCATTGGCATGTCTATCTGCTTAAGCGTTGAATAGTGAAATCCGCTATCTAATTCATGGTTTTAATTCAACCACCATAGTCCTATATTTTGAAGCTTCACGAGGACACTTTTTTGTTTGTTTTGTTTCTGGGGAATATTTAAGTAGGATCACTTGAAGTTTTCATTTTTCATTTAACTTCACCTCCCCTGCTTTTTTCCCCTCTTGAATCCTTGATTGTAACTAAGAGGTTGGTTTCGAATCTATGAACATCAAAGAAACACTGCTAAAAAAGAGAGACTGTGAAGTGTGTTTAGTCTGTAAAATGTTCAACATACTTAATGTTGCAGGATCCAGTCGTCAGGCCACTGCATGAATTAGATTCAAGTACTTTGCAAGGTCTTCTACCTGAAATTCCAATGTGGGTAAAGTTCAGCGACTATGATCGAGTTAGTATATCCTTTTAATCCTATTACATCAAGCTTTTGCTATTTCTTTCTCTCACTGCTGCTAAGCCTTCACATCTATGTTCTGACTATACTGCAGGTAGACGTAAACAAGTTTCTCTTTGATATTGCCATACCTTGCAAGGTGATAAGGTAACAGTTCTTTTATTATATCTTCTTGGCTAAACAAGTTTCTCTTTGATATGTGGCCATACCTTGACAAGGTGATAATTTGGTTAACAGTTCTTTTATTATATCTTTTGGTATTTGAGAATCAGTTTATTAATTTTCAGGCAATTTGTAGTACAATAAGAAGCATAGCACAACCTATCTTCAAAGAGTACATAGGGAAGTTTCACATTGAGGCAATTGAGTTTGACAAGTTAAGTCTTGGAACTATGCCGCCCATAATATATGGTTAGTCTACTCACTTTGATAATCTAAGCATAGCACAACCCTTCTAGATTTACTATCATATATTTTGGTTACCTTTTGAATCTTTCAGGTCTAAAAGTTTATGAGACTAATGAGAACGAATTAGTTATGGAACCGGCATTTAGATGGGCTGGTAATCCCAACATAGTTCTGGTGTTAAAGTTGTTGTCTCTGAGAATTACTATTCAG